>NC_091399.1:8035534-8344593 GCF_032191515.1 Phaenicophaeus curvirostris | reverse complement strand
TTGGGCAGAGTCCTACCACCATTCGCAGTTCCACAAGGAGTCTGCACAGATGCGCCACCAGCCAGCTCCACATAACCACCTGCACCAGTACCCATCCCAGAGTGGTGCCATGGGGCACCTCAGCCCAGCCTGCAGTCCATTCCCCACCCAGCTGCCCGAAGGCGGCCCCTGAGTATTCCAGGGTTGCTGCAAGACAATGCCAAGACTGTTCCTTATCTCATCACCAAGGGAAACTTCATTCCCTTGCAGGAAGCCCTGCTGTCTCTGTTCTGCAGC
Organism: Phaenicophaeus curvirostris; assembly: GCF_032191515.1. Classification (NCBI taxonomy): domain Eukaryota; kingdom Metazoa; phylum Chordata; class Aves; order Cuculiformes; family Cuculidae; genus Phaenicophaeus; species Phaenicophaeus curvirostris. Next base: position 8,344,317 of record NC_091399.1, on the reverse strand, counting down.
TGGGACTTCTTGCCCTATGAGCCAGATCATTTCTCTGCCACACATTGCCACTGCTGAACAGCTAAAATATTCATTTCCCCTTCAGACCAGAAGTGTTTTTAAAGCAGAACCCTTCCCAAAGTTACTATGAGTTAGACCACTGAAGCCTCCTGTAAATATTTTGATTTCACAGGGACAAATGTATTGTTTAAACATTTGCTTAGAGTCATGTGCAATTCTTGGTAGAATCTCACCTTAGAAAAAAAAAACAAACACAAACATGTTAGACTTGAGCCATTTCCAGAGAACAAGACAGATTCAGTTTTTCTGCAAAGGGCATTGAATTACATATACTGGTCCTTGTTTTCCAAGCATTTAATCCCATAATCATGGCACTTGGCATAACCAGCTGGCATCTTATTCTTCCTTCTTTTTTACTAAAAAATTCTACCTTTGATTTTAGTCACTGGCCACGAGTAGTCCTAACGCCAGCAGAGGGTGCATTGGCCAAACATGTCAGTAGGAATCATCACTTACAACCCTGGCAAAGACATGTAGAAAAACCAAGCAACACCCCAGCCAACCACTGGCAATATTCTGTGGTACCTACAGCTGGAAAACAGGAGGGAAACAGCTTTCATCTGCCATCAGGAAATTGCAGACACCGGAAGGCTTCACTTCCAGAGACACTTTGTTTGCCAATCTTTACCTCCTGTTTAGTCAGCTTGTGAGCTTAATGAAACCCTTTCCAAGGTAGAAACGTCTGAGGTAGGTCTGTTTCAAAGAGAAATATCTCCTCTTCTTCTCTCTGTGTCCCTGTGGAGCGTTCAGCTTCCCAGGTTGGCAGAGATCTGAGATGATGAGCACCTCAGTGATAAATGGGTAATAACCTCCTGGCCTTCATGCAAGAGTGACTGCAGAACTCAAATCTTTCCAGATTTCCATTATTCTTTCAGTTCATTTGAAAGACTCAAAACACCTACATATTTACCCTGGCAGTTTGAAGTCTGGCAGAAAGGTGGGCCATGAGTTATTTTTCTGATTTGGGAAACTCACACATTTCTAAATGTTTCTGTTTCTCATTTGTTTTTATCTCAGCACAGCTTGTCCCTGGCTTGGTGCCCAATATACATCCCACCATGCCCATCACTCATCTCCCTGTACCACTCAGAGTACATTCAATTAAATCCAAACAATTTAAACAAATGAAAAAAGAGAGCAGGCCCTACTCTTCTGGTTCTGGGTGAGAAAAAAATAAAAGGCTTGTGAGAGCAAAAAACATGTTAGTGTGCAACAGCTGAGGACTATAATGCATGCAGGCAGAGGAGAATTAAACTCACAGAGAAAAATGTTCACTAAACTCACTTTGGAGACATAAATACATTCTTCCCAGGCAATTTTGAGGGCTATAACATACCATTATAGCAAGAAGAGAAATCACTTCTTATGAGGAAAAATAGATAGAGGAAACAGGTATTTTGTTCTTAGAGCACCTAATTTATCTTAATAGGTACAATAGCATAAGTACTTTAAACCAAACCAACTCTATATTGATAAAGAAACACTTACCAATTAAAAGAGCAAACATCAGTTTCTTCTTTCGTAAACACTGAACAGGTCACAGAATAAGACCATTTTTGTCCTCCAGGATTTAATCATAATATAAGGCATTTATGATCTTATTGACTGCAACAAGAATTTCAATTGGAAAAAAAAAATATAAGAAGCTCTAGATATACTCAGGAGCTTTTCATAAAAGAAACAAAACTCCTGCAAACACTTCACAAATACACCTGAGGAGGATTTCTTCTCCTATTTATGCCCATGCAGTCTACTGCATTTTTGATGATTTACAGGTGTTACTGAAAGGAAAAATCACATTCTAAGGCAGAACTCAGTACCTGTGCTTCCCAACACAACCCACAGAGGGACCATGGTATAAAGAAGCAGTTCCCCATTCCCAGCCCCTACACTATGCTTTCACTTTTCTGCCTCTGTCTAAATTGGCCTATATGTAAATCACCAGGACTTTTAAATCAAAGAGCTCAAGGTCCTCAACAGATGCATTGCAGGGAGTTTCATCTTGGACCAACTTTGGTCTAGTTCCGAGGACCACTAAGGACTGAAACATTTCAGAGTGTCTCTCCCAGTTTAGTTTACTTCAAAAGGAACAAGGTTCAAAACTCAGGGATGCACACCAAAGCACAACGTGATAAAATATACATTAAAAAATATGATTTTTAAAAAAAAAGGAGTGTCGTTTCCAAAATGAATATAACTAAAACACTGAGAAAACTTTAAAGTATCCTTTTTCTTTGTTGTATGCTTTACGTAAGAACTGGTTCATCTCATGAAAGGAATGAAGTACTGAAATGCTGTGAACGGCAGTGAAGTCTTGGCTGAAGCTGATTTTTGAAGTGACTCTGGTCAGGATCCCTTAAGGGTCAGCTGTGAACTGACGAGAGGGGACGAGAAGAACTTCTGCTCCCACTCCTGACTTCCTTGTGAAGCTGATATTGAAAATGCCAGCAAATAAACTCTGTAAGACTCATTTTGGAGGTTTAGAAAGCAAGCAACCTTTATCAGGTCTGGACACACGAGACAGTGATCTCCATCAACCACATGCAATGAGACAAGTGCTGGTTAAGAATATATTTCCCAGTTATATGTATATGGTTAAATTTTCCCAGAAATCTTATGCATATTCCATTAATTTCCAAAGACTAATTTTAATATAATTGTGAACTTCAAAACACTCAAAACTCTAATTTGGAACTAGTTCCAGCTCTGCCTGACCTTGCATTTGAGATGGGGAGAGACAGCAAACAGAGGGGATTAGAAAAGAAGACACTTCTGTTCAGCACAGATCACACTGAACACAAGACATTCTCATCTCTAAAGATCAAATGGTGTCTGCAAAAACAGTTTGGAAGAACACCTGCCCTCAGAGGGACATTGCATCTGACTTTCAAAATAATATATATAATAATATATAATACAATTACTTCAATGAAACTTAATTCCATTTTAGCTTAAATAAAAATATTCCACTTTTTCTAACTACTTTTTGTATCAAATCCCTCCCATTTCTCATATCAAAATCCCTGCCCTGAGCCCAGCAGTGCTCACACCCCCCCATACCCATTTTCTCTCAGCCAGCTGTGGCAGAGACGCTAGGTCATACTCTTTTCCCTCTCCTCTTGCAGCTGTGTGGCACTCAGCCCTTTCTTAAATGCATCCTCCAGAGGTGTCCCCAAAGCTGGGACTGTTGTGGAGCCAGCTGGAAGCTGTTGGGACTACCAAGGCAGTCGTGAGGTGCCACACAGCCCTGCAGCTGCCAGCACATCAAGCCAGCTTCCAGGGTTTTAGAAACCTGTCTTAACCAGAATATACTGAATCAGTCAGAAACCTCATAATGGGTGCGCTGAGTGTGAAAAATTGAAATTAATTTCTGCAGTTGAGCAGCCGGTGATCTGACTCACAAAAACCTGGGCCACCTTCCTGGAGTCGAGAGCTATGGTTGACAGGGAGAAAGGCAGGGTCGGTTTGCAGCTGACACACTCACAGCTCTTGTTCTGTTCTCAATTGCTTTTTTCTTCCACAGACATTTCCTAAAGTGGAGTAAGGCATTTTCTCTCCCTCTGTCTCCTACACCACGAGTGCCAACAAGGGGTGGAGGAGGGCAGGGTGTCTTTAGGATGGTGCCAACAGATCATAGAATCATAGAATCATGGAATCATAGAGTAGTTTGGGTTGGAAGAGACCTTAAAGGTCATCTAGTTCCAGCTGCCAAGGGCAGGGACACCTCCAACTGGATCAGGCTCCCCAAGGCCCATCCAACCTGACCTTGAATACACAGCAAGTGGTAAGGTCTCACCTAGACAAGCTTGGTGGTCAATACACACAGGGGGAATTGCATCTAAGCATGGTACTTTATGCATCTTTTTAAACACCTGGGCCTCAAAACTTCCTTCTTGTCCTGCCTGAGGTAAAACTAGCTGTTTTCAGATCCCAGAAGTAATGACACCAAAAATAAGAAAACAAATTAGGTAGCACAGTTGGCTGTACAGATGAAAATCTGCAGCATCTTTGCCAGCTGTAATTGACTGTGCACAGTCACCTAAAAGCAAGATAGAGAGTTGCCTAAAGCTCATGAAGAAGGTGATGGATTTTTTCATGCACTAATAAAGAAATGATGGCTGCTATGATCAGATATTATTAGGGGAATCTGGCTTTAAAATTGAGGGCTTCTTTGCTCCCCCCAAAAAGTGGCTTAGGCTGCCTTCCATTTCTCTGGGAGTTTAATGTCAGTTACCTTAAAGAACAAGACTTCTTGTAGGGGAAGTGTGTGTATTTTTCCTGGAAAAAGAAGCATCTCAGAGCTTGTGAAACCCATTAGATGATCCAGAAACCAAGCACCAAGATGTTGTTAGTGCCTTTTGTCCAAGTGAAAGAACTGTCATGAAATTTAATCTCAGACATGGAAAACCTTTGCATTACTAGCAACTAAGTCACATAAATTAAAAAAAATAATAATTCAACTACATAAAAATATACAGCTTAGAGGTTGACCACAAAAATGATCCAAGGGCTGGAGAGCCTCTGCTATGAGTACAGGCTGAGAGTTGCAGTTGTTCAGCCTGGAGAAGAGGAGGCTCCAGGGAGGTCTTAGAGCAGCTTCCAGTACTGAAAAGGGCTCCAAGAAAGCTGGGGAGGAGATTTTTACAGAAGTATGGAGTGACAGAATGAGGGGAAATGGCTTTAGATTGGAAGGTGGAAGATTTAATTACAGATTAGGAAGAAATTCTTCATGATGAGGGTGGTGAGGCACTGGCACAGGTTGCCCAGGGAACTTGTGGTTGTTCCTTCCCTGGAGACATTCAAGGCTAGGTTCACTGGGGCTTGAAGCCCCCTGATCCACTAAGAAGTGTCCCTGCCTACAGTAGGGGAGTTTAATTGGATGAGCTATATGGTCCCTTCTCATGCCATTTATGATTTTATGCTTCTGTGGTATAAATAGCAAACCATAACAATAGAATTCAAATCCTTTAATACCCCAATGTGGTTTTGGTCTCTTGGACAAATGGTTCTCAAATTGCAGTCTGCTAGAAATCTTCATAGTAAGTAGCCCGTAGGAAGCTCAGCATCCTGTTAGATACAGCACAATTTCCATGATCTTCCTAAAGCTTTCAGTGATGAACTTCCTAGTAAAGTTATGTGCTAAAATGTGAACAATTGAGGCATGCTGACAAGTTGAAGAATATGGGAGGTGTTGCTCTGAACTGCAGTGCTACTTTCCTTTTGAAAGGCAGCTCCGCATCTCTGAGGGGCCGACTGGGTTTGATTTAGTGACTTCTCAGTTTCAGATTCTAGCTGCTGCTTCTCTTCCAAAAAGTTCTAACATTCATTAGGGGACAATGCGCTCATTTGAGACACTTCGTGAGGCTAAGATATATGATTCAAAAGCTCTACATCATCTAATTACATAGTTCTGAATGAAGTTGTTGAAAAAGAGGAAAATGTTCATTTTCTATTTTCCCTGCCTTGCAAATTAGTCTGATATTCATTATCATTTGTATCTTTTATATGCAGAGACCTGTGTACTCTGATGTTTCATGCCCTTTTTTAGACCAGTTTTATAATGACAATAAAGAGAGAAAGTCTGTAACTGTGGGGCTGCTGGTCCAGGCATTTGGGGGACATAACTGCTTGCAAATCATCAATCTTCAGCAATCTTGGGCAACTGCCCACCCATCATGCCTTAGAAAGCCTCCCCATATATGTTGTGTAATGACTTCGGGAGATCAGCTTTTCTTCCCCTTTCTTCATTCCTTTAGCAGGGCCATTCATTACCTTATGTTGCTATCAGGTGTGTGGGAAGACACAACAAAATTGCACATCTATCCATGATTTGGTGACATTCCCAATAGGATATTTCCACTAGTACGACCTTTCAGTAATAATACCTTGCATTCAGTTGTGCCTTACTCTAAACCGTCATCACTCTGCAATTGTGTATTATTTGTAGTCCTTATGCTCATTTCTAGATAGCTTAATTTCCTAAGCACCAAAGACTCAAAATGCAGAGGCCTGAAATATTAACAGGTTACATCACCTCATTAAGCAAAAGAAAATGCTGTCTTGTTCAAGGCCTGCATATAGGCTGACAGTGCCTTTATCCCAGAAATCCTTCATGCCCAACTGAATCTTTCTTGGGTCAGAAATATTTTCTGTACCTTAAGAACAAGCTGGGAGTCCTGTTTTACAGGTACCAACAATTTTGCATGCAGCCAAGAAACTTCTTGGGAGCTGAAAATGTCTTCCCTGTTTGTCCTTTGTTTTCCCAAAGGCAGAAATGTCTGGCCATTGCTCTAACTTCCAGTAACAACACAACCCAAAGGTAGAGAGCATCAAGCAGGAACTGCTCAGAGACTTTGCATTTTATCCCTGTACTCCAGTTCTTTCACCTCTGTAGCTTTTCTTTCTGTAACATATTTTTAACTCATGACAAGATGAGGACTAAGGAGTTCCACCTGTTGTAATGTAGTGACTGTAGCCTTTGTAGGCATGAAACCATGAGGATTTGGGGCAGTACTGGTTTGGGCTACGTGCCCCAGCATTTTGCTGAGCTTCCCAGCTCATGTGGAGTTATAATCTTCATCAGCAGGCTCTCCCTGACTAGGCTGGCTTAAAGTTTGCTTGAGTACAGCTGTATGAGCTACTATCACTGTGTTGTAGACATCCTCATGAAAGGACTACCTTCTTTCTCCATCCTCTGTGCACACTGTCTCTGTCTCTCCCTCTGAAAGACCCTATGCCTGGTCTGTCCTGCTGCCACCTCACTCTCCAGATGACTCAGGAGAGGGCAGGATCCCACGTGTCCCTCCTGAGGGCCAGGTTACAACCCAACATGTCCAGGCAGCCAACAGGCACAGCACAGGGGGCTCTCATATGAAGTAAATGGCTCTAGAACAGTAAGTTTTCTTCCTTTAAAACAGTTTCCTATTAAAACAACACACACAGCTGTATATGAATGCTAATTTTAGAATAGGTTGTTTATGAGAAACAGCAATAAAACCCTATTAAATTAGCTTATTACTGAATTAATGTACTCTCTTGATTCTGCCAGTACCTGAACAGATGTTTCAGAAAAGGTGCATGAATACCTTTTGTACCAGCCATTGTGTAGGCAGCTAAGTGAGGGAACCCTTCTTTAAATACTCAGCCAATTACTGCAGATTATCCTTTTCCAAAATGAAGAAAGCCCCACAGCTAAATTTATTATGTTTTGCCTTATTTTTGCTGTATAAGCTCAAAGTTTCTAAGAAGTGGTCACTACCAATATATCTACTATAACCTAAGATGATAAATAATGTTTGGAGACTTATTTAGTGCATTACTGCCTATTTATCTTATTACAGAAAAGCACAATGTTCCAGGCTGTAAAATGAGAATCTGTTTCCATGTAACATAAAAGCTGGCAATACTTCAAAATTAAAGATGTCTTGCTGTGATACTTAAGCAGTTGATCTCGATTCTTCTTGTTTTGCTGGTTTTCTTTGAGTACCACAAATAGCAAACCTCAGATGGGAAAACTTGCTCTTTCAAGTCTCTCAGGAATATTTTTACCTTAATTCGAGCAAATATTTTCTTTGTTTTCTGACAACTGTCACTCCTAACTCACTACAAGATGTCAGTTCTATGGTTTGCCAATGTGTAATCCCTTCTGCCTTACTTTCAGGCACCCTTTGAAATCATTACGCTGTACCATTTAGAAAAAAGCTTATTACGTGTGTAGTAACTGGCAAAAAGACAATGGTAGCAACTTGTTTCCATACCCAACCAGGCAAACCAGGCCAAGGCAACTTTTTTCATTCTGCTGCAGTGTCTGCCTCTTCATGAAGAGTTCTGCTAAACTTCATACCAGGATACTGGTGTGTGTGAACATCCCCCTCTCTGCTCTGTTAACAATGACACCAAAAACTGACTCTCTGCTCAGCCACTGCATACTAACATTTAATGTCTCAAACGTACGTTTGTATTTCAGAAATAGTTTTTCCAAGCAAAAGGAAAATGGTTAATTTAATACCATACTCTACAGTGAACCTTTAATGCATATTTAACTAAAGAATGTGCATGGTACCACTGGTTAGTACTTACACAGTTTCCTTGCAAACTGTGCCACCATAACCAAGTGAGTATTTGACAGATATCACGCTTTTCCCAGTGACTAACTGGCTCTTTGTACAAAAACATTAAACATCATTTTTAAGACTCAACAAAAATGGTGACCTGGATTTATATACATGCATATCACAAGGGAAACCTGAAATTGCAAAATATTGAAAGGCAAAAGTGATTTGACAAAATACACTTATAAGACCATATGCAATGCACTTCTAGCAAATATAGATTAAATCTGCAGAGAGAGTTGAGTTTTCAAGACATTTGGATGAAAGCAGCACAAAATTTCCAGCTGAGAACTCCAGACAGTAGCTTTCTTCATGGCATGAGAGATTTCAATGGTCTGGAACCATCTAACCACTACCCAGCTGGATTTAGAAAGAAGGAACTGTTATTAATGTACTTATCTGGCCTGTGGTTCATGTGAGAGTCCAGGAAAGCATGGCAACATAACATGGGCTGCCAACACAACCTGCAGTAAATAGGACTGTCCTTTGCTTCTAAGAAGTTTACCACGGTTCCACAAGAACTTCATGACCTCTTTTCAGAGAAAAGGTTAAAGCTGAGTCTCTTTGGTGCATTTGACATACGCGCCATCACAGAACTGGCCCCTTTCCTAGGGAATATCACATTGCTGTGAATATACCCCTGGTAATTCAGCAACATCTCTGGTGGTCCAACAGCTTATGGTGTGCATTGTGAAATAGCTTATATTAGGTTAAATAATTCACTATGGAAGGACAACCAAGCTTAAGAGATGGAGCAGATGGTTGACTTAACAGAGCAGAACATATTGCTATACTAAGCAGTAATTAATTCAATCGGAAACTATCGCTTAGGCAATGGCTGATCTCCAAAAAAAAAATAGGTAAACTAAAAACATGCACTGATGTATGGAGAACTGACAATGTGAACTGTTTATCTACCATCATTCATAACCACTTGGTCTCTAAGATAATTCACAAAGAAATAATCCAGACTTGATGTAAAAGAGAACATGGACGTGTGACAGCTGCTGAACTCTTGGAGGGGGCACAGGGAGAGGGTTTGATCCAGGACAGGAGCAACAGGCTAACTGGCATGAACCTTCCCTAAGGGAAGATCCCCTATTCATATAGTCATTCCATTAAAACTGTAAGTGGAGCAAATCGACTGTGTGCACCACACATATACTATCTCAAAGGGGGATTAAAAAATGCTGGCATCGAACTCTTGTATCCTTTGGGAAGTATGCAGGCAAAATGAGGGTATGCCTGCCTAATGGACTATGAAGTGCAAACAAAGCAACCTGTAGTAATATGTACAGTGTATCTAGGCTACAACTTCTTGCATTACATGATATTTTGGCTTCATTTTTAAAATTTTATTTCCACTCCAGCAGTTGTTCGTGGGATTGGTTTCTTTATTGATTTTTTTTTTTCCCCTTGATTATATCACTTTTAAATTGTGACTATTGGTTTTAGCTGTTTCTGGTAGCTTCTAAGGGCTTTCCTGCATAGTTTCCAGTTCATGCAGAGTTTCTAAGTGTCTGCTGTTGGCACTTAAGACAGTGTTGGGCTACCAGACAGCTGCCGTGGGACAGTGGGCTAGCTGTGAGGGTAGCAGCTAGCATCTCGTTACATGGGAGATGTGCACGTGAGCATCAAAATACTTGGAAAGAAAAAAGTGTTCTCATGGTTTAATCATATTTATGGCTAAAAATGTATTTTTAAATGCAAGGGAAATTGTTCCAGAGGAAATAAAACTTAACAAATAAAATTAGCCAAGCATCACATAGGATAGTATAGGATAGGATAGGATAGGATAGGATAGGATAGGATAGGATAGGATAGGATAGGATAGGATAGGATAGGATAGGATAGGATAGGATAGGATAGGATAGGATAGGATAGGATGGTCTCTGCTATAACCTGTAACCTGAACCAATTCAGAACACAAAGTCCACTGGATCCCAGAGGAGATGAGAAGACTGTCTGCTCTCCTCAGTGGACACAGGGCCAAGAATACAACAGACATTTTCCCTGACACTCAAGGAACTCTGATTGCCTTTATTTCAATGGGAACTGGGGTCTCAAAATGCAAAACTCTGAATTTCAAAAAGTCTGAACTTCAACGGTAAATAAACCAACAAATATCAGAACAAAGGAAAAAGAAACTTGCAGTATCATCGATAACTTCAGCAGTTTCAACATACTCACCATGAGGGCAGAAAACATATCAGAAGATTTGTGTTGTCACCCTTCACAGATGCTTGCTTGACACCACAAATGTATTTTTGAGGAAACTTCATAGAAAAAGCTAAGCTTAAAGCCGCCATAAGTGGAAATTTCCTTCACCACTGAGCACGCAATGTGGGTAGGGGTTTGTAGGGGTTTTTATTTTAATTTGTTGCGGGGAGACAATTCATTACAGGCGAGGGAGGTTAGGAGTAGATTCTCTGTTAAGGATGATACAGCCAGCTTAGATTGTGTCATTTAAATATAATTGAAAGCCAAAGCTTTTTTTTTTTTTTAATATTCCAACAAAAGAGTTCTACTTAGATTTCTGGATGGTTTCCCAGGGACAGAAGTTGCCTATGTAAAATACATTCTAGCTTTTCAGAAAAGCCCTTTTACTATAAACACAAACCCAAGGATGGAGTCAAGTTGAAGAGAGAAAAAATATGATTTGGGATCCCAACGGCCCTTCTGACAACAGTTTCCTTCTATGAAGCCCTACTGCTGCTAAAACCTGCAGCTCTAGAGCAGAAATTCTACAGTATCTGCTTCTTCACTACAAAAGTCATGGTGGTCACAGGAGGCTGTGTAAGTCTTCCTCACTCAAGCGTCACTCAACAAGGAAATCCAAAGAATTCCAGAATTTAGGGGGAAAAAAAAAGATGTTAGTGCAAGGACAGAGGAGAAAGCAGTGTCTGCTTTAGCATGGTGATGTCCTAGGTGGGTATGAGGAACTATATAACACACCTAATTTTAAAACTCCCAGATAAATAAGCAAATGTCTTGCACCTTCTTTGCTCTACAGGATATATTAATGTTTTGCCTGTAAGAGGCAGGTTTGGGTGGAGCAGGGGAACTTAGCAGTCTCTGCATGCACACACACCCTGATGTCATACACAGCTGTTTGGTGCTCTAAAAGGGATGCTTACATACACATAAATATTGATATTTGAGAAAGATCTGCTGCAAAAAAGAGGGTAAAAAACATGTCCACTGGGGACAGGTAGAAAAGAATGACCCACCAAGTAATTAGCAAAGGGTACAAGGCTTGAAGAAGAGCAGTAAAACATCAGGGTAAAAGTTCTAGGCAGGTTATGTTGTGTTATTGAACTGCTTTGGATGAGGGAAGCAGTCTGGGTGGCATTCGGCTGCCTCACAACACAATCAGCACAATCCTGTGACTCAAGATGAGGAAGCTGAAAAAAAGCAAAGTTTTGTCTTTGTTTCTTTGTATTTTTTTAAATTTCCATTCTGTGCTCTTTTGTGTAGTCAAGCCATATCTGCCTAGTCAATGTTTCTGGACGTGCATTTAGAGGGTGATCTCAGACAGGAACAGAGGTTTTGGTCTTGTTTCACAGTGTTTAAGAACTTTGATCCATAAAATTAGAAAACCATATTTTTTATCAATTCATGTTATTTTGATATTTTTTATGTTTTGGCTTTTTTTTTTTCTTTTATCCATTCATGTGGCTCTGCAGAGCTCTCAGAAAAGCAAACTACATTTTTGTATTGCTGTTAAACATGTTTTCTATAGTTTCTTTACATTCCTGTGAACTCAAATGCAAATGCTAATGTTCCATCACATACTGAATTGTGCTTTAAACAAGAAACTCAAAGTCCAGAATCCAGTGCATGGTGATACATGAATTCTACCCTCCACCCCCTCCATGTAATTTCACCCAGGAGTCAGCCCTACTAATTATCAACAAAGGATCGCTCAAGTTAATCAGCCTTTTAGAAGACTTTGGGGACCTTAACTGGTGTTTACTGCAGGGCCTTTTGAAATGCAAATCACTCAGCTAAACTTCAGAAAGCCCCAAACTCTATTTGGATTCATTTATAAGTATTTAAAGATCAAAGTCACTCCATCCCAGAAAGAAGACACGAAGTCTTTTTTTCCAAAATGCTGATTTATTTTCCCCACAAACTTTCACTGAAGTGTTTTGTCTCATACTTTTGGTACCTGCAAAGAGCACTCAGAAATCCTTCTGCCCCTTTGTCTAAAGATTCATAAGTTGTGAGCTATGTTTCTTTATTTCATAACCTCTACTATCACAAGAGGTCACTCAATCTCTGAAGGTGACAGCTTCGGATATAGCTTTACAACATTCCAAATGGGTGACCCACAGTAAATTATACAGCTTGTTCTTTTCTGGGCAGCAGCTGCCAGTGTTTTTCATCTGTGGCTTTTCTGCAGCCTTATTTGTCATTGAGAAAGGACTCTGTGGTGGAGACCATTAAAAAATTCTCATGGACTACATTTTCAGACGTGAGGTGTCTGAACTTACCTGTTACACAATGTCAGAATGAACGGTTGCTGCTCCAACACAGATCAAGCCAGATCCCTATTAGGAACTATCTTGTTCGCTCTTAACATGCACTATAATTTTTCCAGACTGTGAGTTCTTGTGCCATCTGGATGAATTAATTTCAACATCTCACCCATAGTATAATCTCAAATGTAATGATCTAGTTATTGATACATTGGTTTTTCCATCTTCTTTTTCACTTTTTAACACTGAAAAAGGATGACTATGAAGATCAAGACACAGAGTAGTGATTTGTTCCAATACTGTACATAACTGCAGCTGTTGCTGTTGTGATGCAGAGAGGTATTCGCTGCTGGGAGGAACTGCTCTGGTGCCACAGACAAACCCTGTCAGACCCCCAGCCAAAGGAGAAGCAGTGACCCATGTGCTATTCTTCAAATTCATCCAAACGTCTGACCCAGTCAGGCTCCACAGAAGAAAACTTACAGTAGGTATTAATGCCAATACAAATGCTTTGATCTAGGGTGTTGCAGGTGTTTAAAATACACCCAGGTTTGTAAGTGACTGGATGGATTCTGCAAGAAAAATACAGCTAGTTCTATCAAATGCTACTAATGCTACATACTATTCCTGGCTCCAGTCTCCTTGGCCTGGAAGGTACCGAAAGCCTTGCAGATAGTGTACAGCTCTGTTCTTAAGCAGTGGCCTGGCCATTTGCTGATAGAGAAGTCTGGGTTGACTCTAATTAATTGCCTGGCTTTAATATGTGCTCATGTGCACTGTAATGTTATGCACGTGAAATAGTTAAGAACAGCTATGAGCTTCTGACACTGTTGGCACAATACCAGCATCGTGTGAGGAGTACAGCATTTCTACATGTCAACACACCATTTTGTTGGCAAAAAAAAATGTTTTATCAAGCTTCAGCACGTGAAGGTTTCTTCTTTTCTCTTTTTGAAACTTCACTGAAAAGTTAAATGAAAAATGCTGGTAATAATAATAATAAAAAATCATTTTAAAGCACAATTTATCCTAACTAGAACTCATTCAAATATTGAACAAGAGGTGGTCTTTTTAGGCATGCCCAAGCCACAGATGCCAAATTCACTAGATAAAGACAGCAAGTATTTCAGAAGACATTACCAAAGTCAGGTCAGAGACTGGACAATAAAGGAAGAAAATATAAACCAGGGGTCATTCCTGTGCACAGGCAGGAACCTAAGGTTCCAGCTATAATTAACCACTACTAGAAAGCATTGCTAGCTTTCCTGCTGAAATAAATGGGCACTGATTTACCAAAGTCAGCACACCTGTGACAGGTACTCTGGAAGAATATTTGACCCACCTACCCACAGGTTCCTTCAAACTCATTTTGCCCTGCTAACTACTTAATTTCCATCCATGCTGTGGACAGCCAAGCTGACTCCTGCTGCTCCCTTGCTGTTCTCCCACCTCCCTGCTTTTTTCATATTACCCCATTTACAATCTATATTTATCTTCTTTACTGGGGGTCAAAGCAGATGGATTAGCACGATTCCAATTAGATAACTACTGGGATACATCTGTTTGAAAGAAGATGTTACAAATGATGAGGTAGAGCTGGCAAGGTATTTCTAAAAAGCAAGAAGAGACGGTTCCTGCTCAGCATGGGGGTAGGGAGAGTAGCAAGGTTAATGCACGCTGTAGAACCACTGCTTAAATTAAACATGTCCTTTTAATGGTATCTAGCCTCAGATACACTGGATCGCATCTTAAATTGCCTCAGTCTTGCTTTTTCTTCTCTCCTCTTTTATCTGTTCAGCGAGTCCTGACTCTAGCCAAAGGCACCTGACAAAAAGCCAGCACTCCAAAGATTCCTCACAAAATAGCTTCTATGTACTTGCTTGCTTTCCACTCTCCTCCCTCTCTCACACACATTTTTCTGCTCACCCTTTGACTGCAAACTGCCGGCACCTGCGCAGAAACCATTAGCCACATCTCTTCATGGAAAAGGCAAACACTAGAATGCAGCTGGAGCCTTAGTAAGGAGGTTCCTTGAGAGGAAAAGTGATCCATGCCCTCTCATTCTGACTGCACGGATAATACATCCTTGGCTGACCATTTCTGTTGGGCCACCTGGAAAACCTGGTACCTGTAATGTGTGTTCCTTACTAGGGAAACATCGCACAACACTTGTGGAGTTACTCCATGCTACTGTAGGGGAAGAAGTTATCCAGTGCTCCAATTGCTTGCCAAAAGTGGAGAGCTGAGCTTGAGTAAGAGCGATTCCTCAGAGAATGCCTCTCTCCTCCCTCTTCTCACTTCCTCTTCTCTCACTATTGCACAGAGGTAAATACTTAAAAAATACCCCTTCAGTTCCACAACAAAGTGGGACTGCCCATTCCTGCACTCTTTGTGAGCAAACTGAACAGTGTGTTTATTTATTCCCCTGCGGTGACAAACTGGAGAAGGTTATTAAGTTGTTCATTGCTCCAAAGGTGGCAGTTTGTTTCAATTCAGGCTCAGGTTTCAGCAGGCGTTTTACCATGGCCACATTTAAAGACATGAGTTATGTATTTTAGAGTGTTTTGATGCTCTCAGTGGATGCACAGATCCCAATATCATTGATGAATTTGGCCTCATAGAGTTGTTGAGCTGTGTTAAGTGTGCTGAGAAACTGTTTGCTAGACAGTGTTGGTGTACTTAGGAATACACACAGGCAATTTCTATTTGTATTTCCTTGCACGTTAAAATAAAAAGAGATGAAGCGTTGTGCTCAGATGAAAGTCTACTGTCTGTAGTCCATATCTACAACACATGCACTTGCTTGGGCCTATTACATTTCAACATCTCTAAATTTATTAAATATGAACCCAGAGAACGAATACTTCAGAATTGTACCCAGAAAGGCCACAAGATGAGGCAGTCAGGAGCTTGGAAGAAGTTGCGAATGATTTTCATAGCCCCAGACTATGCCTGGGCATCCAGGATGGGGAATGTCTGTAACACCAGAGGCTCCTAAGCTTGTTGGATTCCTAGGCCTTTAAAAACTTCTTAATACCCACTCCACAGCCAGCAATTCAATGCTAATTATGAACTGACAAACATCATCAAGTCCAATTTCTGGAATCTGAATGGAATAATCCATCTCTAATTCAAGAAAATTGCCATACTTACTCAAGATAATTAAATATTATGTGCATGTATAATTAATAGATGTCTAAGCCTTCCAGAACAACAAATCCATCTTCATTTAAATTTAAAAACAGAGGACATTTAGATAGAAACTGATCGATGCAATCATGATTATTACTTCCCTCCCACCCCCGAGTCCCTGACAGCGATTGTTTAGAAGCTCTTGACACTGAGAAACTCCGCTTCCATTGAAGTCAATGGCAAAAAACCCCCATGAGACTAAACTTGACAACAGATACTGACAGCGCAAACCAAAGGCCTTGAAAACTCCATCCTAATGTTTCTTCCAGGATGTGCACAGGCTCCCACAGTGGCAATTTGCCTATACAATAGCTTAGTTACATGGGATTTTATACCCAAGCTACCTGAAGTTTTAGAACAGACACAATAATTCTACATATATTCATGGGAAACATGCTTTAGTGAGGTTACCATTCAAATTAATGCAGGAAGCAGGCTGTCTTCAATTCATACTGATTATGTTTTAAGTGGGGCTTCGGTGCATAATGATTAATATTGCACTATAATTATTTGTTCCAATTAAATGTAGCATGATTAAGTGACATTTTCCCCTGTGCAGCTAAACTGCATTTTTTTTAACAAAAACTAATGATAAAATTAATTAACGGAGGTTTGCCTTGCTTATTGTACAATTTAAACTGCTCTTCTTTTTCAATTGCTAATTGAGAAATTTAATTTCTCCACTATAGTTCTACTGTAAACAAAAGTGGCTGCAATCTGATAATCAAAAAGAAAAAAGGACTGAAGCTTTCTACAATCATTAAAAAAAGTGAGAGAAGAGATTCATAGCATTAAGTCTAAAAGTAGCTCCTGTTGGCTTGGTCACCAGCTTTATATTTGGTAATGATTTCTCAGTGTTTGGCTTATGCAAGACTTTGGCAACAACTGCAGGAAGAAGCAGATTGTTTACAATTCTGGTATTTGAAACTTCTATGAAACAAAAAGAGTGTAACACTAACAGTGCTGAAAAAAACTATTTTCTTATTGTTTTTCCTATGCAAGAAAGTTGTTACTAGATTGAGGGGCCTTCAGCTCTAAGTTCTAAAGGAAAAAGCAGGTGTACAGGAGGATAATTGGGTGGAAAACTGGTTGGATAGAGGGCCCAGAGAGTGGTGGGAAATGGTGTGAAATCCAGCTGGAGGCCAGTTACAAGTGGGGTTCCCCAGGGCTCAGTGCTGGCTCCAGCCCTGTTCAATGTCTTCATCAATGACCTGGATGAAGGCATCGAGTGCACCCTTAGCAAGTTTGCAGACGACACTAAGCTGGGTGGAAGTGTCGATCTGCTGGAGGGTAGGGAGGCTCCAAAGGGATCTGAACAGGCTGGACTGCTGGGCTGAGTCCAACGGCATGAGGTTTAACAAGGCCAAATGCCGGGTCCTGCACTTGGGGCACAACAAAACGACCCTATGCAGTGCTACAGACTAGGAGAAGTCTGTCTAGAAAGTTGCCTGGAGGAGCTTTCCTCCCCTGGAGGAGGGGTGTTGGTTGACAGCCGACTGAACATGAGCCAGCAGTGTGCCCAGGTGGCCAAGAAGGCCAATGGCATCTTGGCTTGTATCAGAAACGGCGTGACCAGCAGGTCCAGGGAGGTTATTCTCCCTCTGTACTCAGCACTGGTGAGACCGCTCCTCGAATCCTGTGTTCAGTTCTGGGCCCTTCACCACAAGAAGGATGTTGAGGCTCTGGAGCGAGTCCAGAGAAGAGCAACAAAGCTGGTGAAGGGGCTGGAGAACAGGCCTTATGAGGAACAGCTGAGAGAGCTGGGGTTGTTTAGCCTGGGGAAGAGGAGACTGAGGGGAGACCTCATTGCTCTCTATAACTATCTGAAAGGAGGTTGTAGAGAGGAGGGTGCTGGCCTCTTCTCCCAAGTGACAGGGGACAGGACAAGAGTGAATGGCCTCAAACTCCACCAGGGGAGGTTTAGGCTGGACATTAGGAAAAAATTTTTCACAGAAAGGATCATTGGGCACTGGCAGAGGCTGCCCTGGGAGGTGGTTGAGTCACCTTCCCTGGAGGTGTTTAAGGCACAGGTGGACGAGGTGCTGAGGGGCATGGTTTAGTGTTTGATGGGAATGGTTGGACTCGATGATCTGGTGGGTCTCTTCCAACCTGGTGATTCTATGATTCTATGATAATTAAGTGTATGGCTAGGAAGAAAAATGAATGAAAATGTAAAGTAGACACTCCCCAGGGATAACAGCCATAAACATATGCTGCCCAGGGAGGGGGTTGAGTCACCTTCCCTGGAGGTGTTTAAGGGACGGGTGGATGAGGCGCTGAGGGGCATGGTTTAGTGATTGTTACAAATGGTTGGACTTGGTGATCCGGTGGGTCTTTTCCAACCTGCTGATTCTATGATTCTATGATATGTTCCTAGAGAAAAAATCAAACCAAACCAAAACAACAAAACCCTCAAAATAACAGACTGTGCATCAGCAGAACAGGACCAAACAGCTGAAAGAGGCACATGCACCACCCGATGGAGCACACTTATCCTTGCTTCATCTGTCCATATCTGGGTGTTGCTGCCCACTGCTCTGCCACTCTAGCTCCACCGAGGACACAGAGAGACACGGTAGATCCCTTAGCACTGAATCATAGAATCATGGAATAATTGGGGTCAGAAGGGACCTCAAATCCATCCAATTCCCACTGGATCAGGGGCTCCAAGCCCCATCAACCTGGCCTTGAACACCTCCAGGGATGAGGCAGCCACCACTGCTCTGGGCAACCTGGGCCAGGGCTCCTCAACCTCACAGGAAAACATTTAATCCTAAAATCTCACCTCAATTTCCCCCTTTTTCAGCTTAAAACCATTCCTCTCATCATATCTCCGCACTCCCTAATCAAGAGCCCTCCCCAGCTTTCGGCCAGGCTTTCCCTGAGTTTGCCAGGGCTGTTCTGAAATATTCAGTTCTGGCCACCCAACCTAGGTGCTGCAACAGCGTCATGAAATCTTTGTAGGGCAGTGGCATAATATTCCCCATACCCTACCCATGTAATCTGTGTGCCAGTGCTCCCACTTGACTCCCACTTGAGCACAGCTAATTGACCCTCAGATACAATGAGATTGCTGTAATTTAGCACTGAACCATCACAATTAGGCTTATGCTGTTTGCTTGCTTTCTGAAGGCATAATCCAAGTTGTTGATGGGTTCTAAAAAATGCTTCTGAGACCATCACTTGTGACTCCTGACAATGCAAAGCAACAAAATGGGTCTTTAACAGAACTTTCACAGCTGAGAAGTTCTAACTTGCTCTGGAATTCCCTTCCCTTGGATATTCATTATATTCTGGCTGATATTTTTGAACCTGCCTATGGGATTTGGATGCCCAATTCCCATTAAAATTAATGTAAATTAATGGGAAATGAGTAACCAAATTAATTAATTGAATTAAAATTAATGAGAGCTGGGCATCCATATCCTTAAGGCAAGTTTTAAAATTTCAGCCAGTGAGTTTTAGGACACAACATAGACATAAGTGTGCACTTTGGGTGTACATTGACCTCCAGGAAATATGGGAAGGTGTTTCCATCAGGTCTTTGAAAATATTTAGAGGTCAGTTCTGGCAATATATGACTGAAATTTCTCCAAACACTGACCAATGCTAAAAAATGATAGTCTTAAACTCCCCAATACACCTATATCCACATCCTAGGCAATGGCTGTACATAATTCAGCATAATTCAAGGTAATAAGAGCTATCAAAATATGATTTAGATCTGCAGTTTGATTTTTAAAGAGGGAATGTCATAATATATTTAAACATTACTATATACTATTATTCGGAACTTCCCACAGATTTCCTGAACTGTCACTTCCAGCACTATTATTTTATATTTCTAGGATGTATTTATGATTGCCATTTAATATATTTAAGCTACTGATTTCCACCACATACCTTGCATCGTTCTTCTATCACAAAAAACCAGCCCATAAATTTTATAGGCCAGCTAGAAACTGGCTAATAATACAAATCATTGGAAGGAGAATTTGGATGTCCCAAAAGCATTTATACTTTTTTTCTGACAACAGAAACAGAAACAACAATGTGTCTACAGAAATCAAATTGATTTGTTTTAATCTAGTTTTGCAGTTTTTAGAGTGACCTTCTATTCACCACAAGCCTTCCCCTGAGTTTTCAACTACACCACGTTCATTTTTCCCATAGTGAAGAACTTGTGTATAGTCAGGGACCTCACACCACAATCAGACAGTCATTAGAATAAGTTCACTTCTTGTAAAAGCAAAGATGTCATTTTTCACATCCACAAACAGAATTCTTTTGCAAAATGAAGGTGTGGAAAATATGAAACAGTGAAGGTATGGCAAACACATAAACCTGCACGTACCATTTTATTAATAAACAGAACTTCCTTGTAAAATAGATTATTTAAATTAACAACTTGGTATTGAAGTAAACATAATAGTTGGACTAAGCAATATAGAGCTGATTCCTTGAGACTGAAAGTTCTGTTTTAATAAACTTTGTAAGACTTTTTATTGATATAGGATGGCAGACAATGAAGTTTTCATGTAGTTCAGAAATGGAAAAGCACCACCATGTATAAAAGAAGGTTGTCAGATTCATTTCTATGTTCAGGTCTGTCTGTATTTTTATGCTAAGGTGTTACAAAAGTAAGTCTAAGTGGACTGATTTGAGCACTCCTCCATTCTTTAGACTCCAGAATTTTTTAGGCCTACAGAGTATAACAGAATGAATGCTCATTACAAATGCCTGCAGAATAGGCTGCAGTCATATTAAAAAGACGGGAATTTTGTTCTTGCAGAAATCATTCTACTGTATCACAATTGTGACAATATCCCCATATTAAAATGCTGTTAATTTCTCTCTAAATCGTTCTGTCATACAACAAGAAAAATGACTATAGTCATTTACATGCAGGAGGAAAATTCATCTAGGTAGATCTTGCAGGCATCCTTCACGCCTTTGAAAGAGTCTGTTAATCTCGTATGACCCAAAAGTACGTGTCAGCAAAGCATCTCCAGCTAAGCCACAGCACATCCCAAAATCCTGAGCATGACCACAGCATGACCAGTTCTCATGCCCCATACCAGAAGGGACTGTCCTGAAGGCACTCACTGCACATGGATTATTAGAGACTGAAAACTTAATTTAACCCTGGATGCACACCTGGGCTGCAGGGAAAATGAGTGGGTGCATCCTCCAGAGATGGAAACTCCACCACTGCCCTAGTGTATAGAAATTTTTCCTAATATCCAGTCTAAACCTCCTCTGGTGCAACTTGAGGCCATTTCCTCTCATCCTGTCACTTGTTACTTGTGAGAAGAGACCCACTACCTAAAGCGAGTCACACTGATAATTGCAAATTCATTATCCAGAATGTTTGCTTATTTCTACATTTGACTTCCATCTCTCAAAACTGCATCTCCCATCGCAACTGTGATAGCTGATAGCAGGTTGGTTGGTTGGTTGGATTTCAATGACATCGAGTCAATGGCTCAGTGCAACATAGCCTATAGGCACTCTTCTTCCTGCTGTTTTTGAACATATACTTCCTAACAGCGGGTGGAAGAAATAAAAGTTAACAAAATTATAAGAGTTTAGGAAAAGAATTGCCAAGACGCAATGATTATTAGTTATCCTGTTATGACCTGTAATACACATCCCTATTGGTCAAGTCTGCCTGTTCACTACCCTGAAATATTCACAGCCTTTTTCTTCTGCTGTATGTTTTATTATTTTTTGCATTTTAACACCACACACACATCTAAACAAGTTGTGTCATGTTAAGCATTTTAAAGGATTTACATTATACACTTATTACTGAAAATGTTGAGTGTCATTAATAAAACTGCCGCTAATTTTTAATAAACTCAAGTTTCACATAGGAACACACAGAGATATAAAGTAGAGTAGTTTGAGTTGGAAGGGACCTTAAAGATCATCTAATTCCAACCCCCACGGGCAGGGACACCTCCCACTGGATCAGGCTGCCCAAAGTCCCATCCAACCTGGCCTTGAACACCTCCAGGGATGGGGATCAGGTTGCTCACAGCCTGCTCAACTGTTCCCTCTCACATTTTTTAGTCAGATCTTGATTTTTTGGACATGAAACAGCATTTTGATTCCCCATAGCATCCTTTCCCTGCCTTCAGGCAGCCACAGAGGCCCATGGGGATGGAGGGGCAGGCTGCTCCTGCCCAGGGCTCCTCCCCTTCACCCAGTGGGTGTCGCTTTGATGTTGTCACCCCCTGTCACCTCTGCAGTAAAGTAACAGATCTTGGGCAGATTCGTCTAGTGGGAGGTGTCCCTGCCCATGGCAGGGGGGTTGGAACTGAATGATCTTTAAGGTCCCTTCCAACCCGAACTATTCTATGATTCTATATGATCTCTTTGTTATGGAAACAAGGTACAAATGGAGGGTTGTGGCTGTCACTAAAGCCCAGGTCTTCTTCTGAACCTCTGCAACTGTATTCCAGATTGTATTGCCTTAAATTGTTGAAGATGTTATTCATATCACATGTGCTAATGCTGACTTGGCTGATGTGTTTTACATGTGATAACTCCTTTCTCAACCAATTCACATTGCCACTACCCTGAATTCCTGGGAGAGGCTGGCAGAGCTAGGATCTACAACAACAACACCTCCTGGGAATGCCGCAGTTAAGTACACAAATATTAAAGTGTTCTCATCCAGGCAGATACATAGACATGACACTGGCATTCGCTAAGCCATTACAAGCCTGAAACAAACCTCCAGAGACCTTTATTTACTACAGAATTATTCTTCCTGGAGCCTAGATAATTGGAACAATTCAATTTATAGTCTCTCTGACAACAGCAAGACATGTTGCGGTGTTATAGTGGACTTTTGACATGGCATATCAGTAAAATGTATCTGTATTTGAGGAAAGGTTAAAACAAAGTCCAATCTACATTTTCCCTGGAGAAGTTTATGCTACTTTCCAAACCACAGACCTGTCCCATATTTCACCCCTGCTGCAGACACCAAATAATTTATTAATGGTACGTGCTGTTTAAATATTTCTTTCCAGCCGTTTCAGATGAGCATGTTGCTTTTCCATTAGCAAGACATTAGACACTGTCCATGGGAAACCACTGCAAAATCATTTCATTGACCATGGTGGCAAGCTTCTTCTCATTGCTTGCACACTGGATGTCTAGTCCTGTGCTTTGGGGGCAGTCTCCATTTAATTTGGTGAAAGATATGCATTTGCCTTTTGCAGGCAGTGATTATGAGCTATTGCATTTCTCCATTGAGAATGCTGGGTTTCACAGGGGTTGGAAAAATTACTATGATATATGCAGTTATATCTGTATTCGCACTCACCCTCCTCACTCTCAGCCTCTTTAAAACATTTCCTTATCTTAGATTAATCACAGGATCATAGAATCATGGAATGGTTTGAGTCAGAAGGGATTTTAAATCCCATCCAGTTCCACACCCTGCTATGAGCAGGGACACCTCCCACTGGATCAGGGGCTCCAAGCCCCATCCAACCTGACCTTGAACACCTCCAGGGATGGGGCAGCCACCACTTCTCTGGCCAACCTGGGTCAGGTCCTCCCCACCCTCACAGGAAAATATTTCTTCCTGCTATCTAAATCTCCATTCTTTCAGTTTAAACCTGTTCCCCCTCATCCTACCCCTGCACTCCCTGATCAAGATCCACTCTCGAGCTTTCCCAGAGCCCTTTTCAGGACTGGAAGCTACTGTAAGTTCTCCCCAGAGCCTTCTCTTCTTCAGGATGAACAACTCCAACCCTTTCAGCCTGTCCTCATAAGGACATACATGAAGAGTTATTTTTGCTACAATAGGCCACAGAAATACATAAGTACCTTCATTTTATCAACCACTGTTGGTCGTAGGATGCTGAACAGTACAGATGAGACCAAGAATGTCTATTCTCTTTGAGGAAACTCAGTGGGTAAAGATAAAAATTCTTAATGCATTTTGTGGAGTTCTAGAACTATAAGCACTGCTCACCTATGAACTCTGAGTTTAGTATCTAAGTTGATGATATGCTTGCTGTTTATGATTGAGAAGTGTTTGAAAAAAGTCAAGGGACATTGGCATTTCATCTGTCTAACATATGGATCAAACAACTGTCTCTCATTTTGCATTTTATTTTAAATGTATCAGAAGATTATTGACATTAATTTTTTTTAATCTTTTAAAGGGTGAACACTTAGTCTCACAAATGCATTTGATAGGCAAGGACTTAATATTTAACAATTCTAAGCAAACTACTCAATAATAGAAAGACTCAGTCTGCTTTTTGCTTTATATTAGCAGATGATTTTTCCAACAATATGCATACCAAAATCAATAAAACCGCCTCACACTGACTAATATTTATCACTTAAGGCATCAATTGAAGATTGAGGTTCAGGTAAAAGCAAGAGTGGTCCTGTAAGTTGCATCACTTGGAATATTTTCTTGTGTAGGCAAGCCCTAGATACTCTCCTGAAAACAGTTCTTGTCCTTCTTTTCTCCTGATCTGAGGCATACTTGCAAATGTTAGCATGAAAATGTAAGGCCTCCTAGTAGGTCCAAGGTGTTATTCAGCATACCCAGGCAAAGCACTGCAGAGGTTCCATCCATCCCTGCAAAACTGACCGCAGCTGCTAGAAGTAGATGTAATAAGAGAAGGCAGTGGGTATAAGATTATTTTCACAAAGATCTGTGCTACTGTATGATTATATTTGGCAAATAAAAAAAAATCCCAGACCTAAAAACTATCCAAATAAACCCACATAGGTTGCAGGGGAAAACTTGTCACCTGATATAGGTTGCGTACATTTTTAACTACAACAGAGTGCTATGAAAATCAAGTAGTGACTGGAACATGTTAAAAGATAGAAAACAGATGTCTGAAAGAGCTTCTCTTTGTCTCGGTAGAGAAACTTAATAAGTAACAATTTTCCCAACAGGGAACATGCTAAAAAAAGATATTATAGCATATTCTTCCATCAGCAATATGTTCCTTAGAGGTTTCTTTCCATACTTCACACAGACTTTTCACAGAAAAAGGAGAAGAAAAGACAGTGACCATCTGAGTTGCATTAATTTTGATAGGCCCATAAAATGGATTTTTAGATGTGAACATGCCCAAACAGATCTTCTGACACACCTTTCTATAAATAACACACCTTGACCATGTCTTTGAAGAGCATATCTTTGAGCAGATCTTCAAACAAGTTGAGCTGACACAAAGTTTAGATCATTCCAACTATATCTCAGGAGAGAATCCCTCATTTTTTACTGCATTTCTATATGTTTTGGTCTATGATGTAATACAAATATATTTATGCAAATTTTTTGGAGAATATGGGAAATTGGACAAGAATAGAACAGAACACAATAACATATTTCAGTTAGAAGGGACCTGCAATGATCACCTGATCTAAGTGACCAAATCAGGGCTGACCAGTAGTTAAAGGATGATATTAAGGACATTGTCCAAATGCCTCAAACAGTGACAGTCTTGGGGGATCAATCACCTCTCCAGGAAGCTTGTTCCAGGGTTTGAATACCTCCTCAGTAAAGAAATGCTTCCTAATGTCCAGTCTGAAAGTCCCCTGGTGCAGCTTTGAGCCATTCCCATGTGTCCTACCACTGGATCCCAGCAAGAAGAGATCAGCACCACCCTCTCCACATCCCCTCCTCAGGAAGCCAAAGAGAGCAACACGGTCACCACTCAGCCTGCACACAGTAATCAAAGTGAAGCTGCACCAACACTGAATCCAGCAGGACAATCCCTTCTCTTAATCAACCAGTTACACTCTTTGATGCCCCCAGGATTACTGAGTTGCTGCCACGCAGCACCCTCTGGTCCCTTCTGCAGGGCTGCTCTCCAGCCACTCCTCTCCCAGTCTGTACTTGTGCCCGGTGTTACTCCATCCCAGGTGCAGAATCCAGCATTTGAACTTGTCAGATTTCACGCCATTCATCACTGCCCAATGCTCCAATCTCTCTAGATCCCTCAGCAAGACCTCTTGTCTCTTGAGAGACCCAACAGCACCTCCCAGTTTAGTATCATCAGCAAACTGGCTAAAGATGCACTCACCCCCTGCATCCAGACCATGGATAAAAAGATTGAACAGATATTATTATTATTATTACTATGATTATTTTTTTTTCTAGTTCAGTGAGTGCCTTGTCTATTATAAATATATTTTCCACTGACTAGCGCTTTCCATTTACCACTGTTCAGTGACACCGCTGGCACTGACTCTTAAAATAATGATCTTTCATATGGAGCAGAACCACTAGCAGAACAGCACTTTGATGGACTTCCCAACCCAGCAAACACCCATGTGTGCCTGTAACTAAGCAGAAGTGTGTTTGCTTAACCTTAGACAATGGTTTGACAGTGCACTAAATCTGACTGGTCTCCCAGGAAGGATTAAAAATACTGCAGACACATGGTAGAAATTCTGTTTGCTCACTAGTAATATTTCCTGAGCAGTGTGGAACAGTAAAGAAAATTTTATTCCAGGTAAGTTTTTGCAGCTCTGCCACTCTAAACATTGTAGTGGATCAGATATTGTCTGTCTTTCTGCAGCATAAACCTCTCAAATCAGCTGGGAACAGTGAATAGACTCATACCTGATCAGACGTCATTTT
Organism: Phaenicophaeus curvirostris; assembly: GCF_032191515.1. NCBI lineage: Eukaryota > Metazoa > Chordata > Aves > Cuculiformes > Cuculidae > Phaenicophaeus > Phaenicophaeus curvirostris. The sequence goes on along the minus strand of NC_091399.1, from coordinate 8,317,834 downwards.
TACTGATCAGTGACTCAGTCACATGTGGATCTAGTATGAAGGACTGTGGCTTTAGATTGCACTTTACTACCATTCCCACTACTGAACAGAAGCTGTAGAAGGACTCATCATTCAGAATGAGACATTCAGTTCGGCTGGCAACTCAGCAGGATTCATCTGTTTTGTTCACCCATCTCCATGATCCTTAAAGTGAAGGAGCTGTTCTTGCCATTTGCCTACTCACATGAAACTGCATAAGGCTGGCATTCAAATGTCATTTGCCATGTAAAACTCATGAATCCCTGTAGATGGATCTATCGACTGCACTGCCTCTCTTGAGGGCGGGAGCAGGGACAGTTCTGGCAGCCACAAGCCTCATCCAGTACAACTGGGGACCTTGGAACTTCAGGATATAGAATCATAGAATAGTTTGGGTAGGAAGGGACCTTAAAGCCATTCCAGTTCCAACCCCCCTGCCATGGGCAGGGAGACCTCCCTCTGGATCAGGCTGCGCAAGGCCCATCCAACCTGACCTTGAACACCTCCAGGGATGGGGCAGCCACAGCTTCCCTGGGCAACCTGGGCCAGGACCTCACCACTCTCATGGTGAAGAAATTCTTCCTTCTGTCTAGTCTAAAACTGCTCCTCTCCATTTTATACCCACTGCCCCTCATCCGATCACTCCAAACCTCTGTAAACAGTCCCTCTCCAGCTTTCTTGTAGCCCTTTCAGGTACTGCAAGGTCGCTCTAAATTCTCCTTCTATGCCCTATATATGCCTCTCCTACTCCTACTGTTCCTGCTTAGGTTACAACAAGCAATCAAGTTCTCCTTCTGTCTTACTCAATTAGGTTTTTTCTCCCAGCATTTTTTTGTTCACACGCTTATCCAACAGCTGATCATTTCCCTTTCACATCCTTCCACTCTCACCTAAGAACCAAGTTCAGTGTGAATACAAGACTAAAGACTTCACAAATATGTTTTTATTACATAAATGCCTTGAAGGCTCAGGAAATGTAAAACCTGCTGTGCAAATGCTGTAGATATACGCGTTATGAGTCACTCGCTCTAAAACATTATAAACTCAACATAAGGATATATGTAATAAAATGAAGTATTTTGATGTATAAGCATCTCATTGATACTGATTTTTTTTTTTTAATTAGCACTTGAATTGAGGAAACAGTCAACTTTGGAGTTGAAGGTAATTAGCTTATTCAAGTCAAATTACTTGTTTTGGAAAACACGAGTAATGAAAACACTCTTATTATACTTTACTTTTTATAAAAGTCAAGTATCTGTTTCAAAATTTCCCACATGTAATAAAAAGGGAGAAAGCCAGAAAGGAAATTTAGGAGCAAAATTTGATTGTTGAGATGAAGCTATTTCTTCTCTAGGGTTTGGGGGTTTTTTCATTGCTTTTCTTATTTCTTTTTTTTTTTTTTGGCTAAACCTCACCTCACTATTGCATGATTTTTCATTTCAGCCAATGACCCAAAACAATCAATCAACTCAACTGTCCTTCTCAAACCTTTGGAGTCTCAGAAAATGCCAGTCAGAGAAATGGAGCAACCTGCCCAAGGTCACAGAAGAAACTAGGAAATTATGTGAGTCACAGTCCAATGGCTTAGATGTCCTCCCTCGATAGACCTCATTAATAAAAACTGGCTGAATTATATTAATAGAAATTAATTTTGTCCAGGCTGGAGTGGAGTGTGGTAGGGACATAATACAACAGTTATAGGTGGTTCTCTGTGGCATTACTATCACTTAACTATAATTTATATGCATAAGTCTGTGAGCTATGGCAAGTGAAAGGTCTCGCATGAGTATCGTTATAAGAGGAAGATGAAATATGTATGTTAACAGGCACTCAAATACAAATCAGTTTTCTTGTGTATTTGGACTGTGCAGTAGAAGTTCGAGTATTAGTTTATAATCACAGTTTCACCATGGCAGGAGCTTTTACACAGGCTCTTTCTCTCACTAATAATGAATGAGTTTTTGTTGTCATATTCCATGGTGTAACAGATGGCAATCACTTAGCATCTTTTTACATAGTTTGAAACTTGTATTTCAAAGCATCAGGATGCATGAACTTCATGCATGGACTTAGAACATATAGGTTTTTTGCACCTGGATTCTTTGTAGGTGTGTTTTCCACAGAGCTTTATAATATAAGACAGGCAGAAAAGATGTTGAAAACAAGGGATACAGGTCATGGTGAAGTGGATTTTGCGCTGTTACTAAATAAGCTGTCTCTTTTTAAGGACTGGTGTTTGAGAAATGTTAAAGCAGCAGCTTTTGGTGTTACCAGACAACATCAGAGAGCTGTTCTCAACATATTCTTGCTAAGCTCATGAGTCTCAGCCTTTGTCTTTGATTTGGGTCTTCCACATACAGTTTCTATGCTCCTTTTTCTATCACCCAATGATTTTTCTACCCAGCAAATATTCATTCCACACCAATTAACAAGCAAATTAATACAGCAATAAAGGTTAGCCAGCTTTACCTTAGAGCATCTTGATTTCCCTTATGGATTTCCCTTACTTTTTTGTAATAGCTGATGACAACCTTTATCAAATTTATTACTTTTGTCTATCAGTATATTATGAGCATTCATCTGAGACAGAAGTTACCTACCAAAGCAAACATAAATTTGCATGTAAACAACTTGCTTCATTTCTGCTGATAGAAACTGGCTAGAAAAACTGGTTCATTTAAACTTGAAATTCCAGAACTGAGGCCTGTTTTCTTCTAAAATTTCCCATCCTTCTTCCCATCATTAGTGTGAAATCCCAGAATACCTAATGACTTGTCGGCCACAGATTTTGCCTGATGTGTGCTTTTAACTGGCATGATGTGTCTGTAAATACTGCACACTGAGTCTTGTTCTAAACATCCTGCAAAGTCAAACTGAGGTTTCTTAAAAGGAAATATGTTTAAGAAAATCAGCATAGAATGCCTCAAAATCTAAACCAAGCAAACCCAAAGGATCTTCTGCAGTAGTCAACTGCACATGGCTAAAGTAGCAGGGCTACTAAAAGTGTCCAAAATCAAGTAAAATTAAACTCTTCCAATTCTGCAGCCATTAGATGGAAGCTCGTGTTTCCAGTTTCCTACTCTGATGGAGTGATCTCTATCATAACCACAACTCAAACAACATATGTAGGCTACAGTTAACCACTACTAGTCATTACTAATCAGAAAGTCAAGCATCCAAAATTTTCAAAGACAGAAGACGATGCTGAAAATAGGTTAGTCTTTTAATAATACCCTAGGCTCCATAATTAAATTTCTTCAGCAGTACCCAATAACAGTAAATCTATAACCATTGACACTTTTAATACCCTGAGTTATTCCCAAACATTAAGACTCTCACCCAGATGACAACATAAAGAAGAAATGCGTGGCTTATGATTTTTCCAGTTGATTTAACACAAGATTTATTCCCACAACACTCAAAACTTTGAGAAAATTTTTCTTTGCTAATATCCATTTCAAATACTTGTAAGACCAAATCCCTCTGCCCATCCATAAGCATAGCTGTTTGTCTATATGTGCTGTGACTCACTGCTGCACACCAAGCTCATGATGCATAGATAAATAGCATCAGAAACAGAAATCCTACTTGTTTTCTTTAAATGTATCACCATACAAAGCCTAATCCTGAAGGTCTTATTCAGTTTCTTGAACAAGGAAGTAATTATTTTAAGTTTATTTACTCTGTAGCACTGATTCTGCCCACAAAGCATGCTTCTTATGTCATTATTTCAGTCCTAAAGTAATTTGTGTTTAACCATGACACAACAATTTTTCCTTTTTGGCTCTGCAGACAAATTTCTTCAGTAAGAAAGGAGATTTTGAGTGGCTTGCTTATAGTGATGAAATAAGTCCCTGTCTGTGTTACAGCTCAGGCATGAAGCATTCTTATTTCTTCTCGTAGCAAGACTTTATACCATTATAACAGCAAATTGTAAACCACAACTACAACAGAATGGCAAGCAAGGCGTGTTCATGGTGACTCGGGGCTTGATCCTGAACAAACTTCTGCCATAAGCTCTGACTGAGTAAGGACTGCTCAGACACATGAGCAGGCAGAAAATTCTTGGATTAAATTTGGCTTTCAAAATTACTTCTTTTTTTAATTAAAAAAATTGTGCTAGAAGTTCCTTTAAAAGGAAAGGGTTTCTTTCAGAAAAAGAGTACTTTTTATTTCATTTCATTCCAGCTCTATGCCTAATCATTTATTTCACCATCAACTTTCTGCTTGGAATGGTTTAGCTGTCAAGAACAAAAATACCTAGATGTTCCTGTTTTCATATAATTATAAATAACCAAAGAACAGGTAGCATGGAAATAACTTTTTTAGTAACTGGCATATCAATTGCTTCCTCCCAAAGTAATTCATTATCAGAGTCATTACCTGAAATTCCACCTTCCTTAACTTGCCCTGCATCAGGTTGAGTTTTGTTTCCTCTTGGAAATCAGTGATTTGGTTAAGACTTTTAATCTTAAACCTGCTAAATTGTGATAACAATTAGGATGATTTCCTTCCCTCTGCAAGTGCTATACAAAAAACCATCAATCAAGGTGTATCTAATTATGAAACTAAGTTAAGAGGTGTTTGAACAAGATGGCTAAGATTCTCAAGGGATCAGAGAATTGAATTGGTACTTCAGATATATCAAATTAGTTAATGATTTGGGGACCTTTATTCTGCAAGAACATGTAAATTAAAAAAGAATAATGAAATTCATTAAAGCTTGGTAACATGGAGAAAGGAGGATATTTGGGCCTCACTGCACGCAGTTTTTAGATTTATCTTCATAGAATGACAAGCAGCTCGGTGAGGGGGACACTTTTTTTCAGCAGTCACATTACAAATGACCACAGTTTGCCTTGTGTAATCTCGTTGTCCAACAGAACTCAGCTTCTGACCCATTTCAAGCACTTGCAAAGGACTGTGCCTCAGAATTGCTGTAGACACTTTGTTGTGTGTGTGGACTTAGTCCTTGCACATCCAACAGCCAGAAGATTTGGAAGGGATTTCCCAGCCAGCAAGCAGACACTTTTTGGAGAAGCAAGAAATGAGAATGCTGGAAGGCACCCCCTCCATTGTGAAGAGAGAGAAACTATCAGGATACAGGAGTAGTGTAGGCTCCTGTAGAGCACGCCACCTGAGGAGAAGTTTATTTAAGCCAGATGGTTTGGTTAGAAACAGTGCTTATGCTCATCTTCCATTCATCCCCTCTATATTAAGATTCTGTTTGATCATTCAAGCTTATTGCTTACTCTTGTGTGTTCTTTTCCTGACAATGAGCGCTTAGAGCCTATAAAGTCAATCCTGAATCAATACAATGAAAGCGGCTGCACTCTTTGCATTAAGGAGTTAAGAGGTTGATCACAACACCTTTGAACAGGGTTGGAGATGTTTACACACATTCAACTGCAAATTACAAGTAACTTGGTAAAACATGTTAGCTCATGCTCTGCACTGAGTCCTTTTAAAATGTCACGTTTCCAATTAGGCTTCAGTTTGGGAATCTGTCATACTTCTGTGAAGTCGCTCATCAGCAAAGATCAGGCAGACTTTTCAGCCTTATTCCTATCCCATTCTCTTTATTCCCATCTAAGCTGCTGATGACCAATAAGCTTTTAGGGAGCCTCCCTTTCACCTGGATATGTTTGCAACGCATGATTGCCTGGGTTACCAGTTAATAAAAGATGCATTGCAAAATAATTTTTCTTTTGAAAATTAAAAGCACTTATTTTAGTGCCTTCTAGGAACACATTTAACCCACATGTTTCATATAGAGCGATTTCAAGTATAAGCAAGAAGCTACTCACACTACAAACACTCACTGTAGAGACTGCTGGAAAAACACTGACTAAATAATCAGCAAAAAAATAACCATAATAATTGAATCCATTATAAAAATTCCTGCAGCCACCCAAATTAACTTGTGCATGATTTTTTTTTATGATTGATGAAGTATTTATTGAAAGTGGCTTCAATGATTTTAGTCAATGCAAGTAGATTTGGGTTGATGGCAGCTTCAGTTTTCAGCATCTGCTATTTCCTTGATTAAATACATTTAGAAAAATTATTACAAAAGTCCATTTCTGATATCTTTGGAACTCACTCAGTAAATGACTGCTGAGTAAACAAGCTGTTAATTTATACTTTCTGAAAAGGAGATTTCAGTCCCTGCAGCACTGTTCCGTAACACCAACTTGCCCTACCTAGGAAAACCTTGATATTCCTGACTGGAAAATTCTCTTTCAAACCACAAATGTGCAGCCAAACCTGTTGCAAAGGTGATGAAGATTAACCTAATATCATCGAGGGATCATTAACAGAACTAATTTAGATCATTCCATCAGGAGCACGTGTCAGATCCCACTATATTATTTGTTCTTAATTTATGAAAATGCTTTTAACTCCCTGGGTACACAAAGACTGTGCCTTGAACCTATCAGTTTCCTTATACAGTATTTTCAAAGTTATTTCATCATTTTTAATGTCACTTGCTAGCTTCACAAGCTTTTTCTTTTCACTAAGATGACATGATAATAAGTAGCTTCCTTGGAACAAACATTGCTAGCACTAAGCTGCGTTAAGATATTCTGTTGTCAAAGTCTTAACATATTCTGTGCTTTTTACATATTTGTGCAAAATTCTTGTAAGAAGCAGGGTTTTTTCTAAAAAAACCCCTAAACATTGTGTTCATAAAAGTGTTGAGGAAGTCACAGCACAATTATTTTTGAGAAATGCTGTTTTGCAGTCTAGGCTGCCATTGACTGAAAGCTTTTTATGTCGCTCTGCACTTTGTGGAATCAAATTGAAGAGCTCCTACTGATTTCAGGACGTTTTTGGAACAGACCTTTGCTAAATGAAATTTTATTTCTTCAGGGCTCCAATGGACATATTTCCTCTTCTTCAAAACCAGCCTTCAGAAAACGCTGCCTTTGTTAGCACAGAGGTGCCCTGAACAACCATCCTGAAAGGAAGAAAGACTCATGAAGCCACATCATCCTATAACAGAACACTGAAGCCAGTGTGAGTTATTCCATTTTCTTCCAGTAAAGAACTTGAGAATAGAGACAAGTATTTTCACTGGCATTAGTCAGACCCCTCAAACAAAAATTTCAGTAAGAAGAAACTTTGTCATTTCCTCACTTCTGATGTTTTATCATTTCTTTCTACAGAAAAATCATGAACAAGAATAAAAATTGAATTACATTATAGTAACTTGTCTGATAGAGTTTAACGGGACAAAGGTATCTCACGTTTCTTTTTCATCTCAGCTGGTCTCTTCAGCCTAAAGGGGTATCATACTTGTATTTTTGAGATAATTCACCTTGAGTCACAGAGAAATTTTGAGAAGAATGTTAGTGTGTTGAGTAAAAGCTGACATTCCAACTTTTATTTAAAATCCTGTTCTCTCATGCTTTTGTAAACTTTTGTGTAAAATGAATTCTCATAAAAAGTTTTAATAATGTTGTAATAAATAACCCTCTTTATCCAATGTATTAATAGCTAATTCAGGGTGAAGAAAATCGTTAGGTTTTCTGTACCCATGGAAATGCATTCATAGAATCATGGAATGGTTTGGGTCAGAAGGGTCCTTAAAGCTCATCCAGTTCTACTCCCCTGCCGTGGGCAGGGACACCTCCCACTGGATTAGGGGCTCCAAGCCCCATCCAACCTGGCCTTGAACACCTCCAGGGATGGGGCAGCCACAGCTTCCCTGGGCAACCTGGGCCAGGGTCTCACCACTCTTACAGGAAAATATTTCTCTCCAAGATCTCATCTCAATCTCTCCTTTCTCATCTTAAAACCATTCTCCCTGATCCTGTCCCTGCCCTCCCTCATCAAGAACCTCTCCTGAGCTTTTCTGGAGCCCCTTTTAGTACTGGAAGATGCTCTAAGGTCTCCCTGGAGCCTTTTCTTCTCCAGGCTGAACAACCTCAAGTCTAACTAGCATTTAAAACAGTTTCATAAAATTTATCTTTATTATAAGCATAATTCTCATTCACACATTGATAGTCTTCAAGTATACAAAATGAATTTGTATGGTAAATGTCTTACTAGTTGAAATATATATAATATTTTATACATATATATGTATATACACACCACATAAAATAAATACATATTTTAACAAGACTTCATATCCGGGTGCTGCTGAAGCAAACCTCTCCAAGCCAAGGAAGGGAGTGCTGCCAAAGGGTAGCCCTGCTGTGAAATTTAAGAATGTGGTTTGTCATGGGGTGCACCTTCTGGCACAGCTGAGAAATACCAGTTCTACCCAGTTATTTCACGGGCAAATATAAGATCAATAGTACATTTTTAAGGAGTATTTCCAAGGCTGGTAAATGTAATGTTTAGTGCCAGAATGGTCTAATTCCCATCAATTCTATTTTATACCAATGCACCAGTCACTTCTTTGTAAAGGCTTTCTTAAACTTCATGACCAATATTACCTGGTTGTTTTACAAATTGAAAGGAAGTCACTAGTATTTCTCTCTGAGGAAAAGATTAAATACAATCCTTCCGTGGGATACACTTTCTTCCTAATAAACACCATTGAATACCCCATCCCTGAAGGTGTTCAAGGCCAGCCTGGATAGGGCCTTGAGCAGCCTGATCTTGTGGGAGGTGTCCTTGCCCATGGCAGGGGATGGAACTGGATGGGCTGTGAGGTCCCTTCAGATGCAAACTATTCCATTATTCTGATTCCTACTGGTAAATTTAGGAGATGGCTGAGCAACCCTTGCAGTCACTGCCTGAAAAGGAGCGACAATATGTCCATGAAGCAGGTCACGCTGCTGTTTCTGGAGAGGAATTGGGCAGAGGTAGAGGAAGGAAGGATGGAAGGTGCAAGTTAGAAGCATAATAAAAGCTGACTTCACACCTTTAGCAACTGGAGTGGTCCTGGCAGATGCTTTTGGAATTGGAACTACGTAATTTGTCAGTGCACAGATTCATATATGACAAGCTCTAAACGAAAAGCACATAGCTGATCTAAAAGCTTCTATCTTTCATTGACAAAGCACCCAAGTCAGGAAATCCAGCCTCGGGATTTTGATTTATTTAGTCATGTTTGCAAACTTATTGTTTGCAAACTGTAAGAGAGCAGAGCTCATTTCTGCCCTGGTTCTTCATGATAACACTTCCATGAAGATATCGAAGATGAAGAAGAATCTGCTTTTTGAGCTTAATAAAAAGATAGATGAGTAGACCTGAAATTGGTACAGCCTTTGAAAATAGTCGGCCAAGAAAAATTCTTCCTTACTTCATTATGAAAAGTGCATTTTGTTTCATTACAAATCTGAAAGGTGCAGAATGAGATGGAAAACTGCAATTCCAGAAAAAGAAATCAATTTTGATATGCAAATACAAACAATAAAAGATCAGATTTTGCTCCATTTTCCTTATCAAACAAAGGTTTTTTTAAGTTTCTCCTTTTCAGTGCAGTCTTCTGCCTGCATGAAAAGCAGAAAGTTTTACACTGGGACATTTGACAGATGTGAAGGATTTCTTGCTTCCTATGCTCTTTATAAACATTATTGTATCGAAATTTGTTTTGCCAAGGGCAAACATTACCTCTGGAAAGAATTCAGCTTTCATGAAGAAGAAAGTAGCATTTCAGGAGCTATCTGCAGGATTTCCATTATCCGAAGGCACATTACGCAGATCTCCAAGGTTACATGCTCTCCAAGGCACATTACTGAATATGTGCAAGGTTTCCATTTTCCTGACAGGAACAATTACAAATGCCATGCAAGAGTAATTTCATACAAAAACCTGAGACAGGCACCAGAAATTCTCTTTGGAAGCAGTTACAAATGCTTATGCTAACACTGCGGTTGCAAAACAAAAATAGTGACCAGTAAACAGACAGGTATTGATAATTGTCTTAAAACCTAATTAAAGGATTTTTATAACAGGGCATTAAGTAGGTATTGTCTGACATGATAATAGTTTCCTTCAAAGTTTTAGCATATCTTTTAAACTCTATTGTTCACATAACAGAACTCCCCATCCTGTGTCTGTTCCTGTAACACCAGCAAGAACTGCCAAGTGTCCCATCATGATTGGCTCCAATCACACTAGCACTTCTTATTAAAAAAAAAGAAAATTATGGGAGAAGGAGCTTGCTTCAATCCTCTGACACCTGCAGATTTGAGGAGTCAAGGCAAGTGCACCTTGTAGGACTGGATGCCTGCTTTTTTTGCTGACTCCTTATTTAGTTTGGAATTCTTAGAGTATGCTGAAGTGCTGCCTTGGTCTTTTATAGGAATATTCAAAGAACATATTTGAAAATATACTTCGCAATACAGCACTATGAATAAAATATGCTGTTTTCAAAACCATTTTGTTTTGACAAGAGGGTACACAAGCACCATAGATTCATTTTTAATTTTGCTCTGGACAGCTCTAGGATATTTCAGCACTTTTTCCACCATGTTTTCCCTCAGCTTCTGTGACTGCAGAGTGAGGAATAACCAAGCAGAATGTTTTGCAATACAGCAAAGAACTAGAACAGGGAAGATATATAAGTAAGCACTAAAATAAGTTACCTGAGCCAGCCTGTGCCTGCACTGGATGTTGCTGACGTTTGGAAGCGGATATGAAAAAAGGTGCACTCAAAGTTGACAAAGGTCTTGCAGCACATTATGGGATGACTATCTTAATCATAGAATCATAGAATCACCAGGTTGGAAGAGACCCACCAGATCATCAAGTCCAACCATTCCCATCAAACACTAAACCATGCCCATCAGCACCTCGTCCACCCATCCCTTAAACCCCTCCAGGAAAGATGACTCAACCCCCTCCCTGGGCAGCCTGTGCCAGTGCCCAACGACCCTTTCTGTGAAGAATTTTTTCCTAATGTCCAGCCTGAACCTCCCCCGGCAGAGCTTGAGGCCATTGCCTCTTGCCCTGTCCCCTGTCACTGGGGAGAAGAGGCCAGCTCCCTCCTCTCCACAGCCTCCTTTCAGGTAGTTGTAGAGAGCAATGAGGTCTCCCCTCAGCCTCCTCTTCTCAAGGCTAAACAATCCCAGCTCTCTCAGCTGCTCCCCATAAGGCCTGTTCTTCAGCCACTTCACCTCTCTCACCACTTCCATTTTTCACTGGGCATTAGTCTAATTTCTGTCATGTTTGGCTGGATTTTGTATTTTTTAAGATTAACCACTTGATATTCCATCTTCCTCTCCACAAACTACTTGGTGCAACAAAATTTTCCCCTAAATAACACTCTTTCATCAAATCAGCAATGTTTTTTAAAAGTGGCACTACACAGCAGCAATGAAGGCAACAGGAAGACTCCTCAGGCTCAGAGTGGAGTTTGTGATTCATACAGAGGAGAGAAACCTAACTCTGCTATAGCTGGAAAGTGAGAGATCCCATTCCCAGTCTGTCCTCTGTCTGACTCTGGAAAGAGCTTTGAACCACATCAACTACACTAGCGCCTTCGCTAACGGCTGCTGCAGGCTCTGCTACAATATGTGCGTTCTTTCCAAAAGCAAAGTAACACTGAGTCTTCAGAATAGGGTCATCCTTTTCTGTTCAGCTGTGCTGAGCAGATGCCTTCAACTTCATCTCAGGTATTACCTGAGAAGGTAACCGCATGCTGCTTCCATGTTTCAAGCTTAGTGATGCTTAGGAGTTTTAGGACAACACTGAAATACCACTACCTTGTGGTAAAAATATTTTGTATAGCTGAAAACAATTTCCCGTTCAGGCACAATAGCAACAGCATCTCACAGCCAAGCATGACTGAAGAGAGGCAACCGACAAGAGATGACTGCCGTGACTTTTCAGGCAGAGGCTGAGGTCAACCCAAATCTGAAACACTGATTTCCCTTTTTTTTTTTTGTCATTATTTATCTCTTTTCTAGCCAGTCTTCTCTCTTATTCATCCACAGGCAAGAATGTAGAATGGTCACACTTTCAAAGTGTTCATCGGTTTGGGGATCTCCTCTCTTGTGAGACCTCATCTAGAGTATTGTGTGCAGTTCTAGAATCCTCAATATAAGAAGGAGATGGAGCTGTTGGAACGGGTCCAGAGGAGGCTACATAGATGTTCAGAGGGCTGGAGCACCTCCCATAGGAGGACAGGCTGAGAGAGTTGGGGTTGTTCTGCCTGGAAAACAGAAAGCTCCGAGGAGACCTTAGAGCAACTTTCCAGTAACTGAAGTGGCTACAAGAAGGCTGAGGAGGAACTGTTTACAAAGACTTGTAGTGACAGGACTAGGGGCAATGGCTGCAAACTGGAGAGGGGCAGATTTAGACTAGACATAAAGAGGAATTTCTTCATGATAAGATTGGTGAGATTGGAACAGGTTGCCCAGGGAAGTTGTACCTGCCCCATCCCTGGAGGTGTTCAAGGCCAGGTTGGATGGGGCTTGGGCAGCCTGATCCAGTGGGAGGTGTCCCTGCCCATGACAGGGGGGTTGGAAAAAGATGATCTTTACGATACCTTCCAACCCAAGCTGTTCTATGATCTTTACCTTCCTGTGAAGCCACTTATGTGTGACACCTCCCAAAAATTAGATGCACAAGCTGCTGAAATACAGCGCTGTATTTCTCAGATGCTGTATTAAAATTGCAGTGGTATTCACAGGGACATAATAGTAACATTGTTGTCTCAGAATAATAAACATGTGCCAATTTTATTTTGTTAAGAAATCAGCATAGTGCAATAAAGCGTTTAGGAGGGTAAAGAGGGAGTCAGCCACTGTGAATTTCAAGCTAGCAGCTCTCGTGAGCCACAGCATTTCTTACCTACTTAAAGGCTCTCCTGAAGCCATTTTTAAGCCTCAAAATATTTCCTTCTTGTGCCATTTTACACACCAATATGTATTACTTTCCACATTTATATATAGCGACATAAACTTTATACACATTTAAATGTTTAAAATACTAACAAAGGTATTCTGCATTACCGTTTCAAAAGGAAACAGTTCTAACGTAAAGAGAGCTCATATAAACACCGAATCCTGGAAACAGAATTACAGCGGCACCAAGCATTTTAGTCCAATCTCCTGCTCAAAGCAGATCCATTTGCCACAGGTTGATCAGGGCCATGGCTGGTAAAGTTTGGGATATCTCCAAGGGCAGAGAGTTCGCAGTCTGAGAAACTTATGCCAGTGTTTGCCCGCCTCTTGGTAACTTTTTTTTCCCCATCCTTGTATTCCTGGAGTTTCCTGTGTTCTGACTCATGCCCAGTGCCTCTCACCCTACTGCCTGAGAAGGGTCTGACTTGGTGGCTTGTCTTCCAATCAGGCAATTGTAGACAGCAATAAGGGTTCCCAGGAGCTTTCTCTTCTACAGCCTGAAGAGCTCCAACTGTCCCAACACCTTCATAACACCTTCCTTACTTTTCCCAAGAATAAGCTTGGTCTGAATAAACTATTCTAGCCCAGATTGAACCAAATGGATAGCTCCATTCCAAATAGTAAGCCTTTTGAATCTTTTTCCCCTCAGGAGCATTACTTAAGTCATTATTTAGCTTCTTTCTGCACTTCTGATTCAATGGTCTTCATCACAGCAGGACAGTATCGCAGAAAATTTGAACTGCATATACAGGAAAAAAAACCTTCTACCTCTCCACAACAGAGCAACTGACTGGGCTTCACAGTTTGGTTACAGAGCTTTGATATATAAACAGAAATTTATTCCAACTACTTAATTAGTATTCAAAAAAGTTACATTTCAGATAAAGGCCACCCACTGTCACATGTAGCCAAAAAAGACATTCCAATGCTAGATAGGAGCTTCTAAAGCCTGTCTCACGTGTTAATTTTGGATTATCGTAACTTTTAGGCCCTGAGGATAGCAAGTAATCCGCTGATGTTTGTCAGATACTGATAGAGCATTGCTTTTGAACCACTCACAAGTTGCAACCGTCTGATCTGTGACTCTTCCATGAAAGGGACTGAAGAAGATGACAGCAAAAATCCATTTATTAAATGCTAGCAGGCTTTCCCATAGTGCTGTTCCCGATATGGTGTTTCAGAAAATTCTGCTGTTTCATTTCATGTCCTGAAGGATTGTTTGGATGACCCTGTCAAGGATATTAATCGTGTATGGTTGATACTAGAGGAAGGGTCTACTGCAGTGGCAGTAAGAATTCATCTTCCTTTATTTTGAGTACCTGCATAACTGCTGTATGTAACCAGGAAATTTTGTTTAATGTTCTGTTCTTTAAAAGAAGAACCTAAAGTTTCCTTTTGGAGTTTCCCAGCTCACCATTTGTGGTGCTTTGGGCCTTTGGGCCCATCCAAATCTGATATCTTTAACTCTGAGTTTTCCAAATAGGGGATTAAGCCTTATTTCTATTGAAAAGTTCTGTTCAGATAAATACTAACTCCTTTTTAGTCCATAAATGAGGACAAAATTGCAGAAAATGTAAGATGGCTTTTTTAATCTTTTTTTTTTTATTTTAGTCATATTCATGACTCTCAGTCCCAAAAAGCTAATAAAATGGAAAATAAATAAACGGCATGCCTCAATATTTGCTATCTAGAAGATGTTAGAACTTCATTCTTAGAGTGGATTTAGGTAATGTTTTCCCTCCAATATTAACTTTCAAGAAGTCATATGAGCTAGTAGGAGCCCAAGTTTGATGTCTGCCCCCGCTTTCAGATATACAAAAATCATCTTGTTTAACAGTTTCCTTCCTTTCTCAAGGTATAACTGATGTCATGAAAGACACTCTGCAGTCCTAGAAGAGTTGGATGCTGGTATTTCAGGGTCCCTCTCTCCCTGAAAGGTTTGCAGGCCATGGCAAGATACCAGCCTGACGCCTCATCTATTTCTAGCTCTCTTTACAAGCCAAGCTCCACTCACAACTAATATAAAAATTGGAATCTAATCATACTTCAGTGATTGATCTTAACGCTGTGGATAACTCTCTTTCTTGGATGTGTTAATCAATTGCAAGAACATTCAGCATCCACTTTAATGTCACCATCCTGAAAGGAACAGGAGAATTTTCAGGCAAAAAGGATTTCACAGCTTGCACCGGAGTCACAATTTGAAAAAAAAGCAACAATTTCATCTTTTTAGGTAAAAGCTTTGACTTGAGAGTTCAAAAGTAGAAAACACCATGCAAATACCAGTTAACAAGACAGTACAAGCCAAACCGATCAGACTAAGATTAGACCTGCTGAGCAAGTGAAAAGACATTATCTCGAAACCGGGGCTCATGTAGGTATTTCATTTATGGTCAGGGTTATGCTGAACACCAACCGCAATATCTAAGCAACAGTCACAAGTTTTGCCTGTATCTCACCTCAGGCCTAACAGCTCTTTCCATACAGACCAGTTTTTAAATCCAGCTGGCTCTCCAGACCCACCTCGACCAAACGCCAAAGCACGTATCTACCAGGATCACCAAGAAGCAGGAATTTACATTCTCTGTAGGTTTTAAAGTAACATTAAAATGCCTTTTGACTTGGTGTTTCACAGTAAAATAAATATACCACACATTCTGATGTCCTTGCTATGAAAGAAAACAGTCCTTCTTTCCCTAAGCCCCTCAGAGTGCATTAGGAAGTGAACCTTAATCGTCATTCCACACTGGAAGTGGACTTGGGGCTGTTGATTGATGAGAAGCTCGACATGAGGCCAACCAAGAAAGCTGGAGGGAGGGACTGTTCACAAAGGCTTGTAGTGATAGGATGAGGGGCAATGGGTATAAACTGGAGAGGGGCAAATTTAGACTAGAAAGAAGGAGGAATTTCTTCACGATGAGAGTGGTGAGGCCCTGGCCCAGGTTGCCCAGGGAAGCTGTGGCTGCCCCATCCCTGGAGGTGTTCAAGGCCAGGTTGGATGGGCCTTGGAGCCCCTGATCCAGTGGGAGGTGTCCCTGCCCATGGCAGGGGTGGAACTGGATGGGCTTTAAGGTCCCTTCCAACCCAAACTATTCCATGATTCTATGATAGCTGTACCATGCTGTACTACACTGTTAGACAATTACACCATGAAATATTTTTTAAATTAACAGTCTATCTGTGGCAGGTAAGCGTGTCTGGCATGGTGTGACATATAAAACTCAGTTCTACGAGGTGTCTTTGGGAGAACTATTCAGTCCATGATTTGGGCACAGGTGATCCTTACACCATCAGGGAAAAAAAGGAATGAAAAAACCTGTGAAAACCATTAGGATAAAAAAAAAAAAGAAACACAGAGCTCACGATTTGTTCTGGACTGGTCATCAAAGATCTGTACAGGAATCATTGCATGGTACCAAAAGCGCTTAGGGAGATAAAGGAAACTTGTCCATATGGTGGAAATCATGGCTACGCAGCCTTTTCAAAGTCTTTAACCCATGATTAAAATGGTTGCTTGGTTTTTGTATAGAACTTGTCGCCGTCGCCTGAAATTCCCTGAGCTGCCTTGCTTTTCACTTGGGAAACACAGAGATGACTTGGAATAAGGGTGAAGGCGGGAAAAGAAAACATTTTTCACCTTTCCTTTTCTCCTTCCTTGCCAACCTAAAGATCTTCCCTATGATACACAAAATAATGGAAACATCTGGTACATCTTGACAGCGGTGCTGCTGGCTCCAGTATTTTTAAGAAAGGCAGTCAGAGACATCTGCTATGCCATGCTGCCTGCTCAAGTGATCTGCCAGCCTCAGGTGTGCTCCCCAGAGCTAGTGGTTTTTCCCTGCTAGCAAACAAAAGAATAAGGGCTCTGTAGCAGCAGCGATTTAAATATTTGTACTTTGGAGAAAACAGAAGAAATGGGCACAAGAAGGTTTCTAAAGCAAAGTCCTCACAGGCCTCTTAAGGAGGCTAAAGTGGCAGAGGGAGGTGATTCTATGTTTTTTGGCATTGATTAACCTGTATAACACATAATTGTGTTACAATCTCACAAGTCATACTTAAAGACCTCAGAGGACTTCTTTTTCTAACAGTGTGATTTTTCACTTGGCAGCATTTCTTCTCTAGAAGACAAACAATAATGTTCCCTTTCTCTTCCACCTTCATCTCCACTAATAAAACAAGCATCTTCTGTAACAGGAGTGGCACCAATTCAGTGGTGGAAACTGATGTTGCGAAGAAGAGAATCAGACCCCTAGCCATTGAAGAGTGCAGATGTGATGAACTTCCTACGTACATGAACTCTTCCCAGACTGTTATCATCATGTTCCTCTAAATTTTATCAAATTCCAGTAGTGTTGAGACTAATGACTCAAAGTATAACCCAAGTTTTCCCCTCAGGATAACCCTTTAAAAAAAACCAAACAGTAAATAAAATAAGTTCGTTATATAGATTTCCTGGTATGAACCATGTTAAGAGAAGTCTTAACTGCCCCCACAATACAATCACTCCTTAAACATATCTGATGGGTTGACCTTGGCCACCTGTTGGAGTTTCACTCAGCCACTGCTCAGTCCTCAGCCACATCACGTGAGAGGGAGATAAGATGAAAAATCTCAAGGGTTGAGATAATGACAGGGAGATTGCTTACCAGTTACCCTCATGGGCAAACCAGACTCAGCTTGGGGAAAATTTGACTGATTGCCAATTAAAATACATTTGGGTAGTGAGAAACAAAGACAAAATTTCTCTTAACTCTCTTCATCCCAGACTAAACTTCATTTGCAAGGAGGTGCCACCAGCATTGCTGCGGGGCTTAGCTGCGGCTGCTGCCAAGCTGTCTGGCGCTGGCATAGGTCAGCCCCTGATCTCCTTTCAGAAGCCTCTGCAGCCCCCTCGCTGCCAACATCTTTCCAGAAACATCTGATACAAAACATTGAATTTCAGGTTTAGGTTACTGGACTGAAGAAAAGAACCCTTTTCCCCACCATAGGTGGGCTGTCTGCATCCCCTGTGCTATTACTCTTGTGCACATTGTTTTGTAGGCTCACACCAAATTGATTTTCAAGTCTGTTTTCCCTAATCCCTTCCCTCTCATGTCCATAATAATCAGTGTAAGACTACAAAATAATTATGATGTTGGCATCTCTCTCAAATATGAAATATTGCTAGCATGTAGTCATCAGTTAAACTCAAAGTTTTCCTGGGAAAATGCCTGGTTCCTTGCATGGAGGCATTCAAATATGAGCAGGAAGATAAGCTCATAGACTACTGCAAGGCTTTCTCAAGCTGTTAGGAATAAGCTACCACCGGCTAATTTTAGCTTTCGGGGTCAGGTTCATTTGTGCTCTCTGATTTCTCTCTTTGTTTTGTTGCGTAGCGCCAGATGGGCAGGGAGCAGACTGAACAGGCTGGATTTATATCAGCAGGGGAGCTCCAAGCAGTGGGAGCTTGCAATTCACTGCCGCCTGAGACAACCCCTGGCTCACATTTTCCTTTCCTTCACACTGCTGCCCAGCGTGAGCTCACCCACGTCCCCAGCTCTCCCCTTCAGTTAACAAACTCAGCTGAAGTGCATTCAACTGCAGCCAGGAGATAAGGCTGAGAAATAATAGTAGACACTTGAAGGATGGAGATATGAAAGGAAAATGCCCAGAGAGGAAATGTCTTCTATTTCCACTCCAGATTGTTGGTATTTCCCACACAGAGAAATACGTATCCTGCCACATCTGTTCCATTATCACGGAAAGACCAAAGAATCTGAATGCTTTGTTTGTCCTTAAATCCATCAGGATAGATTTTGATGTCTTTCTAAAAAAACTGTCATGGAAAACATCCTCTCCAAGCTGCTGGTGAGGTCAGGCACTTGCCTTAGTCACGTTGCAGGGAGTTCTGTGCCCAGTGTCTGCTTTCCTGATCCTGACCCGCAGGTTTGAATTCCTCTGTCCTGCTTCATCATCTTTGGGATCTCTCTTAACAACCCCCAGAGAGGAGCTGGCCCTGCTCACTCACCTCACTTGGTGCTGCAGGACTGCATCCCTCATGCCTCACATGCTGCATCCTCACATTATGCATTTCAGGGTCTTATCTTCACTTTAAAAGTGGGGAACAGGTACAGAGAGACACAGAGACCTTATTCCCTGTTGAAGTCCCCAGTTTTACCTGTGCTGATACGGTTTCTCATGAGAAGTTCTGGAGCGAGTCCAGGGGTGGTCATAAAGATGCTCTGAGGGCTGGAGCACCTCTCATATGAGGACAGGCTGACATAGCTGGTGTTGTTCTGCCTAGAGAAGAGATGGCTCTGAGGAGATCTTAGAGCAGCTTCCAGTACTAAAAGGGGCTCCAGGAAAGCTGGGGAAGGGCTCTGTATGGGGTGGGGGGGATGGAGGTGGGGCAGGGATAGGATGATAGGGAATATTTTTCAGCTGAAAGAGGGGAGACTGAGAGGAGATCTTAGGAAGAAATGTTTTCCTGTGAGAGTGGTGAGACTCTGGCCCAGGCTGCCCAGGGAAGCTATGGCTGCCCCATCCCTGGAGGTGTTCAAGGCCAGGTTGGATGGGGCTTGGAGCAACCTGATCCAGTGGGAGGTGTCCCTGCCCATGGCAGGGGATGGGACTGGATGGGCTTTGAGGTCTCTCCCAACCTAAATCTTTCCATTATTCTATGATTCTAAATATCTCTAAAATTTATTTTCTGATTCTACTTAAACCATTCCTTAGCAAACTGGCTTAGAAACAGAAAGCTCTGATTTGCGGAAAATAGTTCCTATATGGAAACACTTACTGAGATGGTGACACCACTGTAACAGTATAGCTCCACGGAAATAATTTTCTCCATGTAAATAAACTTTGTGCTAATTTCATGGCACTGGTGACAACGTAATGCATGTCATGGGCTGATGCGGATTTTGTAGACATTTTTATATATAAAGAAAAGACAGTCTTTACAGCAAATACGCTCATTGGAAACAATTGTTAGAGGCATGGAAAGAAAGCAAACCCAGAAAATTCCCTAAGGAGACACTTGACAAGAATCCTGCTACTGCTAAAAGGAAGAATAAGGGATTAGAGAGGAAAGTGCTTTTACGCGAGCTGAACAGACATGGATGTAATACACATCGTCAGGACTGGAAGAGGAGGCTTATAACTTAGAGAGTTGGCAGCTTTATTTTTTTTCTTATTCTAGAGTTGCTGGCATTCTTTCTTATATCTGTGGCTGTCAGGGTCACAAGGAATTTTAACAAAGCAGATAAGATAGTAAGGAGAAGGACACCTGAGGAATAGAGTTTTCAGTTCTCTGTACTCAAAAGGTGATTGCGAGCATCAGCAATGGCCCCAAACACACACTGTCTCCCACCTCCTCCACACCCTGACTGAGCACTTTCCATCTACATTCTCAACTCCATTGTTTTTATTCTGTCACATGTGCTTAGAGCCTGGCAAGTAAGTTCCACACTGGATACAGCCCAAACATTGTTAGGGATATATATTATATGATTTCAACACTTAGAAGTCTGCTCACTGGCAGGTTCAGTACCACATGCCTAAAACAAGGGGTCAAGCCAGGCTTTGCTTTTAGCTTAGGTGCCTTAGCCTGGCCTTAGCCTTAGCCTGCAGTAAGTGTCCCTTGGCAAGTCCGTGTGGCAGGCATGAGCATTAACAGGTGAGGATAAATTATCACTGAGAGCCCTTAAAAACAAAGGAAAAATGTTGGCCTCAGATCCAATTTCTGTTTGTTTCCCTTAATGGTTGTTCACCAACTCAGCCCTTTCCAAAAGCGATTTTGCATTGTTTGCCTGCATTGTGGAGGTAGCTGCTCTAGCGCACACAGACTTGTTCCAACCTGCTTCCAACTACATGAGGCTGTTACAGAGCAGGACCACCACAGCTGCCAGCAGCTCAATGCAATCCAGTGGCTTTTTAATTTATTCAGCTATTTTAATACACTTTGCAGGCAGCCCTGGGCTGCGTAGGTGTGTGGAGGAGCACAGCTTCAGACCAAGCTTGAGCTCCAGCAAGGCCATACCAGCTGCTGTCCACAAGCTAAGCCTGAAGAGGAAAGGTGAATGATTTTCCTTGAGCACAGGAAAAAAAATAATAATTTAATCACAGAACCATGGAAGAGTTTGCGTTGGAAGGGACCTCAAAAGCTATCCAGCTCCAACTCCCCCACCATGGGCAGGGACACTTCCCACTGGATCAGATTGCTCACAGCCTCCTCCAACCTGCCCTTCAACACCTCCAGGGATAGGGCAGCCATCCAATACATTGCCACTGTCCTTTTCTTATTCTAGAGTGACTTGGAAACCACAGTGTTTTACTACAGACAACATCAACTGAAGTTGTTTGCGCCACAATAAGTAACAGAAACAGTAACTGTGGAATTTTGCTGCCATTTTTTCTATCTATTTAAAAACAAATGAATCTGGACATAAGCCTCAAACCCACCTGTGTTGCTCATGTCCACTGTAAGCCAAGATCTTTATTCAAATCTTAACCTTGTTTTTAGAGAAATACTTTCCTAAACAACTGCCCGGTGCTCTGTTAATATAAGTTGTCTCAGCAGCACTAAAGCTCTATATTGAAGGATTGGTATGGAAAGAGGAGTAAAACATGTATCTACAGGTAAGAAGATTAGTTTAATAGAGCCTAGGCTGTACATAAGAGCATCACAAGCAGAGCAAACCCTTCACTAAAATATAAATTCTATATATATTTCTTTTCTAATGCAGGTGTTTAAATAAAGGAGCTCTACCCCATTTCTCAAAGTCAGTGGTCTGTCTTGCTTGCAGTTTAACTTACTAGGAAACAGATGGGAAATGCAGAGAAACAGATTGCAGAAAAGTTCAGGAAGTTTGTAACCCACTTCACTTGAACAAACCAACACACAAGACCTCACAACCCCTTGGCAAAGAAAATTCACCAGGCTGTTTCCTCTCCCCTTGGAAGTCCTCTCCAAGTCCATCTTCATAGGTACGTAATCCTACCTCTCCTTCAGCCAATCAGTGTCACAGGCAGATGAAGCTCGTTAGGGAAGATTGCTAACCTGGAGCTCTGCTATAAGAGCCTGCCAGGGGCTGCTAGGTGGTGATGAGGCACCTGGGGTTTGCTGCTGAAGGAACTGCACTGGAGCATATTCACCTCGAGGCCTGCTGGGCTGCTCTCTAAGGTAAGAAAGCTCTTGGAGGCAGTACAGTTTTGAGGTTGGAACTGCAGTGCAGGATGGGTGGTTATAGGAGGAAAGAGAGGGAAAAGCTACTGAAGAGTTCAAGTGGATGGATGTGGATTTATGAAGGCTTTATCTCAAATGGAAGCTGTAACTGCAAGCCACCAGAATTTCTGGCCCTATTAAAGAAAAACTAAACTGCCTAAGCTGTATTGACATGTGTGTTACCTGAATTCTCATGCTACAACTGTTCTGTAAGATCACTGGAAGAATGTGTGTCCCAGGCTGGATTGAGCCCCCACTTGTTAAAGGGGCTTCTTTTGCTGTGGAAGGGATTAAGTTGATTATATTAATTGCCATTGATTGCAATTAAAAGACTCAGAAGCTTCTGTAGTCCAAAATGTAGTTGTGAATTTTCCTTTTCCTTGACACATTAAGGGCACCAGCCCCTTCCCAGGGCTGTGTATCAGGTATTGAGAATTGATTGCTGTGCAAAAATGACAGCAGGCTAAGGCCCATAAACTTCAGTACATACCACAAAAATACTGAAGAGAATAAATAAAAACTCAGAGCAACTAATTATTCCTCCCCTCACAAGCAAAAAAAAGAACAAAATAAACAGAAAGATAGGAAGGACATGTTTTATCCATCAAGATTTAACTGTGCCATTACTTTGGCCTTTTATGGGCCAAGATAATAATCTTTCTAGGTCCTTGTGTCAGGTGGAATCAATCAGTAATTTATATGTGTGCTTTGTAACCTGGTTCTCTTTTCCTAACTATCAGTTATCTAAATTACTTCACAATGTTAAATCCATAAATATTACATGCCATCTCTTCAGGGTTCCAGTGATGTTTATAGCAATTAATCAAGCTGCTTCATTTCTAGGTTTTAGTGGTCTGTCTCAGCCTGGTTATTAATTGTTTGTTTAGGATGTAGGCACTAGAAATCATGAAATTACTTTGATGCCAGCAGTAATGCCTAGTTAATACAAAACATGTGCATCAAAACACAGTAACCTTTTATTTTTGATGTGAGAGAAAGCACCTGCTGGTATAATTCTGAGAACTAAGTAAATACACTTAACTATGGTGATGGCAATTACAAAGAAGGAGCAGAAGCACCACAGATCAGTGATGCATCAGCAGTCTGCAGGAGTATTTATCCCCCCCAGACTGGGAAAGGACCTTCCTTCAGGGCTTTAAACCACAGAGGCAGCCAAACATCTGCCCTTACTTTCATGTACAAGGTATGAGTTCTCATCTTGCTGGTGGAAATCCATGGGATTTCAAGTGGCTGTTGGGTTTTTCCTGTGTCCAGCACTTCTCAGCTGCTTAGCCCCAATGAGTCCACCCAAAAGGTTGCAGTGATGTTTCTGTCAAGGTGTGTGTGACCTTATTGGGCTGCTGTGATCTGCAAGTGTCTGCTTTTCCAGTCTCCTGACAGCAGTGTCACAAATCTGTAGGAACCAGAGGCAATCTTCTGTCACTAATTATTACATCTTGCACCACGAGTATGATTATCAGGTCACCCCAAAACGTGGTCCAGATACATCTTCTGTTTCTGATGGCAATAGTTTTAGTTTAGCAAGCATCCTTCTCCAAAATTCAGCAATTTCTGTCTCAAGAGCTTCCTCGGCAAGGCTCTCATCTCTTGCATTCAGTCACCCTTGGGTCACAGTTTAGCCCTGGCCCAGCCTGATCAGTAGCTAAGCGTGAGCAGTTGTAACCCCAATTCTGCCCTCCCCCCTGGAAAAGGGGATAAAATGAGAGAATGGCTTATGGGTTAGAAACTAAAACAACTTTAAGGAAGCAATGATATCAATAAAGAGAATACTATTACTAAGAAAATAATAAAATATGCACAAATATACAAAATCCCACCCCCCCAATGACTATATCACTACTGGGGCTGGTTAGGAAAGTTAGCTCTACTTTAACTCTAACCAGAACACTTTGCTGACTTTTTCCTCACTTGCTTTGCCCAATTTTTTTTTTTTTCTTTTTTAGGTTTTTGGCCATCCTAAACACCTTGTTTAAAGAACTTTACTGTTTAAGTGTGTTTTATTGAAAAAATACAGGTTTTTTGGAATGGTATGTTTGTTTCTTTTCCTTGGGACTTAGACGTTTCCTTTAAATACTTTCAGTTCTTCTTTTGGGGGAGACAGACAATGAATAACAGCCCCATGTTCGTTTTCTCTGATCTGTCCATGATTTATACATCTCAATCTCCTCTCCTTCCCCTGAAATGCGATTCCTTGCCTTTGATTCTTCCTGCCCTTCTATGTTCCTTTTCCAGCCCTCTTGCATCTTTTTTGAGGCCAGGGATCAGAACACCAAACAATACTCAAGATACAGGGATGCTATATATACTGTACTGCAATTACATCTTTGGGGATCCCCCTTGCCCTCTGTTCCTTTCCTAAACATTCCAGACATGATTTGACTTTGACTGCAATGGAGCAATGATGTGGTGATTTTTGTAAATATATGACTACTTGAGAAGTTCTAATATTTATTTTGGAGTTCAGTATTGAAGCCTGGACTGTTTTTCCTGTATGCCTCATGTAACATTCATCATTCTTTAATCTGTTATTTTATTATCTATTCATTACTGTTCTAAGACCCTTCTGCAACTGTTCTTAACTCGACTTTCCTCTTTTTGCCTGAGCAATTGGATGATCTTCCTCCACTTAGACAGCTGGCTGGAGAAAGCAATTCTTTGTTTCCTATATTTTAGCCAACTGATAACAGCCTTTGTCAGGGCTTTTGGCTTTTACCACCCACAGCTTTGTTTCTCTCGGAGGATTTGAGGAGGGGCCCTGGTAGATGAGGAGCTCATTCAGCAGTACTGGATCAGATCAATGAATAGTCCATCTGGTGAGGTGTCCTGCCTTCTGCAAGGACCAACAGATGATGCCAAGGACAACGTGCCCACACGGCAAACATGCAGCAACGCGTTCCCAGCACATTTACCTCCAGATCAGTAATTTCTTTAGCTGATGAAATCACCAGGTCTCTGTGTCCATGCAGTCAGTGCCTCCTTCCCTGAAGTGCAGCACATCTCTCAAGTACAATGTAGCTGTACAGAAGCCATTTGGACTCTACTTTAGTATTTTAGATTAATGTATGAAGTTACTAGTTCATTTCTTTATTATAGAGAGACAGAAACTTGAATTTTGGGAGGCAGTCATGGACTTAGAAAGTTAACAATTGATTGCCATCCTCACTGGAGCTCCCTCTTTTATTTCAGCATAACAAAAATTGCAGAAATAAAAGTACCTAAAGTACAAATTGAAGAACTTGGATTTTTTCCCCAAAAAAGGAACTCTTAGTATTAATGTCTGTTAACCTGTCTTGAACAAAAAGTAGTCAGTTAGCCAAGATCACTGTTCAGAGATTACTAGTTAAAGACCTCTAAAACCACTACAGTAAATAATAGAACACTCTTTCTTCCTGAACACCTGATTTTTACTGCTGTGTAGCATCTGTGTATTTCCCCAGATACTTCTTTTTCTATTAAGACATTAAAAATGCCTTTTAAATGGCAAGAAATATTGAATTGCTGAATTTTCATCTTCCTTCATTTTTGTAGAGCTTTGAAAGTAATATATGGATCGTGTTTGCACAAACAACTGAAAGTCTGTGGAAATAACAAGGGTACCTTGAGAACCAGTTAAATCTCCCATAAGGTTATCACGCCAAAAGGAAACATTGTTGTGCACATTTTTTGCAAAATTACAAAAACCGAAGAGTAATATTGAAAAAGCTTAATCCCACCTGCTGTGTAGCCTCAATTGTAAGGCAGAATGTTGAAATGAGTGTCCTAGCTTTTTTCAGAAACTGTTTGGTATTTTAAAAAGGGGTGTATCTACTTTTTTTTCTAGCAGGATGAACTTAACGAAGTTGATAATTTCAAATTAGAATTGAGTTGATGGTTTTATAGGACTGAAAAATCTACAAGGAAAATGTCACAAGGCAGACACAAGTCTGGCATCTGAAATTTCCACCTTCTTTTCTCTTCTTTCTTTGCCTTCTAGTGCCTCGGGAGGCACATTTCTTTTGGTCGGCAGCATGTACCCTTGCCTTGGAGGGCAAGAAGAAATTCCTGTGGGTAGCCCACAGAGCACATCGCTTTGTCTCACCTGCAACCTGGGCTCCCACTGAGGTTTAATGCACTATAGATGCTTTCCACATCCCAGCTTATCCCTGGTAGGTGTAAGGGAAGGCAGGATCCCATGCAGCAAAAAAAAAACTTCAGAAAGCATCCCATGTTACCAATCACTAATAGCTATTATTAATATCACTGCTATTGGTGGGTTTTCATGTCCTGCCATATGTAGAAGGGTGTGAAGGGGGGAAAATGCCTTTCTGAAGATTCTTCTCATACTCTAAATGTGGGGCCCAGGTTCTTGGTGGTTATTTGGAGGTTGAGTGATAAATGAAGTGAACATAGCTGATCCAAGATGCTGGTATGATCCATCTGCTCTAACTTCTCTCAGCTGCTCTCTCTGCACTGGGATCATCTCATTAGCACGTGTCCATCCCAACTTCACAGTATCTGTCAGTGGTACCACAAAAAAGGTCATAAAGTCTGATTCATGTATCTTAAGGACTGGCCTGGAGAAACGTTTGTTTCATTTATCACAGTAGATAAGTGAAGAACAGGATTCTTGGAACTGCAGCAGAAAAGAAAAGCAGCATAACATCTTGGCATGGGCTTTAACAGGAGTATCCCTTTCTTTACTGCAAGGGTGAGTCTTAACACCAAAATGGGAATGCCTATGACTTTTGAATCTAAAGATCCAGCTGGCATCAAGAGATGTGAGTTGCAACAAAGCACTAGAGCTCTAAAGGAAATGTTCCCCCTTTATAGATCCAATTAAAAAAATTAAAAATCGTTCCGTGCTCACTAGATAGAATCATAGAAAAACCAGGTTGGAAGAGACCCACTGGATAATTGAGTCCAACCATTCCTATCAAACACTAAACCATGCCCCTTAGCACCTCATCCACGCGTCCCTTAAACACCTCCAGGGAAGGTGACTCAACCACCTCCCTGGGCAGCTTCAGCCAGTGCCCAATGACCCTTTCCATGAAAAATTTTTTCCTCATGTCCAGCCTAAACCTCCCCTGGCGGAGCTCGAGGCCATTCCCTCTTGTCCTGTCCCCTGTCACTTGGGAGAAGAGGCCAGCTCCTTCCTCTCCACAACCTCCTTTCAGGTAGTTGTAGAGAGCAATGAGGTCTCCCCTCAGCCTCCACTTCCCCAGGCTAAACAACCCCAGCTCTCTCAGCCGCTCCTCATAAGGCCTCTTCTCCAGCCCCTTCACCAGCTTTGTTGCTCTTCTCTGGACTTGCTCCAGAGCCTCAACATCCTTCTTGTGGTGAAGGGCCCAGAACTGAACACAGGATTTGAGGTGCGGTCTCACCAGTGCCGAGTACAGAGGGAGAATAACATCCCTGGACCTGCTGGTCACGCCGTTTCTGATACAAGCCAAGATGCCATTGGCCTTCTTGGCCACCTGGGCACACTGCTGGCTCATGTTCAGTTGGCTGTCAACCAACACCCCCAGGTCCTTCTCCTCCAGGCAACCGTTTCTGATACAAGCCAAGATGCCATTGGCCTTCTTGGCCACCTGGGCACACTGCTGGCTCATGTTCAGTTGGCTGTCAACCAACACCCCCAGGTCCTTCTCCTCCAGGCAACTTTCTAGACAGACTTCTCCTAGTCTGTAGCACTGCTTAGGGTTGTTTTGTTGTGCCCCAAGTGCAGGACCCGGCATTTGGCCTTGTTAAACCTCATGCCACTGGACTCAGCCCAGCGGTCCAGCCTGTTCAGATCCCTGATGATAATAACCTCTAAGATGATGATAACCTCTAAGGCAGACCTCTGCCACTCTGCTCCCTGGCAAGATAAATCAAGTTGTGCTAGTCTCTGGGCTGCAGCATTGAGATTTAGATCAGGATGTACCAAGCTGCTAATAAAATCTCCTTAATGGTGCTGCAGTAACACTGGCTGATCTCCCATAGCTATGGGAGCTGCAGGTGCTTGGAACCTTGGTGCTGTAAGACATTGTTGTTTCATCCTGAATACCATTTTATTTAGGATGTGGCTTTGAGTGTGAAAGATATTAGAAAGCAAAGGTACTTGCTGTTTTATGAATCTAAGTTCCTTGTTGTGGAAGGAAAAAAAAAACACAACCCCAAAACCAAAAAACCCCAACAACCCCCTCATCAAATAACCCCACATTATTGCTGCTTCCTTTTTTGATGGGAGAGCTTCTCACCTCTGTAGAACGCAAGATGTTAAGAACCACAGCCTGACCACAGGGACTCCTTTGACCTGAAGAGACGTGCTAAGCAGCAGAGAAAATGAGTGACCTGATCACAGCATAAGGGAATCGGTAATACCAAGAAAATAACATTTCAAGTCTTTTCCTCATGGTAGCCAGACATATTCCACGCTTTGGGGTAGCCATAGCAGAGACATATTATGCCTCATAAAATACAAGTGGCAAATGTTGTAGATAAATGGCTTTGTCAGCTTGCAAAACCCTGTACAATTATCTAAATTAAAATTTTAAGACTGGGTAAATTGTTGTATTAGTGTTTCAAAAGTACAATTTAATTATTCTCTACATGGCTTGCATTATTGCAAGCTTTTGGTCAGAAATAATGTCATTCCTCTTAATTGCTTTGAATGACACTGGGAGATCCGATTTGCACATGCTCATTGATGCATCTGTTTATTTTTAACAATATGCTAATTTTTAAATGGCTTTTCCATCACTGCAATCACTGTCAGTATTGCAAGAAAGCATAGTTGGATTTGGAAGAACTTCGCACCTTGTAGTTCCTGTTGGGCACCAAATGATTGCCAGGGCTGCTGCCACTTTTCTCTGGGTTTGTTTCCTTGTCAGTTCAGCAGCTCCAGTCTTGCTCCCATTTTAATATGCGGTGACTTGTGTGCTAAAGAGAAGCACACCTTCTCTTTGATGGGTGTGACAGCAGAGACATGATATGAGGCAATCTCTCAATTACTTGTGAAATGCCTCCAGTTCTGTCTGTATACACTATATTTTCCTCTAAATCCCATCCTTTCTGATACCTGCTCATACTTTTTTTTGTGGCAACATATATTTTTTTCTGAATATATTGACAGGTCCCAGAGAATACACAAAAATACATCAAATAATGTGTATGTGCAGTTAGTGAATAGAGTAACTACAGGACACAGGGGAAGTATCCTCTTTTGTTGTTATCATTTGTAGATGACTGTTTGCAATAATGGAGCTACAACTACAAAAATGTAGTGACCATAAAGGCACAGATGGGATAGGTCAGAAATCTCTCTTCCCTCATTTTCACTACCTATCTATAAACACTGCAACACTTTTCCTCTCAGCTCCCCATCCTCAAAAAATTTAATATTACTCAGTGAAGAATCCCCAAAAACCACCTGGAATCTTCTGGTTAGGTCAGTTCTACCAATATGTTATGACTTACTGTAAATGAGAAAGGTATCCCTTTGAGGATCTGCTATATTGAAGTGTTACCTTGCAGGCTTACTGTAGCCAAACACAATTCAATAGTTTTTTCTCTGACTGGCTGGTCTTAATTCAGCAGAATGAAAAAGCATCTTGTTATAAAGATATTAGCCCTCTATTGAGGACAGGGTGAGCCGTTTAGGGGATTTTTGTCTGGGTAAAAACTGCTGAACAAAGTTAGTTCTTACCTCTCACAGCAACTCTAATGTCAGAACTAGCAGCCAAGGTCTGAGAGAGCAGTTCAAGCTGTTTGCTTGCAGTGGGAACCAGCTTTAGGATGATGAGGTGTTGAGATGAAGGGTTATTCTTATTATTGACAGATTTACCTCCCTCTGTTCTGGTGGATACATCTAGGGACAGGTATATTTCCTCCTGCAGAAGTTGGGTAGCTCTTAAATCCACTACAGACAGTGATTCTGCTGTCAGCTGAGAGCTGATGACACACCCATGTGTTTCTCCATTTGCCCTGCCTTTAGCCAGACCTCCAGCTTCTCTAGCACATGTCAGAAAGATGAAGGCTCAATCCGCGTAACTGTCTCTTCTGCCATGAGGCTGAAGACATCAGCAGAGCAGGCTGAGCCGCAGCATGCTGCTGACAGGGAGGACAGGGGTGTCTGGCTGACAAGGATTAGGTGTGGGTCATCCTCACCAGCCTCCTGCATCTTGCATGCTGCTCATTAACACCAGACAAGCAGCAGAGATGTGGCAACCTCTCTTCTCCCTGCTGGAAACAGCCAAAGCCAAAAGGCATGTCATCAATTGTTATTGCTGACCCAGCTTTAACCAACTGCTCCTCTGAGCTTGAACTGCCCTTTCGCTTGTCTCCTTCACCCTTCAAAAGAGGGTAAAACAAGAGCGAGCTGTTGGGTAGGATCCTCCAGTGCTGACCCCAAGAGGTGAATAAGTGGTAGTAAGACCCAGGCTGGGGAGCAGATTGTATCCTCTTCCTTCAGTAAATCATATTGTCCTCTCCTTAAATTCTTCTGTGTCTTTGGCTGGAAGCTGCATAGTCCTGTCTCCTGCTGCCAGCCTGTTCAGCCACTTCCTCTGCCTTGACCTTTGCCTAATGGGTTGTACTAGGGAGAGAGATAGCTAAAGTTATTGTCTTCAAAGAACATGAATACTTATTTAATGCTGAAGTTCCCACCAAATCACCTTCTTGCTTAAGTCCTAACAAATTAGCTCTTGAAAAGGATAGTTTCCATGATATGTGGATGGACAGAAAGGCTTTTATTGCTTTCTATTTCTTTACCTTGCCCATTTCTGGAGTTAAGAGTAGTTTCTCATTTTCAGCAATCTGAATCAAATACATCTTCAGCTGATGCTGGGAATTGTAACCCTGTGACAAACTTGAGAGGCCCATCTGTATTTATATTGGACATGTTATCTTCATCTTGTACAAGTGCTCTGCTAAGATCCAACAAGATCTGACTATTAAACGAGCTCCCATTAGGTCTTTGCGGTGTGCTCTGGGAATGGTCAGTCTGACTCCAACCCCAGAAATGACTGGGTGTTAAGGGCAGGGAGAGGTTTCCAACTCTTTCAGGGCTGACAATGACACCTCTTGTTCTCAGGCTTCCCAAATTTTCAGGTTACTGCTGGAAATGTGGCATATCTGAGGTGCCCACTGGAGAGACAAGTAGTGAATCATGACAGCATTTAAAGATGAAAATGAGCCTTGAGCTGATGAGGGTCTGGCAAAACCTCATAGGGCATGTTGCAAAATCACAACAATGAGGTAGGGAGTTGCTGCTCTGGTATGGAGAGCACAGAGTTTCCAGGCTGAAGAGCTGCAATTATTTCAGATATTGTGTCTAAGTCAGTGGTGACAAACAGCCTTGACCTTCCAAGCCCACTTGCACGGGGCAGCCAAAACATGCAATAAACTGAGGCAGGTGACAATAACAACTATTTCTGAACTGCTGGGCATGTGTGTATTGCAGTATGTCTTTCAAATTTCCACACAGGAAAAAATACATCAGGTTAAAATTAAAAATGCTTAGTGTCTTGTGCATCATTGCCTCAGTGTCACACAAATACATGAGTGAAATAAAGCCAGTCTCTTTGATATATTTTGTTTATTCTTGAAGCAGGAAAGTTTTGATATAGTAATCTCCTATAGTGTGAATTATCTCACCTAATGACCAGGTAGATTTGGGGAGGCTTATAAGCAGGTTCTCCACTGCCAGAGCTGAGATAGCTCTTGGTTTGCATATGGGCTGTTCTGCAGATAAAGTGCTGCTCATGATAAAGGTTGAATCCCTGAATTTACTAAAAGAGCAGGCACTGTAATACTAATGAACATTTACAGGGTTTCTAATCAGATGATTGATATTAAACATTTAAGATGCCAAAATGTTGAAGTATAAGAATATATAGGAAAAAATCCTATACCTATGCCAAGGTGAAAAACATTGATCTCTGTTACATATCTCAAAACCTTAAATAACATCTTTTTAAGACTGTCAGTAAGTATTACTTTTTAACCACATGTAAAGCCAGGGGAGGTTCAGATTAGATAATGGAAAAATTCCTTCATGGAAAGGGTTCTTGGGCACCGGAACAGCTGCCCAGAGAGGTGGTTGATTCCCTGTCCCAGGAGTTATTTAAAAGTTGGGTGGATGATCTGCTCAGTGATATGGTTTACTAGTGGGCAGGTACAGTTGGACTCGATGTCAAAGGTCTTTTCCAACCTAATGGTTCTATGATTCAATGGAAAAAAAAAATCTGTCAACCAAGAAAAAAAAGGTAAAGAGAAGGAAAAGAGCCCTTAGATGAAAAGGACAGATGCTATTCTGCCATTTGGGGTTAAAGTCCTCCTGCGTCCTGGATTGAGGTACATCAGGTCACAGTGTCCTACTGCTTCATTGTTCAGCTGTCCTCTCTAGAAAGCAATGAAGTTGTAAACAACTTTTCTCAGAATTCCTTCTAGACAACTATAGAAAAAGCACGACATGCTTTTCAAACTCCTTACTTGACGCTTTTTAAAGCACTGCCATAAAGAAACACTTTTTTTTCATTTCTAACATGATTTAAAATGGGTAACGAGTAATGAAAGAACACACACACATGCATATGCACATCTTTCAAAATGACAAATCTGTGTTAAAACCACCACTATTAGCAACCATTGATCAACAGAGTATTCCTTTCATGGAAGGGCACAGCCAGCTTGACAAGGTGTCCTTAGGCTGGCACATTTTGTCATGCTTCATATTCAACAGCAATGAGACATAATGAGACCTTACGTGTAAAGTAATGTTTGTATGGTGCCTTCCTTAGCTCAAGGGATGTCCTTGAAAAATTGATTAATCTATTTAAAGAAATCTCAGTAGCTCACAAGTCTGTCCTGTTGAGACAAGGCATCATCACTGAATGCAGCCTAACCTACACATTATATAGTGCTATGACACATGCATTGAACTTGAATGCAGGGCTAATTCTGTCCTTCTATGTGATTCCCAGGCTAAATGCAGTTTAACCCTCCAGCTTTTAAAGGACAGTAACTTTAATATATCAACGTATTACTCAGAACTGAACAGATGGTCACTGCTAGACTTTGTAAATATACCAGGTTCCGAGAGGCATATCAGTTAATGTAAAAAGCTACAAAGATTTGGATTTATTAGTTGTGTGTGCACCAGTATTTTAAGATTGCTGAAAGCCATATTTTCAAGAACTTGGCAGCTTCTCTGAGCAGTGCAGTACTCCTGGAAAACCTTCCCTGTATTCAGCAGTTCCTATGGTGACCTAGAAGGGCTGGATTCAACCTAAGTCATTTGCAGAGCTGTTTTATTGTCTTTCAATAGAGAGTATAAGCACCTATGAAGGTTCTTCTATAGCTAGGGCTGAACAGCTTCTCTGTGTGTGGATTTTCTGGAGTCTACTAAGGGCTAACATCACACCCTGCCTTTCACTCGCAAAGGTCTCTGACTTCTGCCTGTCCCTGACTTCCCTGAGGTTTACAGAAATTCAGTATTTTGGAATCTGTACCCTGCTGTTTGGTTTGGTTGCACTTGACCTTTGGGTCTTAAGTTGATGCTCTCCCCTAGTAATATCCTGGGATCTGTGAGCTTTTGTGGTCACGCACAGTGCAATTGCAGGTCTCACTTTCTTAGGTTAAAGAACCTCTCTTACTGGTGTTTTAAAGAATGATCCTTCCCAAACATGCTCCCTGTGGGAGGTGTGCAGCCTTTGCACTTTCAGAACACTATTTCAGAGTAACCAACCTTTCCTACTGATACCAGTCCCTCAAAAAGAAATCAATACAAGACACTTGAAATCAGAAGTCTCAGTTCTTTCTAGTTGAAGAAGAAAGTGGTTAGATGCTTTCAAATTACTTAACAAAAGTGTGTTCAGGCTCTTATTTCTCTTATTGAAGATGAGCAAACAAAGCTTTACAATAACTTGTCATAACACCTCAGCCTAATGAAAAGATAGGAGTATACAAAAGACAGTTTTATGACCCAGCTCACCCAAGTGTGGTGTGGAGTGGAATTCTTTACTAGTTGTTTCAATGAAAACAAAAACATTTAACAAGGAAATATGCATAATTTACTGGAATCGTGCTTTATTTTAGATGTTGTAGACTATGGAATGTAATGAAACTGCATTTCCCTTGAGTGGAAAGCCCTCCTGCAGCAGAAACATTGAAGTAGACACATGAATCAACCCTATATTTAAATATCATTGCAACTGTAATTAAACAAAGGAGTGTCCAGGCCAGAGGAAACATCAGCACTCTAGACAACATTTTGCACCTTTAAGTACCTTCATTGGAATTTTACTTTTTCTTCATGACGCAGGAGTAACCAGAGCTGTAAAAGCATAATTTAACACTACAGTAAAAATAAATTGTAATGCATTTATTCTGTATCATATTTATTATGAATGTTTCTGCTCAGCAGGATAGTTAAAAATTAACATACTATAAGTCACTGAGGGGAAGTTAAGAAGGCAAGAGGTGAATCTGTCATTTGCCAATAGATCTAAATTTTAACAGAAACCAGGCATGCTACTGTGATATGACTTTTATGTACCAGGCACAGAAGAAATTGTGGAAGTGCTGAATAACTCCAGCTCCTACTGCTGAAGGCTTTACAAACTCAGTTTTTCAGTGCATACATTGCAGTTTTGGCTGCTAGTAATAAGTAAAACTATCACGAGAACTAATCCATCCAAAGACTTACTGACACAGCCTTTGTTGTCTAACCTGAAGAGGGTGTTGAATGTGATTCTGAAGCCCCTAGAGTTGGTGGTGTCAGGATTTCATCTGTAAGCCCTATGGAGATGGAAAGAAATACTGAAACATCGAGGTCTACAACTTGGGCTGTTGATGATGCGGACAGCAGGGAGGATGGGGAAGAAGCACAAACGAGAAATGCTTGTGTCATCATCTCTGTATCCTAGTGTGCTGTTGCTCGTGTTGTCTCAGGAATCGGCTTCATTTTGAGGGGATTATGTAGATCTTTTTCAGTCAGAAAAACTTTTAACCCAACTGCTGGCTTTCACCTGAGTTTATAGACTTCTTAGTTCTCTGTTTCTGTCAATCTAGGCCTTCAAGGAAAGATTTTCAGTCTCATGTCCACACCTGACAAGTTCTTTTGTTTCCTCACTGTAGGTCACTTCTGTACAGAAAAGGCAGTCTAGTTTTCTGGGGTTTTGTTGCTGATGTTTCACCATTTGCAAAACGGAAAAGCCAAGAGTCCCTAGTACTGCTGTGGCTTCTGAAGATTCTGCATATTCCCTGGGTATTTTCAAGAAGCCTAAATTCAGATCGCTAGAGATTTATGATATGCTCTAAATGGTGTTCCCACAAGGCAGTATTTTCCCACAGCTATACAGTTCATGTAAATGTTTCAGTGTTGTGGATAGAAAACCATGTGAAATGAAGACTCGGGACTGTAAAGTGTGTCCCACAAGCACTGTGGCTCCAGCAGCTGATGCAGGCAGGGTAGCTTAAGATGGATCACGTTGTGATCATCAAGATGATCACGTCGTTTAGCCTGGAGAAGAGGAGGCTGAGGGGAGACCTCATTGCTCTCCACAACTACCCGAAAGGAGGTTGTGGAGAGGAGGGTGCTGGCCTCTTCTCCCAAGTGACAGGGGACAAGACGAAATGGCCTCAAGCTCTGCCAGGGGAGGTTTTGAACATTAAGAAAAAAAATTTCACAGAAAGGGTCATTCGGCATTGGAACAGGTTGCCCAGGGAGGTGGTTGAGTCATCTTCCCTGGAGGTGTTTAAGGGATGGGTGGATGAGGTGCTAAGGGGCATGGTTTAGTATTTGATAGGAATGGTTGGACTCGGTGATCCGGTGGGTCTCTACCAACCTGGTTTTTCTAGGTTTCTATGATTCCCAGAGCTCTCAGACCCTTATTAGTGAGAGCTGCTGGGTAGAAGTTCCAGGCTGTGCTGGGAGGCAGTGCTTTTGGCCAGGGGTAGCTGACAGCCATCCCATGGTACTCCAGGAGTTGTTCCTGCTAACTAATGGCATTCCTGCTAAGGCTTCCTGATGCCTTCTGAGGCCAACATGGAAGAATTCTGTCCCAGAATTACATTAGATATCATAGTTGGTAGTTGCTATCTGTGATCCTCATGCCTACAGTAAATCAATAAATACATGAAACTGATAAAAATACATCCAGCTCATTTTTGCTACCCAAATCTGCTCATTTCACTAGAAATGCAAGATTTTGCCAGTGAGTTGTTTGCTCCTAACAGAATGTCAAAGGAACAGGGGTAGTATTTTTATGAAAAAGATTTTGATTTCCCATGAGAAAGAACAAAGTTATCTTAAATCACCTTCTACAACTGTCTCTTCAGGAAGGTGCTGGAAAACGTATCATCATTCAAAAGCTGGATTGCTCTGAGATTTTAGTTACTCCTAGTTTGTTCTGACTTCGGGGGGGAAAAAGAAGTATTTTAAATTGTCTTCTTTCTTTCTGTAGTTCCAGGCATATCATTTGTGTTTTTTCCATCCCTGCTTTTATTCATGAGTTGTCGCTAAAGTAAGAAAGCAAGTAGGAAAGCAAAACAAAACAACAGATAGCTCGGGGAGCTTGACAGTAGGTTGTGCCCTAAAGCCACCAGTTCAAACCCATCATAAATCAGCAGCAGCTCAAGTATCTGATACCTAATGGTTGTCTGGTGACCTCAATAAAATATTGAGCATGTTGGTTTCATACAGCAGGTCTAGGTTGTCACAGCAAGGGAGCCTGCAGAGAATGTGGAATATGCCCTTGCAGGGTAGGTGACCCTTTGGGTCAGCGATGAGGAATGTGTTATGGGGTGCAGGTCAGAAATCTTGCCATTGCTTGGTAAATACACAAGAAACCACTGCCTAGAGTTAGTACTGAGAAGCCTTGATCTGAGCTAGACTCACTCTAAAAGAGAATAAATGCATGAAGATTGAGGTCAGAAATAAACATATTAAAACCCCAAAGTTAGCCTCCTAAACATTTTTTAATCACAGTAAAATACTGTTGCTCTCTAAATGCCTGTTGAGGTGTGCTATAAGTGGGAAAGAATCAAACTGTTAATGGAAAATGGATAGAAGATTTTAAATTAATGCTTCTAACTACTTCTACAAAAAAAACACAAGACAGAAGAGGCTGAGAAGCATCCAGGAAAACATAAGAAATTAAACAAAAAGTAGCCCATTCCTTCTCTACCTTACTGGAGTTAAGGAAAATACTTTTTTTTTTTTTCTTTTACTGAAACAGCCTCTGTGCTTTGATATAATTTGATTGGAAATAATGGTTATCTTTCTTTTGAAAAAATCCTCATAGGAATCATGAAAGTTACTGCGTAGGCATTATTTCTATGAGAATAAGGTCTTGTTTCCATCCACAGGCTCAGGGGTGGGACAGGGGACCACTCCCCTCCCCGAGGGCACGCACAGCACATGTCAGGGTGAAGGAAAAGCCCCTCCTGGTCTGTGCTTTGCTGGCTCTGCCTGGGAGATTTTCTAGCACCCGTGGAAAACGCCTCTAATGCTTGTGCTGGGTTGGTGCAGCTCCAGGACAACAGAGCTTTCCAGGCTTCGAAATGAGATGCACCATCTACAGCAAAATTAGATGTTTGATGGAAGAATTATTATATGAACTTTTCTGGCCGGGGTTATGTGGAGTGCAGATTAGACTGTCATAAAGGTGCATTCTGGTCTTGAAATGTATGGCAATATAGGGAGCACAATTAAGCTGCTTTATTGCTGGTTTACTAGGAAGTTGATTACCAGGGCAACATTTGTTGGTGGTGTTGTTACAAAGAGAGGATTTTTATTATGGCTTTTGATTTAAATAATCTGACCATTTACAGTCATTAAAGAAAATCTGTGTCACCTCATTAAATCGATAGTTTCAAATGTCTTTTGCTGTCAAATACTGTTATGGCATACTGATAAAAGTGTATCTGATTATTAATTAAGGACAAATGAACCCAGGGAGACCTGCAGCTCATTTTTAATGTGGGTTTCAGAAGGCACTAGTAATCAAACATGCAAGTTTATCACCATCACAAGTAGTCTGGTGGCATCAGTGACATGAGAATGACTCCACAGCTCTGAGGTTAAGTGTGGACAGAGCACCCCTTTCTCCTGGACATGATAATTTATGCATCTCCTTCTAGGAACTCTGAATCACATTGTGATGGTTTCCATGCTCCTCTCAAGAAGGATGAT
The DNA here is from genome assembly GCF_032191515.1 of Phaenicophaeus curvirostris. NCBI lineage: Eukaryota > Metazoa > Chordata > Aves > Cuculiformes > Cuculidae > Phaenicophaeus > Phaenicophaeus curvirostris. The sequence continues at coordinate 8,279,619 of NC_091399.1, read as the reverse complement.
TCTAATATCAGTCCTTTGCATTATGAAGGGTGAATCCTTCAGCCTTTGGATAACTCAAACCTTAGCAAATGCCAGAAAACTCACCTGGCTGTACAGCTGCTTACTTTTGTGTGGTAGGAACCTAACATGAGCTTAGGAGCTGCTGAAGGATTTCATTCCTGGCAAAGAAAACAAACAGATATTAAGTGACCTTCCAGTACCAGAAAGGGGCTACAGGAAAGCTGGGCAGGGGCTGTTCACAAAGGCTTGTAGTGGTAGGACTAGGGACAATGGGTATAAACTGCAGAGAGGCAGGTTTAGACTAGACAAAAGGAGGAATTTCTTCACTGTGAGAGTGGTGAGGTCCTGGCCCAGGTTGCCCAGGGAAGCTGTGGCTGCCCCATCCCTGGAGGTGTTCAAGGCCAGGTTGGATGGGCCTCGGGCAGCCTGATCCAGTGGGAGGTGTTGGAACTGGGATCCATGGCAGGGGGGTTGGAACTGGGATGGTCTTCAAGGTCCCTTCCAACCCAAACTATTCTATGACTCTAAGTTCATCAGTTCATTTCCTAGTTACCTCTTCATTTCAAATAACTACATGGCGATGCAGTCTTAAGTCGTGCCTTCTGGCCTGAGTATTCTTAGCTTTTCGTCATTGACTTGTTTGGGAAAATGTGCTCTTTATATTCATCTGCAAAGGGTCCTTGGGAAAGGCTGGTGGTATTCACCTTCCAACAGAATAAGACCAGGAAGATGGGATCAAGAAACAAAATCGGCAGTAACTCTTCTCCCTCCCCATTCAAGAACCTTATTACCCGTGATGAATAATACCTCTAGATAAATAAGCATGCACTCCTTCTGGAATAATTGGCTTTATCTTTTGCCTACCAGCTATAAGCCCTACTTTTAATTTACTTTTTTCTTATTCACTTTTTGATGTAACAGTTCAATAAGGGTTTAAATTCCTTTCCCCATGCAGCCCTTTTAACGTGCTTCTAATTACCTAGCCTAATTACTCTGAACTGGTATGAGCCCATGCATTTTTAAATGATTTTCTTTAATTACAATTCTTTACTGAAGAAAATGTCACTGAAATACATCTTACTAAAATAAAATACATCTTCCAGCCTCTTGAAAATGCAAACAGATATTGTGGACATTTGACATATTTTACCTTCACTCTCATCTTCTCCAAAAATACAAAAAATATTAAAATAAGGAAATAGTAGAAAAAGCAAATTGTGAGTGTGTTAGTTGAGCATGAGAAAGGCCAAATTAGTATAGCCACAAAAAGGAGGGAGAGGAGTGTGTGTAGAATATTCTCCAAATTTCACTGTCAGTGTTTTTACACTTTGAAGTGCAAATGCCATCTTCTGGGTGGGAGCAATGTCTTCATTGTGCTGAGGCACTTTGAGTAGGGATTAGAATCGGTGGATGGTAATTGGTTGTGAACAAAACTCTTGGCATTTCCAAATCAACAACTGATTATTTTATGTATTTTTATATAAGTATAAGAAACACTTTGGATTTCTTTATCTGTGAATTATTTTCATAATCCTGCAACTTCAAAAGTAAGAAATTCACAGATGGGGGCAAGAGAGCTGAAATTGTAATTTGAAGTGGCATTATAGAAAGTCCCTGGTGAGACACAAATTACGGGGCGGGGGGAAAAAGAGTTTTTACAAACCAGACTTCAAATCAAGTAGATCACATTCAGTACAGCGTCAGAAAGAGATACCTTGCTCAAAATTTCCATAGCCCTTAGACCTGCACTCTGGGAATTTGATAACACAAAGGTGTTGATGTTAACCTATAAACTCTTCTAGCCAAAAAAAGATTGTTTATTTAATTTTGGGAACAAACTTGGGTATTTTCTTTTTAAGTAGTCCAACATATTGTTTGAGATTATTCCAATACAAGTCCCAAAAGGGAACAGTCATTTCTCTGTTTAATGATATGAAAAACTGAACCTCTGAAAACTGGTGCATATAGTATATATATTGGCTCACTTATTGCCTTGCAAGGCTTAACTTCAACTTTTCCATTAGTTACTACCACAACAGATAAAATAATCCCTGTTGTCTGGGATATATTTCTGTCACTGATCTGTATCGCAGCTGCAGTATGAAAGATGAATGCTACCCCTCATTGATACTCCTTACAATTTAATTAATTCCTCAGCAGTATATTAATTAGGCAATGAAACCAGCCTAGAACTTGGATACTTAAAAATGAGGTCAGAAATTGATATTAACTTTCCTAACTCAGCAAAAGAAAGTTGGTATGAGGATGTTGCCTGTTTATGATTAAAAACATCTGTTGTCTCTCAGGACCATGAATGGCAGCTCAGCAAACAACCAGCACTTGTTCTTTGCAAACCAGCTTTCCATTGGTTCCTGTCTTCTCTAATGATCCCTCAACACATCCTGTGCATTGGTGGATCTGGAAACTGTTGCTAAGGGAGGGTAACTGAGAAGGAAAAGTCCAGTGGCTTCAGCGCTGCCAGCCTTGGGAAAGGACAGAAGTCCAAAGGACAGTGCACCTAAAGTCACTTCTAAAGTCTGTTCAGCTTTGAGGAGACTCAGGGGAGACCTCATTCTGTTCTGCAGCTTCCTCACAAGGGGAGGAGGAGGAGCAGGTGCTGAGCTTTTCTCTCTCCTGACCAAGGACAGGACCCAAGGGAATGGCAGAAAGATGCCAGGGGAAGGTTAGGTTGGACATAAGGAAAATGTTCTTCCCTTTTTAGAAGGCACGCATTAAATACAACAGGCTGAAAGAGGACTGACGATTTTATTGCTGTGGCCACAGACTTTCTGGCAATGCCTACAGGGACAGTGCTGCTGGAAACATGGTATTGAAAGCCAGAATCCAGCTCAGAAAAGGACACAAACTTGCTTCAGGCAGAGAGCAATGTTGAAAATGCCCTGGGCAGGTGCGGTCACATCAAGCCAACAGAAGTTCTAGGATTAAAGTTTTTCAATATATGGAATACACTGTAGTCACAAATAGCCAAAGCTATGGGGCCCTACAGAGGACTGTTGCTGTTTTCTTGCTTGTGTCTGGATTAACAGACTCCACAAGGGGGGAAAAAGACAGAGCTCCTCTCTTGCTCTCCTCTGCATACGGCAGTAATTCCTTCAGGAAATAAACCAAAACATCTGGAAAATCCTTCCTTCGTGGCAGGATGGCTCATTCAGGATGTATGTTCAGGAGCAGTTTCCTCTGATTTGGTTATCAGAGCTTATTATCAGTGTCCCAAAGTTTCTTTTTTGCTATGAGATTCTTCAGCAAGCAAATGTGGTTGCAATGAGCCTTTTTAGTGTTCCTGGTGTGGTGAACTGACTGCAAAGCTAACAGAGAAAGATTTTATTTTCATTGCTTTAAATAGGATGTTAATACATACATGAAGTGCTTAGATAATTGTTGAGTTCTAAGGGAAATACCCTCAAGTTGGAGGTTCCCCTCATCTGAAGGCTCTTCCATGCTCCTGGTGTGTCCTGCTAAAACAATAAGCAGCATAGAGGGAAGAAGCTGAAGACATGCCTACTGTATGGGATTATCACAGAGCAGTGGAACTTAGGTTGGAAGGGACCATTGAGGGAACTTGCAGGACCTGGAATGCAAAACCAGTCAAACAGAAAGTGCAGTAAACCAAGCTGTAAGATGAAACAGGAATAATAAGGAAATACTGGTGTAGAGTCGTTTCCTAATTACTCCTGCTGGTTTTGTCAGATTTCATGGAGTGCTGGAAGGTTCAAAATTGAAAAAAGGACCTCAATGAGTTAGTACTACTCTTTCTGTTGGTGTATGTACAGTTGCTACACAGATTATGGCCACCTACTTTCAGCTAATAAGAAACTCCTTTAGTGCTATACTTGCCTTTAAAAGAAGCCCATGAGGATATTTAACAGTGATATCATAGAATCAAAGAATGGTTTGGGTTGGAAGGGACCTCAAAGCTTATCCAGTTCCAATCCCCTGCCATGGGCAGGGACGCTTCCCACTGGATCCAGTTGCTCAAAGCCAGATCCAGCCTGGCCTTGAACGCCTCCAGGGATGGGGAAGCAATGACTTCTCTCGGCAACTTGTGCCAGGGCCTAACCACCCTCACAGGAAAACATTTCTCTCTAATGGCTCATCTCAACCTCCTCTCTTTCAGCTTAAAACCACCCCATTGTCCTGTCATTGCAATCCATAACTGAGAGGTCTCCCCAACTTTCCTGCAGGTGAAGCCTACAAATAAAAAGCCTAATTTTGATATCTGGGAACTAGCAGGATAGTCAGAACTGGTAGAATCAGCAGAACTAGAACTAGTGACGTATTTTTGACACACTAACAAAGCCTTAGTACTTCTATTGGTACCTTGTTTGGCCAAGTGATGTACTTTGCACAAAATAACAGAGAATTCAGTCCCTGTACCCAAAAACTTGCATCTAAGCGAAAGCGTAGGTTGCCATGAGGGCACACTCATGAGGAAGAATCAGTCTCTCCTGTTCTCTAAGGATCCTTTGAGAACAGCAACAAATAATGGATAAAATTAGTCAAAGTAATTTATTTGGATTTTCAAAAGCCTTTTGTCAGGTTCTCTAGAGAACATTAAACTCAACAGTCTTGCAAGAAGAGGTAAAACAGCAGAAATGAATTATTTACTTTAATCACTGAAAAAAACCGTAACACTTGGGAGCTGCAAGATTTCCATATTCAGATTTATTTTTTCTGACTAGGGGAGGAGCAGTAATATAGCAAAGTTTGCCAATTATTTGGATAAGTTTAGATGAAAGGAGACACATTAAAGCAATTCAAAGGAATCAAAAAACCTGGGTAAAAAGGAGGGATACTTGCTCACAGGCAGGTACTGATATTGGAATAAATAGTTTGAGCTAGACAGACACATTCCTGATCCCTTTTCTATAAACACCACATGAAAAGAACCATAGTGAAGGAAGGGTAGGCAAATTTTCTTCTTTTTCTTCTTAAAGCTGAATATTGAGGTAAAAAAGAAAAAAAATCCACAGGAAAAAATTACAATGGAATTCAAATTATCAGCTAAACTGAGGTGTCTCATAGGCCCTAACCACATCTCAAGCCTTTTGCTTTCAAAATTAGGAATTAAGGGTCAGAACCCTTACAAAAGGAAAAGATCATATGCAAAATTTAAGTCTAGATCTAGGAGACAGGTGGGGCTAATTCTCAGCACTCAGTCATCCTTTCTCTTGGTACTAAAAAGAACCTTTTTTATCTTGCCAGGGATGGTTAGAGCTGCATTTCCTTCAGGGGGGACAAACAATGGTGTTTGTCGCTGGGGTAGAAAGTTGCTTTGAGTGGCTTGTTCAGGTGTCTTTTTTGTCCAGCTTGCTTGCTTGTCCCTTTAACTGAGCTGTCACACTATACGTTGATGGTCAATAACTTAAAACAACTGCAGCTATTGCCTGCCTATAAATGTATCATGATAGCTTTTCCACTGAAGATTCTTAATAATTTGTCATCTCTTCAATATCCTTGGATCTATCTTAGGGATGCATTTGTTACTAATCATATCCTCTCAAGGTTAGTGAAACAGCAATACAAAAAAGTGTCTTTTCTGCAGTGCGGGGTCAGTAATTCATCTGCACAGACCAGTCAAGAGTGCAGTCTGAGCTCATGGCAGCTCATAATCAATGGCTGTGTTAGGGGAAGCACAAAAATTATCACAGTCATGTTTACCACTGAATTGGTACTACATTTTGTTGAATAAAATACATTGCACTGGTTACTTTAAGTTGGCAAAACCAAGATTAATAGATAGTATGAAAACACACAACACACATGGAAATATTAAGCCACAGTTTTCTAATATTTCTCAACAGTCAAATTCCAGTACTTTTCAAGGCTTAGATCTTTGTACTTTTCCATCAAAGTAGCCAGCCTCTGGCAGATAAGGTGTTTTCTGCATTGGATGCTTGCAAAAATGTGTTTGCCATTCCTCTACTGCCATCTGCCCTCAAAAATGTATATGTGCAGCCAGCTTTGTCCTGCCTTTAGGAAGTGTGAAAGGTGTCAAGCCAAAGACTAAAACCAATGAACAAAAGGTCCTATGAACCAGTTGTTGCATTCATTCCTGTTCTCTTAATGATATTTTGAAAAAAAAAGATATAATAGCATCAAACTAGAAAATAAAAGGATGACTTGAATCATTATTCATTACAAGGAAACTCCCTAAATAAGAAATGATTGCAGGCATTTCACTCGTACCATAGCATCTTTTAAAAAGCAGGCACAGCATGTTTGATTCAGTGGGTATGCAGTGAAATTTTGATCTGATGAATGTTGGCAGTAACAAACAGGAGGTAAAAGGTATGTTAATTTTCACCATGAATTCATTGCCTTCTTCAATTTGTAGTGTTTGGGTTGTGCTCAGGCTCCATGAGAAGCATTTATAAGAAATCCAATCTTTTTTTTTTTCTTATTGTTCAAAAGCAGCCTATTGAGTTGGCTCCTCTCTTGCAGTACATTTCTCTATTTTCTCCACCAAGTACAAAAAGCCTAGAAACTCACCACCTCCCACAGCATGCAAGCATGTTCCACTCAAGCATGCAACATCTTCTTGTCTGTACAGCTCTGCATCTCCACACAACAGTTGGTGGTGGGGAAGGAAAATCCACAGTGCTTCTGACCAGGATTTTACTATTTCTCAGTCATTGTCATCTAAGCATAAAACATTTCTCTTTCCCCACCCCTGCCAAAAAAGGGGGAGGATGTGGGTATGAAAAGGATATTTCCCCCCCCATTTTGGGGTTCATATTTTTTCAAGGTAGCAATATGCTTTTTCAGGGAGATGTGACCTTTAGCTATTTATTTGTCCAAGTAGTAGCCGATTGATAGGGGCAAATCAAGTGGTATGGTCTTGAGGTAAAGCTAAACTCTGAGATGTGCGGCCCTCTATTCCTTTCACAGATAACCACAAAGTGGAGAGAGCAGGGTCTGCTGCTCATGCATTGTAAGAGATTCTTTCCTTCAAGTGGAAAGACAACACTGGGATCTTAAACCCAGACATGACTGATCCATGTCTTCCAAGAGCATGATGCAATTTCTGGGATGAGGTCAGTTAATATTTAGTTATCAGTTTTAGTTCTTTCCTTCTCAAGAGATCTTTTGGAGCCATGTTCTAAAACAAGATCAATGATAGAAATAAATTCAATACAAATTCCAAAGCACTTTGAACCCAATTTATGATAAATCTTCACAGATAAATTCGTTTAGGAACAGAAAGCATTTAGGGCCTCTGAAGGGCTGTGGCACTGGCTGATAATACATAAAGCACAAGATGCTGCATCTGTCTTCAGCATCATGAAAACAGCAGGCCACATTTTTCCTTGGGGATAGTTTTTCTGCTTTCTTGGATTCAGTCAGACTGAAATTGAAGAGGAATAATTAACAATATGTGTTTAATGCCACATTCCTAAAGCACACAAATCCCTGAAGTGGGAAGAAGTTGTTGAGGGAAGCCAGGACTTAAGCCAAGGAACAAACAGTTTGTTTTGTATTTTTTAACGTTCCTCTTTGGCACAATTCGGTGCCAATTTTATTTAAGTGTTGTGGCCCACACAGCTGCTGTTTCTTAAACAGAGGATTGTATCCAGTGCAGATGACAAGCCTTCAAGAAAACCTTGAATGTACCAAAAAAATACATCCTCCTCCACGGGACATCCAGGCTATGTGGGACCGAGATCTGCAGTGCCAATGTGTTGCTCCATCTCCCCATGTGGGACCGAGATCTGCAGTGCCAATGTGTTGCTCCATCTCCCCAGGTAGTACACACACAGACTGTATGCCAAGCTACTTGAATCCTGTGTTCAGTTCTGGGCCCCTCACCACAAGAAGGATGTTGAGGCTCTGGAGTGAGTCCAGAGAAGAGCAACAAAGCTGGTGGGGCGGCTGGAGAAGAGACCTTATGAGGAACAGCTGAGGGAGCTGGGGTTGTTTAGCCTGGAGAAGAAGAGGCTGAGGGGAGATCTCATTGCTCTCTACAGCTATCTGAAAGGAGGTTGTGGAGAGGAAGGAGCTGGCCTTTTCTTCCAAGTGACAGGGGACAGGACGAGAGGGAATGGCCTCAAGCTCTACCAGGGGAGGTTTAGGCCGAACATTAGGAAAAAATTTTTCATGGAAAGGATCATTGGGCACTGGCAGAGGCTGCCCAGGGAGGTGGTTGAGTTACCTTCCCTGGAGTTGTTTAAGGGATGGGTGGACAGGGTGCTGAAGGTCATGGTTTAGTGTTTGATAGGAATGGTTGGACTCGATGATCTGGTGGGTCACTTCCAACTTGGTGATTCTGTGATCTGGGGAGAGGACAAACAACTGCTCCTCTCTCCAGACAGAGTAGACCCAGCTACTGCTGAGGCAGGTTAGGAGTGAATGGGCTTTCTATACCAGTGACAACATTTCTTTGCTCTTTGGGCGAGTTCAATGTGTTATTCACCAGGGTCTCTCACCCCACACAGTTTTCTTGGTCTAACTTCAAGAAAATACAGTATTAGAAGACAGACAAATCCCATCCAATAGAAAAACCACTAGTCGATAGAATACCTCATGAGTTTATTTCCTTAAAAGTTATTTCCTTGTTTCTCCATGTTCTACAGAACAAGAAACACGAAATAGTGTTACATTGAATTAACTGAGAGATCAAAGAGCAAATATACCTCTTTTTTTTTCTGGTTCTCTCTCCTCTATGAGCTCCTAGCATTGCAGCATGTTGCCAAAGAAAGAAGAAAGAGGATTAGGTATAATACAATTCAAAGCTACTTTGATAAAAATCCAACAAAGGAATCTAACTTATTTCAGATACTCTGTCACTCCTTATCCACCTAGTGCTGCCAAGAGCTACATTGCCAAAAGACTGATTGAAGATTAAAAAAAAAAAACCACCTTCTGATCCAGAAAATATGCGCCCATGTGTTTGCACCATCTGTCAGGCACATTCAGAGATGCCCAGCTGAAGATGGGCTGCTGTTGATCCATCTGCATAACATGCCCCAGACCAATTGCCTGACTTATGGTAAATTTGGAAGGCTGGTCCAGTGTTTTCCTCTCTTTCCATTTTTACAAAACAGAGATCTTCCATATAAATCTATTAATTCACAACCTGCCCCTGTTCTGTGTGCTAGCATCTGGCTTATCCTTGGTGGAGAAAGGGGTGGAATGATTAACTGGACAGTTTTGCTTCAACTAGATTGTCATCTTTTCCTCCTATTATTCATTTGCCACAGAACTTTGTTTTGTCTTCTGAGCAGAGAAATGCGATTTTACTCTCTTTTGGTGGTGAAAGTGGGGAAGGAAACAGGGAGAAAATAATTTAATACTTCAGTTTTTAGAGACGCTTTTCAAACATCCCACTAACAATTGTTCTGAATCACATAAGTTAAAACAGCAATTACATGTAATGATAAATTGCTTTTTCACATGGTTGCAGGCATCATATCTGATGCATGGTAGAGAAACGTACGGTATGTATCAGCTCTTTCCCTTAGACACAGATTCCTTTTAAACAAAGCAATCAGAAATATCTTTGCTTTCCTTGCTATCCTCTCTACAATGCTGGATAAGGGACAGAATATGTGAAAATTTCCATTGCTAATAAGAATACTTGGATTAAACTAAAAAAAACCCCGAACCTCTGCCTTCTTAGATGTCATTAAGTCACACATTTTCACAGAGATTCACAAGCCTCAGCTGATTCCAATGGGGGAAAACATGAGGGGTTCAAGCAGTTGTCTAAGAACAAGTTAAATTAAAAACACAAGCTGTGATCCTGTTAGAAGGCTTCTCTATTGGCACGCTGAACTTACTGGTTAATAACAATCTCCTTTTTTTTATTATTTAAATCAGAATAAGGTACCAGATGGGGGAAACCAACCAATATTCATCATCATATGCAAGCCCAGAAATGGTGTATGTATAATATGAAAAGGTATCATACCATATGTGCTCCAAAAATTAACCAAAAGAAAAAGCAGCTAATTCGCGTCATTTCCATTTAACTGGTGCCATCCTTTGAGCTTTAATTTGCAGGCACTGAAGGTGAAACTCCAACTGCTCATCTTAATCATTGTTATGTACATACAAAGATTTATGATTAGACACATTTTCATAGGAAAAAAATATGATGATTTGCAAAAATACGGTGATACACCAAGCACAACATTAAATATCATGCCTAGGGAAATATTTCAGTTAGAATAAGAAACTGGATATCACAAGTCCTTGCTTCTGCCATTTGCAATCTATTTGAAATGGGGTTTGGAAACAAATACAAACAAATCTTCAGATGTTTCATTCTGCAGTGAAGCTGTGGCTTGCAAAGGTATAGATACTAGAGTGGCAGCAATTGCTATGGAACTGGCCAAGGACACAAAGTGAAAATCAGAGCACTGAGAAGATTTAGAATCATAGAATCATCAGGTTGGAAGAGACCCACCAGATTGAGTCCAACCATTACTATCAAACACTAAACCGTGTCCCTCAGGGCCTCATCCACCCGTCCCTTAAACACCTTCAGGGAAGGTGACTCAACCCCCCCTCCCTGGGCAGCCTGTTCCAGTGCCCAATGACCCTTTCCATGGAATTTTTTTTCCTAATGTTCAGCCTAAACCTCCCCTGGTGGAGCTTGAGGCCATTAGGGTTTTGAGGTCTCTGTTATATTGGAGTGCAGGAATGAACCAACTTGTCCTCAGCATAATCCTTTCCTCTACTTGTCCCTTGCCTGCCTGCCATCCCCCTGCATGTGTCACCTTGCTTGTGGCTGAGCAAGGTGACAGCTGAGTCGCCTTGCTGGCACTCTCAGCACCACCCTAATTGCCAGTTTAAGGTAGGTGACCATGATTATTTCATTGAGGCTTGTCCACATGGTCACATATTCCTCCTCTGGTCCAGCAAAAACAATGGTGATTAGACATCCCAGCCGCTTGCTAGTGAACAGATTTCCCCTATGACAGTCACTGGGGATTAGACACTGAACCCATAACTGCCTTGGAGGCAGAATGGGTTAGTTAGAGGGACTTAATAGGAGAAATCTGTCTCTCCTCTACTCACCAGCTATTACAAAAAGGATTTCCATCATGCCTGTATGTTAGCAGGTTTCTTGGGGATTATATAAAGAGGCTATCAAGCTGACCATCTCAGACAGGCAGGGCGAAGGACTGACTGTTCTCCAATTCCAATGAGCTGTGGTTAATGCCGCATCTGCCTTGTCTGTCTTCTGCCTGCCCATGTATTAACACACAGCTTTCTGCCATTTTGGGAGTCTCTCAAGCATATAATAAATAGAGTTCCAGCTCCCTGGAACCTCCTGCAGCAGCTGATATTATAAGTTGTTTATCTGTGACTGCTCTTTCAGAAGTTCCTGGGTTTGGCAGGACAGCAGAAGTAACCACAGTTGAACGCACACACTTGGAAGGTTGATGGTGCTCAAATGAACTTACCACTAAAGCTGCAAACAGAGCAAATGGGCTCAGGAGCAGTGTGGCATGAGTTGCCCACCTGCACCTTCCTAGGGAGGGAGCAGTGCTGGGAGAGAAGCACAATCCTGAGCAAAACAGGATGGAGGCTGTATGTGCATGCAGGGTATGTGGGTTATTCTTCTAGCAGTTTGCAGTTTTCTGCCACTTGATCGTATAATCACAGAATCATGGAATAGTTTGGGACAGAAGGGACCTTGAAGTTCTACCTCCCTGCCATGGGCAGGGACACCTCCTGCTGGACCAGGCTACTCTAAGCCCCATCCAACCCGGCCTCAAAAACCTCCAGGGATGGGGCAACCTGGGACAACTCTGAACAATCAGTCTCACAGGAAAACATTTTTTCCTAAGATCTCATCTCAATCTCTCCTCTCTCAGCTTGAAACCATTTCCCCTCATCCTGTCCCTGTGCTCCCTGAACAAGAGCCCCTCTTGGGCTTTTCTGCAGCCCCTTTCAGGACTGGAAGCTGCTCTAAGGCCTCCTTGAACCTTCTCATCTCCCATCTGAACAACCCCAACTTATGCTCTTCATTATCTGCAACGTTGAAATGAACTCCTCTCTCCTGAGTCAGGTAGAAGCCATAAGTCACACTTTTCTGAACAACTAGGCTATTTCTAAAGTTACTCCCTCAAATCTTTTTTGCTCCATTATCCAAAAAAAGGCTGATCTGATGTTGCACCTTCTGCTTAGCAGAAAAATTAATGGTAGCTCACAGCTTTATTTAGCCATATATTTCAATGAGACCTGTAGGAAGGTTACTGGTTTAGTGATTTCTCATCTGCAGTTTATTGTGGTTTAAAGTGGCCAATGGGTTCAAAAGATATAGGAAAAGGAGGGTGAGACAAAAACCTGGCGGACACACAATGTGTTCTCCTATCAGCCTTTTTCCTTAGGGCAATCAAAGCTAGAAAACTGAGAAACACACCCACTGTAACAGGAAAGAAAAAGGTGCTATCCTGATTTTTCCTTAGCACATTTAAAATTGGAGCACAGATATCTCAATGTATGGATGTGAGATGAAACCTACAGTGTCTACCATGTGCAAAATTAGACAAAAGTATCAGCTCCTGGATAAGGACAGATAGCCTTCTGCCTTCTATTTCACTGTATGTTTTAAGATGAAAGAAAGAACCTTCTTAAGTCCTTACAGGGGAAAAAACATGCCTAGATCCTGCACCCCATGGCCACCTCAGAGTTTTCTTTCCAGCACTGTCGTGTCTACTATGTAGGCTGGTTTAGACTCTCGCTGGGAATTGTTTAGAAGCTTGGCCGTAGAAGTCAGGATCCTAAACCGACCTGACTTTTTGGTATCTCCATCTTTTATGGGCTTCAGAGCCTGGTTCTGGCTAAAGAAGGCTGCCTCATCCAATATGCTGTTGTTGTGTAGCTTAGAGGGAAGAGAGATGGATATCTTCTCATATTGCTCCCAAAGCTATTAAATACTGGGAAGATCCATTTAGCACATACCCATTCTGGAAAGTCATCGCAGACCTGTTTGTGGGGTTATTACTCTCTGTAAAACTAACTCCTGCTATCGCTGCCAGTGCTGCTTCTCTTCCTCTATGGAAAGTTAAACAAATCTGCTCTCTAGGCGGTTAAACAAATACAAATGGCAATACCATTTCCCCCCCACAACTATAATCTAGCTTCTTGTTTCCAGTGGCCTATGAGCGTTAAAGTAAAAATCCATAAGAGTAAATTCAGTGCAAATAAACCAAAGCTAAAAATCCATAAAAGTAAGTGTGACACCCAGAAGCCAAACACAGTTGGCAGGCAGGAGCAGCACTACTCTGTCATGTTAACAACCCAAGTCATTCATTTCAAATCCCTGCTCTGACAGGGAATTGGCTCTTTCCCTCACTTCTCTGGAAAAGGCCACCAAGCAGGGCAGCACACACAGAGTCACTGGAAATCTTCAACGTTATTTGTAATCCAATTAATGGAAATGTTCCTTCTGCAAGGAGTAATGCTGCCGAAAATATACTGTTCTGGTTTTAAGTGACATATAGGACGGCATGTTTGTTTGAGTGTTTCCTGCTGACTTTACCTCTGGCTCAGTGTGCTGTGCTGTGTGCCTGAGCTATGGTTTCCAGAGCCATTTCTTTTACAATCTAGCACCCGCTATAACTATACATTCAGTAACAGCTGCCGCTTTCCCAGGGGGTGAGGAAAACTCCCTCTGCTTACGGATTCTTGCCTGTGACCGTCTCAAAATTCATCTGGGATTCAATATTAGCATTTGACAAATATCCTCATATCAACAATCTTTGCATTGCAAATGCAATGTACATATAGGTACATCAAAGATCAAAGTGTCTAAAAGCAGTGGTACAAATTTGAGACCTGCTCTGTTTTCCTACCTCGGGCTTTTTAATGAGGGCTTCTCATTAAAGGATACGGTTGGGGGTTCATGTGCACAGTTTAAAGGAAAGTGAACATCATTGAAGCCACTGCAGAGTCTGTTATCTCATCCCCAACCAGGGCTATCATCACCTAAAAGCTTTTCAAGCTGAAAAAAAGGTGGCTTGGAAGGAGTTGCGAGATTGCTGTGAAAAGGCAGCTTGAAAATGGATTCTAGCTGAAAGGAAAATCTCTCCTGGGAAACTTTCATCTACTGATCTCAAACAAATCCAGAGGGTTTGCTTTCAGTACCTGCTGAGATCTTAAATGCATTGTAGGTGTTAATGATCCCCGTGTCACAAGAACATGCTGACATTGCAAAATGAACCTGGACCAGTCTCTGACTATCAGCTTCTCAACAGGAAACAAGATGACAAGTGGGAACGTTCCCTCACAGAAAATAAATCCCAGTTGTTGCAACCCAAGGGCAGGCACTTGGCCTTGTTGAACCCCACCCAGTTGGCCTTGCCCCATTGATCCAGCCTGTCCAGACAGGACAAGAGGAAATGGCCTCAAGCTTTGCCAGGGGAGGTTTAGACTGAATATTAGGAAAAAATTTTTCACAGAAAGGGTCATTGGGCACTGGAACAGGCTGCCCAGGGAGGAGGTTGAGTCACCTTCCCTGGAGGGGTTTAAGGGACGGGTGGACGAGGTGCTGAGGGGCATGGTTTAGTGTTTGATAGGAATGGTTGGACTTGATGATCCAGTGGATCTTTTCCAACCTGGTGATTCTGTGATCCTTCTGTAGAGCTTTCCTGCCCTCAAGCAGGTTGATGGTCTCTCCTAACTTGGTATCACCTGCAAACTCACTGAGGGAGCACGTTCTCCCCTCATACAGATCATGGACAAAGATATTAAACAGAAGCAGCCCCAACACAGAGCCCTGGGGATCACCACTTGTTAGCAACTGCCAAGAGGATTTTACTCCGCTCAACACAACTCTCTGGGTTTGGCCATCCATCCAGTTTTTAACCCAGCAAAGACTAAGCCTGTCCAAGCCATAAGCAGCCAGTTTTGCCAGGAGAACATTGTAGGAGAAGGTGTCAAAGGCTTTACTGAATAAAAAGCCTTAAGGGTGTCTTGAAGGCTGAAAAATTGGTGCTGTCTGCATTGTTAAAATCCTGCATAGAGCACTGTGAAAAAGGTGTACAGTAGCCCTTTCCAAATATCTACCGACAGCACTTAGAGCAGGGAAAGTGTCCCTGTTGGAATGACAGGATGTAACGCAACACCATAAACCCTCACGCTCGCAATAGCTCAGAGGTAACAAGCCGGATATACCCATCATTTTTTGCCCAATTGCTCCTTTTCCCTGTTCTTCACCTCTTACCATATGCTGAACAGCACTGATTGGCGCTGCGCTGACCAACAATGGGAGCTCACATCAGGGCAAAAGCCACAAAACTCTGAAAGAACAAAGAAGTTTTTGTGAGAAAGCCATTTACTTCTTGAGCAATTTCTCTTTCAACCTCTTCAAAGTTACCTCATTTCCTGTGTGTTTAACACCTCCTTTTCTTCTGCAGAAGGTGCAAAAAGGTGTCAGGGGAGAGAAAAGAAAAGAAACAATTTGTTCTAAGTCTGGCCCCGTAAGTGTCACTTACTGCATGGAATATAATTGAGAAAGGACTGTGCTAGAAATGTAGACGTAAGATTCGGAGCTCGGCTGCAGATTTACATGTCGTTGCTGCTGTGCACACAGTACTCTTCTGCTTCAGGTCACAAGTGGTCTCTGCACGCTGACTCCTACTGTGCAATTTTTTAGTAATCCCTTCACAAACAAAGCTCTGCGAAATATGTAAGAAAAACCATTCACATTTAGCACTTCCTACTCATATATTCTTTTTGCCAGGTTAAAAAACAATTAAGTATGGCTTAATTACTAATCAAACACTCACAAAAAAATGTATTTGCCCCCACAGGGTATTGTTTTATCCCATTAGTACCTGATCTGTGGAAATATATTTTGGTTTCCTATGTAAATCAATATAGAAAGGTTAATGAAACTGTATTGGTTGTTTTGCATTTATTCCAGTCCATAGAAAGGCTGCAATAAAACTCAATCACAATCTGGTTTGGGTGGAACAAAGCATTTTATTCCCCCCATTTTTAAACTTGTGACAGCCTGTGAGAACAAACCCAGCAACATTATGCTTTTCATCAATACATATGAAATCAATAACACAACTGTGTAGTCTCACCGGGCATAACAACATCAGTTTTACACCAGACATGCCAAGTTCAGTCTCAGGCAAGCTGAGATTCATTAATTAGCCCCACAGTCAATGTAACATCACATCTGGAAATTATAGAATGAGGAGAAAAAGCCCTTAGGAAAGGGTCAAGCAAAACACCAGGGGCAGCTGTTGTCTTGGCAGAAGGCTGCAGGCATGGGAACGAGAAGGAAAAAAAAAAAAAAAGAGCAGCATAGGGTTGGCAGAGGTGGTTTGCGAGGACTAATGAATGCAGCAGATATCTATCCAGCACAATGTTGGTAGCAATTTGCAGTCAACCATTAGTGATCACTAGTGTGATCAGTGTTTCTGTCTAGGAAAGCTATTTAGAAATAGCTTTAGAAATGAAAATGTTTTCCCTTTTACTCCCTAAATTTTTGACGACTTAACATGAAATGGAGAAGTGAATCCTTAACAAAAGTCAAAATTTCCTGCAGGAGAGAAGATGGTTACCATAGGACATATCTGTTAATTAAAAACCATGTTTTCCTCTAAGAAAAAACAACTGATTTGACCTTAAATTTCCCACCAGCCTCTAAAGGTCTCTGTCTCTCACACAGCTGCTGTAAAAGGAGAGGGATGGGAATCTGAAACCAGTTAGAAGAGAAAAAATGATAACAGGAATAACTGCGGTGTCCTTTTTCTCCCTGTCATGAGTTTGTTGTACGTACACATACACTGAACTCTGATGAAAGGGCCTCAGAAGTCTTTGGAGAGCAAATGAACCAGCATAACACCCACAAGGGAAGGGCTTCGGGGAGCCTGAGTTTTGACCCTCGAGAGGTCAAAACTTCCTGTGCCAGCCCCTTACTCACCATCTCTTCCCGACGGCAATGGGCAGAGCTCAGTACCGGTGTGTGGGGAGCAGCATCTCCCCAAGCTGCAGGAGCCCTGGCTGCACAGCGTGGCCAGCCAAAGCATTGGGTCTTCTTCTGAAACCACCACAACCCCTGTGGCTTGTGAGATCTTCAATGCAGCAGGGGAAATTCTTCTTTCTTATTGTTTGCTTTAGTTTCTAAAAAGCCCCAAATCTTTCTGGAGTGATCTAAAAGTATTGACATCAACTTCTCTCTAAGTTGGGGGCCACATTTCATTTAGTTTCGAGATATATAAAAAAAAAAAGAGGTTGTTTACTCTTTTCCATTTGAATCAAATATGCACTGTTTCTATAGCAACTCCAACACTCAATAGCTCCAACTGCTGCACCAACAGAAAGTGTTTAACCCTTTGAAGTGCACGGATCTGAATCCTTCAGAATAAATGCCAAAATAATTACCCTTCATCAAATTGTCAGACTGCATCTGACAAAGGATGGTGCAGGCTTTTTGTTTAATTTTGTGAAAAATACTCTGCCCACGTATATGGCTCATTAACTCCTCTGCACAAGAGAAGCGAGGAGTCCTTCATGTGCTTGGATTTGTGACCAGGGTGATGCATCAGTAGATGCAAGTGTACAGTGCTAAACTCCCAAATCTGGGAATTTACCTTAAAATATGTGGGATCCTTTACAATAGATACAAAACCCATCAGGACAATCTTATCTTTAGAATACCTTGATGTAACAAGGTTGGAAACTGTACTGTATGGCAGCGATGACCTCACACTTTATTCGTGTCTCTACCAAGCATTCATCCTCTGCTAACACATTCATAAAGCAATTTTCTTATTTCTCCTACCTCCAAGCACATGAGCCCTTTCTTTATAAGCTGGACCTGAAGCAACCTATGGTACCTTATAGCGACCTTCCAGTACCTGAAGGGGCTACAAGAAAGCTGAAGAGGGACTGTTCACAAAGGAGTGTAGGGATAGAATGAGGTGCAATTGGTATAAACTGGGGAGGGGCAGATTTAGACATAAGGAGGGATTTCTTCATCATGGGAGTGGTGAGGCCCTGGCACAGGCTGCCCAGGGAAGCTGTGGCTGTCCCATCCCTGGAGGGGTTCAAGGCCAGGTTGGATGGGCCTTGGGCAGCCTGATCCAGTGGGAGGTGTCTCTGCCCAAGGCAGGGGGTGGAACTGGATGACCTTTAAGGTCCCTTCCAACCCAAACTATTCAATGATTCTATGATTCCATGATTCCATGATTCTGTGCTATCCTCTGGGTAAACCTCTTATAACCCCAGGTGGGCAATACAAGTGTAGATAACATTGGAAAAGACATCTAAATATTCTTGACTTTTAGGATGGTTTTGTTCTGGATTTAAATGCTGTGACTAAACAACTGTCTCCACTCTGCGGTATCATACCATACCTACAGATGAAAAATTCAAGGAAAATCAACCCCGGACTTCTGATGTTGTCTTCATATTCAGAATTACCTGCTCTAGAAATCAGCCTCATTGTTATCCATGATTTAAAACTGAGGGTCTGATGAGGTGGGAAATTTGCAGTGTTTCTGTATTTACTGCCTTATGACTTCAATAGCAAAGACTTACGTTTTTTCAGCCCTCATTACATTGCACAAGTTGTGCCATGTTTTTGTGAAGCATCACTAGCAAAATAATATTTCGATAAGAAGAAAACAAAGAGGAATAAAGAATAAGGAAAATAATTTGAAAAGAAAAAAAATTAGTGAGTTAAAGCATCCCATTTTAAAATGTAATAACAAGAGTGAGTCATGAAGAGTCCTTTCTGAGCTAAGCTAAATGTGTGTGTGGATATACTTGCAAGCAGTTTCTCCTGTAAGGGAGGTGTGTTTTGCTGGATACTTTTTACAAAACAGATGGTTAATGATCTGTATTAATTTCTTGATAGATTTTTGGAGACTTTTTTATTGTGTCTGGCTCAAGAATTCAGAAGAGTTGTTGATGCTACCAACAACCCTATTCAATGCATGGCTGCAACATCAGCCACCAAAAAAGAAATCATCAGTAAAAACGTATGTGGCTTACAAATTTTAAGTCTGTGCTTTACTTGATGTTCATAATACACTTGCAGCTAGCACTGCAAGATGCCTACCTGTCATCTCAGTATGTTCATAGCACTACAAACCCATAGTTAGCCTCAGTACAGGTTTAGCAGGGACAGGTGTCACAGGCTAAAGATTGTGCAGTTCTGTCTTCAGTCCTGTTGACGATGCTGTCCTTGATGATGCAATCCTGTTGACTAGTCCCCAGGATTCATGGGTCTAAAGCTAAACTGGATTAGGTCCACCTGGGATGCCCTGGTTATCTGTTTGTCAGCCAGGTGTCCGTATCCCTACACCTCCTGTACTCAAGTCCGGAAGATCACATTGCTGGATTCCCCCATCAACAGATAACTTCAAGAGAATGGTCAAGTCACAACCTGAGTATGAAGAATGAGACAATGTATTTTTCTTGAAGGGAACAATGCCACTGTGATGAAATAACAATAATTTTCTCTCAGCCTCTCCCACCTCTTTAATCACCACTTGCAGCTGCTGGTCTAAGTTGTTGTGAGGGAGAAAATGCTGCAGAAACCTGTGTACTGCCTTATAACATGAGTTCTAAAAGGACTAAAGCAACTTATGGCTCTTTTCTATGAGGTTTGCATGAGGTTTAGTTTTCTTCTGCAGAAGCCATAATATCAATTGGTCTATTTTTTCCATGTATGAGACAAGCCTAAATTTATCCCTAAATAATTTCAGAAAAATTTCAGTGGCCACACTGCTAAGGAAAATATGATCTTTCTCTAAGCACAATAGTTTCAAACACTGGTTTGGGGAAATGATTTGCCTTCTTCAAAATAATTGTAAGAAACTTGGTTGCTGGGGCTGAGGAAGAAAAAGAAATGGTGATAATATGCTCAGTAGGAGCTTTGTAATATATCCTTTCAGCTAAATTGATCCATTTCTTGCTCTTCACCCTCCAAACTGGACAGATTGCAAATATACAAGTATATGTTCTACATGGTAACTCTATGTTCTTTAATACCTTATATTTCAGAAACAGAGGAACAAAGAGGATGAGAATTGACATGCAATACATGAAAAGGAAATTAAAACCTTCCATGTCGTAACAGCCTGAATATATGTACACCATGAATACACCACCAGAAGATACTTTAGCTGATTAATTGGTGGACAAAACTCTCACTGGGAATCACAGCACTGGTTGCCAGATATCCCTGAGACTTCATTTTCCAGCATTCAGGCTGAGAAAGCGTTGAAATTATAAATTATGCTTAGCGGTCCTAGCAGAAGGACTCAGCACATCAGTGGCTGACCCTGCAGATTGCAGTGCCGAGTTTGCAGCCAGGCACTGCCGTGAATGTGAGGATTCAATCAAAGTGCAGAGCAGAATGATTCTGGAGTTTGATTGCAGCAGGCAGGGGTCATGATGAGAAACAGTGGTTGTTCACCCAGGAGAAATTTGAGAAGAGCATCCTGTCCATGCAACACGCCTGAAGCCATCTTACTAACATTCACGGAAAAGCCTGCAGGGAAAAAAAGGAGAAATAAGAGTAAAATGATTGCATAAATACCTGCAAACCCACCAATGTATGCATTTCTATGGAGTAAAGTTGAAACGCTGTGTGGATGTGCATATACAGAAGTATTCATGCAACATTCTTCACTTTCACTGCCAGCCAAATAAATCACTGTAAGACAAATAAAGAATCAGAGATATAAACAAAGAGGATATTGTTATCAGGGATCCTTTAAAAAAAAAAAGGCATACATAAAGTAATAAAATTAATGCAAGGTATAAGGTAAAATTGGTTGCAGCACTCCAAATATTCTTTAAGTTGTGATCCATAAGGATGATAACAGAAATATAAGATGAAGCTGGCAAGACATAGTCATATTAAAGGCAAAGTGGCTTAATAGGAGACCTCTCCTTATGTGGTTTTCTGGAGTGAAAGTCTAACTGAATCAAAGAATATGCAAAATATTATGCGTTTCTTCTCTAGTTTGAATCTTTTAGGGTAGACTGGACTGTAAGATATATTTCCATCAAGTTTAAAGCAAAGATGTTCCTGTGCAATACACAGAATTTTTACATTCTACCTCTGAGTCAGTGAGGAAATAACATTTCACTTTTGAAAAGTTGCCTGTAAAAGTCAAATCACACTGAATGTTAGTGAGGAGGGTTTTTCTTAAAAAAAATGTGTACAATTTAAATAGGCATTGCTGCATAACAGCAACCTTTTCATTGAAACCAGACTTATTGACCTTAACTGCCTATACGCTAATTAAAGCATCTCTCATCGTGTTTGTCCTATTCAGCATTACGCTGCAAGCTTAGAATGGGTTTCACAAAGCTACGGCAGTGATAAGTGTTAATAGTATTGGATGATTTCTCCGGTGCAATGAAGATATTTCTTTGGCTGCAGTCAAGAGCCTCCAGGGAGAAAAAGAAATGCATAGGAGTGGGAACACGCCCTCATATCATCACTGCTTCACCATTTGTGCTCTAAAGTCTGATCATAAAGCTTTTGACTACTGCTCACGCAATGGAAAGCTGCCCATACATTTATCTAGCAGCTGCCTTTATGCACTGTGTCTATCTAGAGGGGTGTACTTCGAGAGATATGCAAGCAGCTACGTGAATTATTGGAATGCCACATAGAAGGATGGGCAATGAAGTTGATTCAGTGACTGGCACTGGGGAAAAAATGACAGGATCACTTGGGGCAAGAATAGTATTTATGGTATGCCGTTTTATATAAATAAAAGCCTTCAGAAAGAGGAGAAGGTGTCTCTCGAGATCTATACGAATGACTCCATTTCTGTCAACGGAAAGGCAGCTGCAGTGGAAACCTCAGTAAAAAGGATACTCAAAGGCAGGACAGAGAAACTCAGAAGGAAAACGAAGAGCTTGGAAACTTTCCTTCAACCGCCTGTGCATTTGTTCTTTCAGCGGATCTGCAATGCGGCATCACCTCTACCCTGCACAGGATCTGAGCTGCTGGAAGAGGCAGAGGCCAGAGGACACCACTCCCTGCTCAGCCGCTGACCTGCCGCTGTCTCCGGAGAGGCTGCTTCATTTTCCCCTTCCGCGTTCCTTCTCTCAGCACAATGAGAAAACAAGATTCAGTCTTGGTATGATCTGCTGAGAATAGCATTATATAAACACTAGACATTGACTATTAATTAGGAAACTATGAAGACGAGTCACATTTTTTAAAAAATATGTTGTCTCTTAGCAACTCAGCTTCTGCAGCTCCCAATAAATAATCAGAATATGGCAATGTCCCATTATTTTCCACAGTAAATTTGAAATTTGGCTAAGTAAAACTTGTACTCTAGCTGGATTACCAAACATGTAACTGACAGTTACAGGGATAAGTATGTTCTGTCCATCTATGTAACCGGGATAAAAGCCCTGGTTTGGTATTTCTACAATGCTGTGTGTGAGACACTATTTAGTTCAGGTGATTTCTACTAGGATCTGAGCTTTTTCACCAACAGGCCATGAGTGATGTCTAGACCAGCTTCCCAATGACTCTAAGTGACTGAGAAGAGGACTCTAAGTCCTCTCTTAAAGGAGGACTGTTCGGCCCCCAGAGCTTGATGCTGTGGAGGAATTCAAGACTAGGTGCATCTATAGAAACATTTCCTTTAAGAGTCCACAAACCCGAACTCCATTTTGGGGTCTAATGTAGTAAATGCCAAGGAGTTCCTGCATTGGGCCAACACCCTCAGACCCACAGTGTGAATGTTGGGGTTGTCCTGCACAGGGACAGGAGTTGGGCTCGATGATCCTCATGGGTCCCTTCCAATTCAGGGCATTCTATGGTTCCCCCTGTTTTTTCGGTCTTCACTGTTGCTGTGTTAAAACAACTTTTCGCATGCGAGTTTACACAAAAGATATATACATGATGCACCAGGAGCTGCATATTCTGCAAAAATCCATTAGAAGCAGTGGTCCAAACATATGTAACACAACTCAATGCCTTCAAAGCAGAATGACCCAGTTTGGCTGTGTGAAGAACCAGGTCCCACAGCTGTAATTTTTACACAGGTATACACCGAGTTGCAATAGCTAGGCTTTGGAAAGCAATGAGCCCAGGATGTCAAAATGTTCCTGAAGATCCTCAAAACTGGACTGTCATTATTGTGACACGTCTCTGGGTCCTTCAGTGGAATCTTCTTGGTGGTATAGCCAGGGATAACTTCAAAGCCAGCACATTTAGACCCATTTGCACCAGCAGAGTTGAGTACAGTTCAGTGATGCTTTAAAGGATCCCTGAGCCTGCTGTGCTCCAGTTATGCAGTTTGTTTGCTGACGCAAGCCCCAAATCAGAGGACTTTGCCCACCCCAGCTGCGAGTTACCAGCAGGTAGATGAAACCAATGAGTCTGCCACGAGCCCTCCAAGTCCCCTACACACACCTGAGATGCAGAGCCACCGTATATACCTAGCCATGTTCTACCAGCCTCCAGTGCCATCGTGCACTGTAGTGATCTACGGGAGATCACACACACAGTGGCCTTCACAGACACGTATTAAAAGTCTGGTGCAAGGCACAACCCAGAGCTTTGTAACAGAGCCAGAAATACCCTGTGGCTCTCCCAAGCCTCAGCTGAGTACTTTACCTACCTAGTCATTATACCGCATCATGGAAACAAAATCCTGGTATCCATCTCCAGACAAACATGTACTATTATTCCCTAAAAAGCAAATGAGGTGATGGACTAACCACAGTTCTGTTGCCTGTGGCATCTGAAATACATTCTGAAATTCTCCCAGCTCATAGTAAAACCTAATCATTGTTTAAAATGGCAGAAAATTCAGCCTTTGAAACTTTTAAATATTTAATTTGCATCTTTTTAAATCCAAGGCAAAGTTTGGATTGCAAGGTGCAATGAGGAAGGGGAATATTTTTGTTCTAGTAAACACAAGTAGAGCCTGTTTCTAATGAGTAGCAATCAAGAGACACTGCAGGGACACAAAACATAAAATAAAACAGCGAGAGAATCCAATATGCTGCTATTCCTGGCAGTTCTAAAAATTAATTCAAAACTGCATCCATTACAAGAGTAATAGAAAAGTAGAGTTCCACATCTGTAAATATTAGGACCGTGGCTGATAGCTTTATTTCCTCCCCTGCCTCAATTAAACGTGGCAGCTTGCAGCTGAATGACACAACGTGGCCCCAGTTTGTAAACAAAATAATCAATGTTACAAATGTTTGTGCCTAATAAATAGACAGGCTGCTGTACTGGTTAGAATTATGCCTCATGCAATAGCTGTGCACTTCCAAATAGGTGTATCTCTTATTAAACATTTAATTATTCATTTCTCCATTCCCAGTGCAAAATGCTATGATGGAAAGAAGCCTTCTGCTGTAACATCACACCAAAAATCATAATAAAGTAGCTCCCAATCTATTTCAGATCTAATTCTCCCAGACAGTTGTACATTGTCAGCCTGACTCAGATGCTTAAAATGCATCAATGTTTACACTTTAAATTGAAAAAAAAGCAATCATTGAGTATGATAATCCATGAATCAGCCTGTGCCCCATTACACCTCAGTGGATTTGACTGCCTGATCTTCTCTCATCCTTGTGTAACCCCAGCATCCCTGGTTCATTTAATTCCTTAAGCTTTAATTAAAAAACAGCAATGAAAGCCGGCAAGACAAAGCGGCTGAAAATTCCTTTATAGCTTGCAGAACAGTTAATATCGCTCTGAGAAGAGAGAGCAAACACCACATTCAAATACAAAGGTGGCCTACTGAAAGTTAATCTCTCTTCTGTTGTATCTTGCTGAGGGATACTTCATAGAGCTGGTCTTTTATGTATATTCTTGCATCAGGGGAAGAAGAAACCATAACACTCATACAGGAGTTTGTGCATCACATTCACTCTTCTTTTATACAGTTTCCTCCTCTTATCTTCCTTAGTAAGTCTGGAGTTGGTATAACTTACTCCAGGAGAAAAACAACAGAATATTATTAAGGATGCTTATTTTATGGAACTTGAAATCCCCCTTTGGTGGCACTTTACAGCATCTACAGGGAGAGTTTATCATAAACCAGAAGATGATGGTTTGGTTTGTTGTTGCAAGTGGAAATTGTGCCAGAATCACTCTGCAATAGTCAAGTGGGGGTCAATGCCAGGAGAGCCCAGCTGGCTATCACCATCTGGGTGTTTCAAGAGCAATGTGGCCTCTGACCTGGCCACAAAATGCTCTCCCACCACAGGGGTAACAGGAGGCTCCCAGAATGTATCGAGAGGAAGTTTTCTTGCCACCGTATCATCTTCCCAAAGCAATGTAGACTCAATGTGCACTCAAACTGCATCAACACCACGAATCTCCCATAGAAACATAGAATCACCAGGTTGGAAGAGACCCACTGGGTCATCGAGTCCAATCATTCCTACCAAACACTAAACCATGACCCTCAGCGCCTCGTCCATCCATCCCTTAAACACCTCCAGGGAAGGTGACTCAACCACCTCCCTGGACAGCCTCAGCCAGTGCCCAGTGACCCTTTCTGTGAAGAATTTTTTCCTAATATTCAGCCTAAACCTCCCCTGGCGGAGCTTGAGGCCATTCCCTCTTGTCCTGTCCCCTGTCACTTGGGAGAAGAGGCCAGCACCCTCCTCTCCACAACCTCCTTTCAGGTAGTTGGAGAGAGCAATGAGGTCTCCCCTCAGCCTCCGCTTCTCCAGGCTAAACAATCCCAGCTCTCTCAGCCATTCTTCATAAGGCCTCTTCTCCAGCCCCTTCACCAACTTTGTTGTTCTTCTCTGGACTCACTCCAGAGCCTCAACATCCTTCTCGTGGTGAGGGGCCCAGAACTGAACACAGGATTCAAGGTGCGGTCTCACCAGTGCCGAGTACAGAGGGAGAATAACCTCCCTGGACCTGCTGGCCACCCCATTTCTGATACAAGCCAAGATGCTGTTGGCATTTTTGGCCACCTGGGCCACTGCTGGCTCATGCTCAGTTGCTGTCAACAAACACCCCCAGGTCCTTCTCCTCCAGGCAGCTTTCCAGCCAGACTTCTCCTAGTCTGTAGCACTGCATAGGGTCGTTTTGTTGTGCCCCAAGTGCAGGATCCGGCATTTGGCCTTATTAAACCTTGTGCCATTGGACTCTGCCCAGCGGTCCAGCCTGTTCAGATCCCTTTGCAGAGCCTCCCTGCCCTCCAGCAGATCCACACTTCCACCCAGCTTAGTGTCATCCGCAAACTTGCTAAGGTCATTACTTCATCTGGTGCACAGAACAGTCAACAAACAGCACCAACAAACCCACTGATACAGACTAAGACACCCCAGTCTGGGCTGCTGAGGACCTTGGTGCAATGAGATCCTTTGTTAAGGTACCATGTGTCTCCTTGTGTGACCACAAGCTATCACCAATGTAATCTGGCTGCTGAGCTACCATGCCGAGAGGGTATTCTTGCTGAGCAAATTAAACTTATGAGCTTATCATGCTCATACTTCCCTGCCTGAACACAGCCTGCAGTGCCTGGTAGGACCAAAGCACAGCACCGACTCTTTCAGTACATATCAGACCGAAGCATTTCACATGTCCATCACAAAACAGCTGCCTTATACAGATGTCAGCCATCCTGCCTGACACAAAGGCAAACATCAGCACTAACACTATCTGCTCCAGCTGTTGCACAGCTTTATTTAAAGCTCCAGGAGCTGGAAGAGCTGCTTTGATCATGTTCTGAGTGGTTTTCATTGTTTCAGCAGAAGCTGTGATCTCTGAAGGTGGGCAAAGAATGCTTTTCCCCATTACAGGAGCTTTTTGATGGTTTTAGATTTTGTCTTTTCACCTAATCAGACAGAAATGTTTTTATTCACTTCCCAACTAACTTTAGGCCAAGCGAAAGGTTTCAATATGAAATTTCTTACCCGTAATTTTTGCATATGCAGTACAATTAATTTACAATTCACAACAAGGTCATAAGACAATCAAGAAAATTTATATTAATCTTTTCACATATTTTCAAGTAATTCTGAAGTGAAACAAAAAAAAACCAAATAATTTTAATCTGACAGAGGGGAGATTGAGATGAGATTTTAGGAAGAAATATTTTCCTGTGGGAGTTGTGAGGCCCTGGCCCAGGTTGCCCAGGGAAACTGTGGCTGCCCCATCCCTGGAGGTGTTCAAGGCCAGGTTGGATGGGGCTTGGAGCCCCTGATCCAGTGGGGGGTGTCCCTGCCCATGGCAGGGGGATGGACTGGATGATCTTTAAAAGTCCCTTCTGACCTAAACCACTCTATGAGTCTGTGATTCTGACCTCTGACAATGCAAATGTTAGTCTTTCCCAAAAACCTGGTGCCTTAAATGCCTCAAATTCTCCCTTTTCTGACTGGATTTTAGATGTAATATGCTGACATTGAAGTAAAGTATGCTTCTGCATTTGGGTTTTATATAGCTGACTTCTTTAGTTCAGTAGTCTTACGGCTTTCAAATTGACTTTTTAAATAGGAGTTTATAGCGTTTCACCTTTCTCTCAAATGAACAAGCCTGTAAGAACTTTGCTGTTTGATTAAGCTATCATGCATGAAGAACCAGAAAAATTTAAGACGATTGTTCATTTAAATGGCTGTTAATTACATCCTCCTGACATAGTTATTGTACTATAAGCACACTTTCGATAAAACTGCTGTACTATCTAATTGAACTCAAAAATATTTCTGACATTTTAATGAACACATCAATTAGTTTTATTTTACAAGACTTTCAAATGAACCACAGAGGATTAGAAAATGACATTCAAGGTCTGCATATAATTAAATTGCATAACACAGAGGGGGGGAAACGTAGTGTCACGTTGAAGGGAAAAAGATGCAGGGACACATTAGCATTCAAGATACGTTAGAGTAAATAAGGTCTTTGTCAAAGAAAACCATTCTTTTAACACTCAAGTTCATTGAAGTCAATGGAATGACACAGTGTCGTTGTCACCAGTCACAGACTGCATGCCTGGGGGCCCCAGGGCCATTATCCTATTCCTTGTGAGAGATCCCATTTTGATTTCACTTTTATGGAAATTTTGCATAATTATTTGTGTAAGTCGAGTGGGACTGAACAGTGGAACTGTGCTGGAATGAATTAGACAGGGGAAGAGAAGTACTTGCCTGGACTTCAAAAAAGTCACGGTGTATGTGAGGCTTTCTACTTGAGAGATCAATTGGAAAGGAACAGAAATTGAAGGCATTTAAATCAGTTAAATTAGACTTATAGATTTCACAATTATCCAGCCATCTGGATGCGTTTGACTAAGGTGCTGAAGAAGAGGGCAGGATCACATGTGTTCTCCATGGAAATAGAGAGTTCTATGTCATGAACCCCTCTCTAGATGTCAAAGGAAGGTGTAGATGGTCAGAGTAGCACATTTTCCCATGATCAATGCCTTTTAAAAACAATCCTAAGAATGAGGAAAGTATAAATGCAATGGATATACTTAAGTGTATGTGCATACTTTAGTATGCAACAAATTGTGCACACATAAACCTTCGGTCCCTTTAGTCAGCAGTTCTTCAAACTCTTTAGGCTTTCTGCTAAGCCTCCAGTCTCTTCAGGTGCTTTCTGTGCTGCAGAGACTAATGCCACAAGCATCATCCCAGCTGCACTCTGAATAAGAGAGAGACAAGAAAAAAAATGTTGCTTTCCTGATCATAGAAGTCATCCTTTGAATTTATCACAGACTGGCATTTGCTTCCTCTATATGGGAATAACTTGGCATGCTAATATTGAATTCTCTCACTGTATTTGTCTTGCTTTCACTGTGATAGGTAGTGACAAAATAAGCATATTAAAGGGGAAAAGGGAATATCACTAAACTTGTAACAGCAAAGTGGATACAAAATGCTAATAATTCAATGCTCAGTAGCACCCATCTGAATATCATTATACTCTAAATATAATCAAGTATTTTTGTAAGGAGGACAAATGTTCTTAAAAGACATGTTGCTCATAATCATTTCATGATAAAAAAAGGAAAATAAAATTAACCAGCTGGTCTTTGTATCAAAACAAAGAAGAAAAGGAAAAATTGAAGGATGGATTTTCAACAGATGTGAACCGCTCTGGAGGGGGTTACCGCTTAGACAAATAAAGCCACAGGATCTCAGTTTTCCCATGTAAATCAATTTACCACAATGGAATTACTCAAAATGTCACACAATGTATGAGCAAGTTTGGACAACACCATATCCTGGCTGATGAGATGTAGACAGAGAGTGGCAACTCCTGTTAAAGGACAGGAAACCAAATGAAATCTTGGAAAGAAACATTGGAGAATGTGAATAAAAAAGCAAGATTTTCTTCTATATTTTTTCTATCAATGACATAAAAAGTTCTTTCTGCAGCTTTTTTTTTTTATATTATAGCAAAAGTGATGAAGGGGGTTAAGTGAACTATTGAAACTGTTTATCCATGGAAAACTGGGACTGGTAAAATGAAAACCTCAACCGTAAAATAATACCAACTTCACAAAACCCCTCTTTTCACTAAAAGACAGATTTTCCAACTTTTATCCAGTGAAAAATAGAAGGTTTTATTCTTGGGGATATTGTTTGCTTGGTTTGGACCATGAGTCTTCGCTTCCAACTCCAAAAATACAGAGGAAAGGAGGGAAAGCCACTGCTATGATTTTACCTAATGCATCTGGATGTTTAATAATGTCTCTCTGATTTCTCAGGTTCTAGGACAGGGTCATACCCCTAGAAAAACCTCAAAATTCTCACACATATCTGTCTTAACAAGAATTTAGAAATTAATACAAATTTGCCCTTGAAGTAGTAGAGAGAATTCAGCAGAAGCCAGATAATGTAAAATAAATCAATAGCTGAGTAATCTCAGAGAAACACAACTGATCCAATTTGTCCTGAAATTTGGCATCTGCCATCATCTCTAATTTGCCAGGTCACATACAAACCTAAAATACAAAAACCACTAAAGTGATTTCACATCCTAATTTTTGATAATTTTATACCCCTGTAAATACCGAGTTTTTGTAGCATTGCTCCCAGTCTTCTCCAAAAAGTGAAGAACCAAATCCTCCAATTAGCAGCATTCACTTTCCTAAGTCATTTGGTCATTTCCTATGTGAGACGCGACTGTGCAAATTTAAAGCCTTATCCTTACTTTGTGTCAGTCAAAATAGCTTCACCAGGGAAGAAAAAATAGAAGTATTACACTCCTTGCTGGCTAAGATTGTCTCACAAAATGCATCTTCACATCAAAGACTGACAAAAAAGGTACTTACTTCTAAAACAATTCAGAACCTACTTACTACGTAGGACTAAAGCATGGAAAGTTGCATGTAACACTGAAGATTCAGTAAATCAAATATAATTTTTCATATCGAGAAGCCATAGTTTCAGCCAGAAACAACAGCATTTCAAAAAGTATTTCCTAAAATATGTATTTTCATATTGCTTAAAAGCAGTTCCTTAAAAGACTCATTCCTTGCGTGTTGTGGAGAGATCAGCAGAGATTTTAAAAAGCTTTGGAGTTCACCGTACAGAACAAAGAGGCACTAAAATTAGACAGTGTCTTACCTGTATCAGCTATCTATATTTGACTTTATTTAGCTGTGCTTTGACATGTTTTGCCAGTTTATATGAAATGCAAGATTGGTTGACTAA
This sequence comes from Phaenicophaeus curvirostris, assembly GCF_032191515.1. Taxonomy (NCBI): domain Eukaryota; kingdom Metazoa; phylum Chordata; class Aves; order Cuculiformes; family Cuculidae; genus Phaenicophaeus; species Phaenicophaeus curvirostris. The sequence goes on along the minus strand of NC_091399.1, from coordinate 8,248,995 downwards.
TATCCAATGTCCCAAATATGTTTGTGTTTATTTCTTATGCCTATTTTGACATCTGCAATGGAGTCACACTGCTTCTCTGTGGCAGAACATTTAGTCCATTACCAATAGGCAATATAAATTTACCACATAGATTGTAAAGCCTGTAAACTAGCAATATTTTTTTATTCCTTTGTTTTTGCTTAATGCGTAAAAGATGCTTATACCTTCAAGAAAAATCTATATATGATCACATTAGTTTTACTTGGTTATCTTCTAACTCTGTGTTTGCATAACTTGGGATCTACTAATGTGATCTCCACTCTCTGTCTTTAAGAGCAATTCCACCCCACAAGGCTGAAGACTGCTGTCTCTGTCTTCATCCTGAAAGGAAAATCCTGGGAGCATCCATGCCATTTCACTACTGCAGATTCCTCCTCAGCTTCTTGAGTATCTGGAGGACTGTGTCCAGGTCTGGTATCCTCAACATAAGAAGGAGATGGAGCTGTTGGAACAGATCCATAGGAGGACTACAAAGATGGTCAGAGGGCTGGAGCACCTCCCATCTGAGGACAGGCTAAGAGAGTTGGGCTAGTTCAGCCTGGAGAAAAGAAGGCTCCCAGGAGACCTTAGAGCAACCTTCCAGTGCCTGAAGGGGCTACAAGAAAGCTGGGGAGGGACTGTTCACAAAGGCTTGTGGTGACAGGACGAGGGGCAATGGCTATAAACTGGAGAGGGACAGATTTAGACTAGACATGAGGAGGACTGGTCCTTTGCAGAGACCTCCTTGCCCAGGGGCAGACCTTCACGGATCACCAAAACTCCTCTTGTCATGCACAACCAGGGTGAAAGTAAATCTGAGTTTTTTAGAGTGCTTAAATGACAGACAGCAAAACATTTAAATGGTTTCGGTCCATGTCTGTAAGCAAAGGGACAGGAACAATGGATGGAAGGGATGTTTCAAATAACTGCTGATTCAAGAGCATTTCATGTGTTTAACAGCTCACACCAGGCAGACTGGCTATGCTCCTCACAGTAACAAAATCTGAGACTGACAGATTTTCATCAGGTTCCATGGGGAAAAAATGCCGATCATAAATTACCAGAGGCTGCATAAGTATCCTGGGAAAATGTCACTAAATGTTCTTTCTATTCTTACCTCCTTCCCCAGACACCTGCTGCTGGCACCAGTTGGAGGCAGGACACTAGGTTAATTGGATCGTTGATTTGATTGGAGTTAGCTCTTCTTGAGAGACGATCATGTTGTGCATCGTACCCTGATTAGTGCTTGTACTCCTTGGCTGACTTGGTCTGGCTTTGATGGAAGAATCTCAAGGTGAAGTTTCCAGCTGTGTTTCATCCAGAATGAAAACAGGAATTCTGAAGGTGAGGATGGTTATATGATCAAAAGTCAACCAACCTCACACAGGGCACTTGGCAAACACATCAAGCAGGTGTTTGCACACAGAAGTCGGACTTCCAGGAGCAGCCAAGGACCCTCAGCTGTCACCAGGATCCTGCTCTCCACTTTGCTGTGCTAGAGGACAGAATTCACCAAGCCAAAAATGTCATTTGAAACCTCTGTTCTACCTTTTCCTTGTGGAGCCAAGGGCACCCCAAGCCTGGGCACCTTCCCTTGGTCTAACACACAGGAGGGGTCATGGTCGTGATTATGGATGCAAACTGGTGTCCTTACAGCCAACACCGTCAGCAAGAGTGAAAGCAGGAAATCTGATTCATGCTTTTTCTAGGCATTCTGCCATGAGGCTGTTTCACATCTTGCATGGCAACAGCACAAGATTTTTGGGAAAGCAAGGAGAAGCTGTGATGAGTGAGGCAACAGGAGCTTAAGTGAGGAGGAGGCTTCTATCTCATGCAGAAGCAGTGTAAGGAAGGGGGTCATGATAAAATGAGCCCGGAGTGATGGGGATTAGTGAGGTCGGGGGATGAACATTCCCCATTTTCCTTCAGCATAGGCAGACCTTGGACACACCCCACCCTCACCAGTTCCACTCCAGGTCTTCCCTCCCAGTGTGTCCACAAGCACCAGTGCCCTGCCTCAGCCCCTTTCCCTCTAATATGACAGAGCCAAAGCAATAGTCTCCTCCCCAAATCCTTCCTTCCTTCTCTGCTATCTTGCAAAATTGAATTTTACCTGTACTGCCAAGCAGCCTTAAACTGCTGTTGCCACTAACAAGACACAAACCAATCAGAAAGCAAGCCTGTCTTTTGCTGCTCATAAAGCCAGAGGTTCAGCAGACAGCAGGAACACAAGCCATGAAAACTTTTTTACTTATTCAGCTTTTCTGATTCAGTCTTAAAGTAGCGAAGAGCTGCATCCACAGGCAGGTACCCAACTCCAAGCACAACATAAAATTCAGACACAGGCCGCAGTGAAACCTTGATAAGATTAAAGTTTACCATAAAAATAAGGCACTGAATGCACTCCACCGGGTACCAGGATAGACAATGCTCTAGCAGCTCCAGAGCTATGAAAGGTTCAAAATACCCAACAGACAATTTATGCACTCAGACCACCCTCAAGGGAAGTTGTATGAGATGCAGTATCATTGGTAGGTGGGTAATTTCCCGTTCCACACTCCCATCCTGTAAGACAGTAAGGTACTGGTGATTTGCTGCCAGCTGAAGATTAGCTGGATGGAGCTGAGTCCTGGAAGACAGCACTCACGCTATTGAAGAGAAAGCCTTGGTTTAAATAAATAATCACCAGTATCTCTGTTTGTGCTAACCCACAAGAGAAGAGAGTTTAATTTAATTTTGAGATATTTACCTGTGCTGTGCCCATGAATAGATGAATAAAAATACATATAAAGGGCCACAGATGCATACCTGTCAAATACTCAAAGAACTAGAAGAAAAAAATTAGGCATGCAGTAGACATTGGCGTGGGGTGGGATAATGTCTGATTCCTGTCAAACAATCACAAAAGAGAATTATTTAAGAGCCAAAAATATGGAGGGAGCAACTGTGATTCGATTGCAAAAGCACTGAAGATGGCAGCTTTTGAATACAGCCTTTAGTTAGAGTTTAAGAAATCAAAGTTACTGTATTATTAATATGCCTTAAACAGCAGGTAAACAAGCAATTTCTTCCTCTACAGGCACCTGGCATTCCTCACAAAGTAACACTTTGTTTTGACATGCCTGTTACTTGGCACAGGCTGTCTGTCGAGAAGAGGAGCCGACAACTGAGGGATCCTGGTGTGCCTTTCACAGCTGTTGCTGTGAAGACCTTAAAAAAACCAAACCAAAACAAAAACCAAGCAAGCAATAGATAAGCTTTATCTTCATGGATGTTGGCACCTTTATCACAGCACCTATGTGGGCTGTGGTTAACACCGCTCTCCAGCTCTGCTCTGATGAAAAGGCTGTGTTTCCAAGGTATGAATAACCCAAGCCAGGTAACACTGAGAAACTTCCACATCTGCTCCGTGAACATCCTGGGCTCTATCTTTTTACAGCAGTTAAAGAGGAGGACAGGATCTCAAACCCTTTATCTCTGCGTATGTGCTTTGCACAGGATGAAGCCCAGAAGTAGTGCATGCAGCAAGGGACCACATAACTGCTCCCCCCATGCTGAAAGAGTATTTTAAATACTGGAATCCAGACATGCACACATTTTTCATCTCCTCCAACAAACTGGTACATCAAGAGACCTGGGCTTTACCAGAATGGCCTTGTAGTCTCCAGCAAATGCAGCTTGCGTGTTTGGACCCTCTCAGGATCAGGAGGTCCCTCAAGTCAGACGCTCACATTATTACTTGAGCCCTTTAAGCACAACAAAGCAATTGTACCACCACCACGGCCTCTGTGAGTCAAGCCCAGCCCTTCAGAAGCAAAATTGCTTATTTGTTTATTTACTTGCTTATTTAAAATCAATCTGTGGAAAGCAGTAGCTTTCCCTAGAAACCTCTGAACTGGATGAAACTGGATTCTTTATGAAAAGACTGTTCCATCTCAAGATGTTAATCTTGTCTTCAATCTAAAAGCTCATAAAGGTATTTTCAGATACTATCATACCTTTACCTTTTATGATTTTCTATCTGTACTTTGAAAGGATCACCACACTTCTTAAAAACACCCCAAAGGTCCAACATCTAGATGCAGTTTCCCAATAGAGAATCCTTTCACAAATGGCTTCAAATTAACATCAGCTAACTTTGTGACAGCAAGTTAGGCAAAATAATCTACTATTCAGTCATTATGAAACTTTTCTTTCCTTTCTTATTGCTGACAAATGCTATTATAAAGTTAACAGGAGTTTTAGCAAGGATATATTTCCAATAGGCCTCAATTTAATTCTATTAATGCATTACAAAAGCATCATCAGACTGAAACAGTATGAATTCTGCACAGTCCTCTGGCACAGAAGAATTTTCAATTCTATAAATGATTGTTGTAGTTAGTAGCAATACAGTTGCAAGAGGCATCTTTCAGTTTAACAAATGTACGACGCTATGAGAAGTATGTTGCGATGCTTGTACCTAGTCAGCGTGTTCTGATCCCTGCAACAGCTGAAGGGTTGTGCGAAATGTATGTTTTGAAGCCTTGAAGTATATTATTCTTCCATTTGTTACTCAGCTGGATTCACGCATTCAAAAAAAACACCCATGGCCCTAAGAAATCATCTTTTCTCTGGTGAAGTATCTGCCTTGCCTTTGAATGGAATGTTTAAAGGGGGAAAAGAGAACACGCAGTAACATGAAAAGTTCACTGAAAAAGTTCTTTTCAAGAAAGAAGTTTTTCTACTCCAGTAGGAGGATTAGGAGAGGGGTGGCCAAGTCGCCAGGAGTATTTTGTGAAAACCTGGAACTGGGCAGTTTCAACAGATTCCTTTCTACTATCTACTCAGATTATAGTGCTTGTTCCTGAAAGTCAGTGATTCCCTGTTCAGTTCATCACGTCTAAGTTACACTCCAAATAAGTGAATGTACAGTGGGCCCTTACTCCCTCTGCACTTTCATCTCTGCAACCACTTTTCTGTCCATAATACTTTAATGGGAAACATTCATTTTCATTTTGCTTTGCACAGGATAAGCATTTTGCCTTTAATTGTGATGAGGCACCCCGCAATGAAGCCTGTAGACTGAAAATCCACAATGCCTAAACTGAGATTCTGCTATTTGAACCACTTTTTAGTAACTCACCACCTAGGAATTTGGAACTGCGTAAGTGTGGGACGTACGATGAAGATATATCGCTGAATTTCTAATGAGCAATCCTTTGATATTTACTTAGTTAAAAGACAGTGGGTACTTTATCTTGCCTGTCATAACAAATATGTTCCTCCTGGCAACTCAGCGCCTTGTGTTTAACACTACATTGACAAATGTAACTTTTCCACTTTTCTGGCAAATGCAGGCATAATTTTAAAGGGAAAAGGGCTGCAGGTTAACTGGTTTTTTTTCTCTATTCGTCTTTTAATTTTATAAATGCCATGCTTATCCTAGAGCTAAAGACAACTCCTGCAGTTTAAGTCTAAAAACCCAATTCAAAGTCATGTCAATACTCTCCCTATAAATTCTCAGCTTCATGCACTGCTCAATAGCGTAAGTCAATTGAAACCGACAGGTTAATGCAAAAGTCCTGAAGTCAGATAACAAGGACCAGCTTCTCAGCCAGACTTGCAGCCAAAATTGCATTTGCCACTCTGAGGACAAAATGATACCTCCTTATATATGGGGTTTATCAAAAGGGTTCCTCCATCCCTTTCCCCAGCATCATCTTCCATGAAGACCCCGAGAAAGGACCTAAGCAGACTCAAAAATAAATGTCATGACAGCAAACAAAAAAGAGATCTGCCATCTTTGGCTGCCTTACTGTTCTTCCAGCAAGTTTTTCCTTGCCAGTGGCGTGTTTTACATTAACTGGAGTAACTTGGTCTTGTAACTTGCAACTTGTGTGGCTGCACAAACTGGTGGTTCTCAGCCTTTTTGAGACACCTTGACAGCGATGGATGGGCATCGTGTTTTCTGACATTGTTTCCCACCATTTTGTGTGGATATTGCCAGACCAAGTGGGGAGTTAAAAATGGACTTAGGAGTAATGTTTCCTCCTTTCCCAATCCATCTTGAGGTGACAGTTCAATTTTCAGGTCAAGAGAAAATTCTTAAGTTATGGAAAAGTCACAGGTGACAAGAATAATGAATATGGGAGATGAAGGCATGGATCTGGTATGGGTTTTATGGATGAGACACATAGGACATGGCACGGGGAAAGATCACGGCGTGGGACTCATGATAAACAATGCAATAGTATGTTTGATTGTGCACAGCCAGCTCTGTTTTACTTGCAGGTCACACAAAAAATGCATAGACATTTGCTTCTCCAGTCTTCTGACAGTGGCAATAATATAAAAATATATCTATGAGTGTTTCATTTTCCCTCAGTCAAAGTCCAGCCAGATTCACTATTTATCATCATTTATTCTGGTAAATAGAAGCCACACCTAGGCCAATTATCGCGTTGTCACAGCTTGTAAATGGTGTTTTGGTATCATGGGATTCTTGTTCAGGAGCTTTGTTTTGATTTTGAGGCCTCTAAACTTTATCAGATATTACACACCACTCATCACTGTCAGCATTCAAAGCAGCATTAGCATCTGTGGCATTACTAAAAGGACCATCTTCAGCATGTGAATCATCCTGCAGCTTATCCTCTGGATTCACACTTGCTTGAAAAGAATTAACTCCGGATGACTCTCTGGATGGCAGCTGTTCACCACCCTATACAATATCTAAGGGCAGGGAATGATTTTATGAGTAATAATATTAACCAATTGGAAGACTTAAAAAGGTTTTCACAGCAACAACACTTGAGTGTGGCTCAACAAGACTTTCACCAAAGCTGAAAGCAAGTTCCTGCTTGTTCACAAAAGAGACGTCACTTTCAGAAATACTCCGTGCTGAAAACTCCTACCACATGTCAAAGACTGGGTTGCAGGGTGGGAAGTAACCACCATGCCTGGCAAACTGTCGCCTTGCAAAATGATGCTCTCCCACACAGCTCAAATGCACTAAATACACGGTTCTCCCTGCGAGTCTAATTGCAGTGTGTAAGTCCAAGCCAAAAAAATTCATCAGGGAACCTGGCTGAGTAAAGTAACAGACAATGTAAATGACTCCTTTCTCACATTGGATGCAAATAAATGCCAGTTTTCACAACACCTTCCTTTGCTTCTGCTTGTCTGCTAGGCTTTAGTTCTGATCAAAATAAAACTGCTTTACTAAACAAGAGAAGATAATTACAGCAGTGCCAAAGCCTGCTGAAGCACAAACAATGTGAGATTAAGGTGACTAATGGCAGAAGATATTATGTCTACAAGAAATAAATATGATTCTGATTATAAAAAGGGGAACTATTGTTAGCTATTTTTCATCTTAATAGCTTTATCAAAAGATATATTAATGATTGGGGAAAAAAGGCACAGATTATTAGAGGAAAGTGCGATCTTCTGGATTGCTCACTTGTTTGTGAATTAAGCCCATCATAGAAGTACCTCTTCTCAACCTCATTACGTTTCCCTATGAGGAAAAAGCAGAGGAAAAAAAGGGGATAAAAATATAAACTCCTTTGGAAATATCAAATTCAGAATTCTTTAGGTTTGGTTTGGGTTTTTCAATAATCCAACAAGCAATAAAAAATTACATTTTGAAATTGAGTAAAAGTTTTGATCCCATTTAGTAGTACAAGAATTAATGAAAAGTTTTAAGAAAATGACAATACCCCTATTTGTAGCTTGGAAAATAATATAAACCTATAATTCTTGGTTTATATTTCACAGGTAAATTGTCCATGATAGTTTCCCTTGTCCTTTTCTTCTAAAACCACCTATGCCAGTAGAAGTGGAAGTAGAGCCTTTAAAATTTTCCCAATATTTTCACTTCTTTCTCCAACTACACTCTTGCTGGTGGTTCACCAAAGCCAGGAGAGTAATAGTATCAAAAAAAGTCCCACAAAGTTCCCTCAGCATCTCACTTTTCTCTCTTTTTGTGATTACCTCACACATGAACTTTCCTCCAGAGCTCAAGCATCTGTCAGAATATTGATTCTGGAAATATATTTATTGTAATAGATATTATTGAATACTAGTCATTTCTGCCCACCTTTTCTCACTACAAGAAATACCAATGGCCAGCTAAAGTCTCCAGGATGAGAAGTGAGTTTAAAAGTATCACCTTAAACTTACAGTCTTCTCTAGTTATAGATGCTAGCAGCTGCCAAAGTAGCTATGAAATATTTAGAAGAGAAACAGTGCAACATGAGCCCCTCGGGTTTTTATTTCTGTACTACATTTCCTCTTGACAGTGCATTGTGATTACTTATTTTGATCCTATTATCACACGTAGAGCAGATCACCATGCAAATTAGTGGCAATTTCGTGTGACTGAAACCATACAGTGACTCAAAACACCACTGAGTAAAACTGAGCCCGAGATGTCTGCAAGAATCGTAAGATCATGGAATGGTTTGGGTTGGAAAGGATCTTAAAGCCCCTCTAGTTTCACCTGCCTGCCACGGGCAGGGACACTTCCCACTGGATCAGGTTTCTCCAAGCCCCATCCAACCTGGCCTTCAACACCTCCAGGGATGGGGCAGCCACCACTTCTCCTCAGGACACCCTGGGCCAGGGCCTCCCCACCCTCACAGCAAAACATCTCTCCCTAACATATCATCTCAATCTCCCTCTTTCAGCTGAAAACCGTCCCCCCTCATCCCTGCACTCCCTGATCCAGAGCCCCTCCCCAGCTTTCCTGGAGCCTCTTTTATCACTGGAAGCTGCTCTAAGGTCTCCCTGGAGCCTTCTCTTCTCCAGGCTGAACAACCTCATTTCTCTCAGCCTGTCCTCATATGGGAGGTGCTCCACCCCTCGTATCATCTTTGTGGATTGGAGGATAATATTAAAGCTATATGGATCCCTATAATGGATCCCTTTTGCTAGAAATTAGCATGGTGTGGCATTGAGGCCAGTTGCATGAGTCTACTCAGTTTCCTGGCTCATACAACCATCCTGATCTCAAGGTGCTGTCATCTCTACAGCACACACTGCTTTATGGGGACCAGCTCACGTCACCCTATGGCACAAAGCAGAAGGCACTGCAAAGTTGAGGAGGAAATATGCTTGAAAAATAATCCATAGGGAAACATTTTCCACAGGCATGAACTCACAGCCACAGGAAATTTTTGTAAGCAAAAATTTAGGTCACTTCATAAAAAAGTTAGACAGTCATGGACAAAAATCTCTCGTACGTGACACCTACGCAAGATGCCATTGCTTAAAGGAAAGGAACAAGGTTTGTGAAGGGAAGCAAAACAGTGCTAAGCTGGCTCTGACCATGGACAGAAAGTAGTCAGGATGCTTTGCTTCCTCCCTCATTTGCTATCTTTTAACTTAATTCTTCTAAACACTCCTGGCTGCAAGGATGTAGGGGAGCTCAATGTAACCAGTGTCAAGGCCATCAGTCTCTCACCTTCTGCTCACATTGGTTTGGCCAAGGAGGATCCCTTCATTTCCCCTGTGAGAGAATAGATCTCAAGGCACACAGCTACAATTTATATTTCAGTCACACAGAGCTGTGCATTTGCACATTAGAAATATGAACTATGGAAGAGATTTTTAGTGCCATTATTTATTAGACAAGTTCTCTGGATTTTTATCGTCCATAACTCATGCCTTTGAATGGATTTGCTGCTGATTCCCTTAAGTCATGTACAGAAGGTCTTGTAGTACAGTATTTCTAAAATACCATTTTTTAAATTTCACATTTACATGCATTCCATCTGCACACTGAGAACGTTAAATATCATAAATGTAGAGTTAATGTCTCATTTTTTTAAATTATGTAGTTCTGTAATTACATAAAATGAGAGGATACTGACTTCTAGAAACTAAATTCCAAGTCCCTTTCTATTGCCAAATCAGTCAGGAATAGCTTTAAACAAGTTTGTGCTATAGGGATCCTTTAATGATCCATCTGCTGAAATTAGAAGGAAGGGTAAGAAGTAGCAGAACCATAAGAAATGAAACTTCAATTCACCACACATTAATAAAAAAGCTCAGCGATTGACAATCAGCAAGACTTCAATGAAGTCTTTGAAAGTTATAACCATTTCCACTTAGGAACAGGATTCCAGAAGTTCTCTCCAACACAAAAAGAGAGTTGAATACGTAAACTACAAATTTCTTACACAAGTCTACATTTCACAACTCTAGGCTTGAAAACCATTATAAGAATCTCAGAAAGCAGTTTTATTTCTCTGTGAATTACTTCATTTTTCAATATTTACCTAATCACAGTAACTTTCACAAACACTAGACTGTATGGATACCCTCATGTAACTGATTTTACTAAGTTTATATCAGTAAATAAATTATATCGGTAAATAAATCTACAGTGTTTGCAGTAAACCATCAACTGTAAACTGCTCATCTCTCAAAGTCTTTGGGAAAACTCTGGGAACAGTGCAGGCATACATGATTTAGCTGGAATCTGTTTATTGGGGTTAGCGCAAGAATAATTGGTGGAAGTTCGTAGATGACTGTACAGTCATTTGGAGGCTGGCACATACAGCTTGCTTTAATGTTGCAGCATAACTCTTATGCAGAGTTTATTCTCTAGGTTAAATATAATTCAAGTTAGATGGCAACTATAGGGACCCTGTTCCTTTTCATTCTGCAGAATAACACTTCATTAGAAGGTAAGTGATATCCCAAATTTATGGGAAGATTTACAGAGCAACATATTTTCCCCTGATTGCTTTTCAACTGAAATATCTCCTGAGACCAAAAAAGGGCACATGCCATTTGTAGCACTGCCGTGACAGAACTACCTTCTTTGACTGAAACAAAGAAATTTAGATAATGAAGCAATGTTTGGTCGTGCCTTAGGTTGTCTTGCAACACCCTGTTTGATTTTGAGGCTGATTTTTTTCATATTTAGAAGAACACAAGTTACAACCTCACAAAGACAAAGAAGTTGGAAAGACATTGAAGAAGGTTAATGCCACTACCAGCTGCCAAGCAGCCTGTCTTAATTAGGAGCATGTTTCTTACTCTTATCTGGACTGTTGTGCCCAGTTCTAGAATCCTCAACATAAGAAGGAGATGGAGCTGTTGGAACAGGTCCAGAGGAGGCTACAGAAATGATCGGGGAGCTGAAGCACCTCCCATACGAGGACAGGCTGAGAGAGTTGGGGTTGTTCAGTCTGGAGAAGAGAAGGCTCCCAGGAGACCTTGTAACAACCTTCAAATAACTGAAGGGGCTACAAGAAAGCTGGGCATGGACTGTTTGCAAAGGCTTGGAGTGATAGGACAAGGGGCAATGGGTATAAACTGGAAAGGGGCAGATTTAGACTAGACAGAAGGAGGAATTTCTTCACGATGAGAACGGTGAGGCCCTGGCCCAGGTTGCCCAGGGAAGCTGTGGCTGCCCCATCCTTGGAAGTGTTCAAGGCCAGGTTGCATGGGCTTGTCTGTAGCTGCATTTGGGACTGTCCTGATCCAGGTGCAGGACCTTGCCCTCAGCCTTGTTCAAATTTATGATGTAGTGCTTTTGTGATAAACAGAAGCAGTTTCTTTTTTTTTCCAATAAAGCCATTCTCATTTATGTATTACAACCTCTTTTTTTTTTTTTTTCCTTGTTACACAAACTGGTGCACAATGAAGGTGACATTTTGCCAGAACCGTACTCTAATTCACTGTGCCACAAAGATTGCTTTGAAAAGAGTAAAGAAAGGTTTTTTTTAAAAAAAGAGGGGAATGACAGTTTTGGAGCCATTTTTCTAAGATGTTTAGAGATGCAGCAGCAGGTACCTACCACCCAAGGAAAGACAGGAATGGACTCAAAGCCCCCGAAGCCAAAAGGGGCCTTTCCACCAGCTTCAATGGCCCCATAGCTGACAGGCTCTTTGAGTGAGAGCGATTGATGAGCTGTCCTTGAAATAAAGGTTTGCCCCATTTTGAGATGCACTAAATACAGTGTCAGCAGTGCACTATAATATTTCCAAACAGCTTCAAAGCTCGAAGGCCAGTGCAGACAAAGGAAGATGTCTTTCCTTCTCCATTCCCCAAAGTTTGGCTCTAGAGACTCTAGCAAAGCAGGGGGTCCATGGTAGTTTTGTTTGCATCTATCTTCTAGTTTTGATCTGGCTTCTCAAAAGTGAGGCAAGCACTTTTAGTAACACTGAAACCAACGTGGGAGAGCCCTACTCTTCAAGGCTGCTCCCAATCTATTCTCTGCCCAGCCAGTGTTGCTGGGATTGCCCTTGGCCTTGTTGAACTTCACTGGGGTGGCACAGTCCCGCCTGTCCAGGTTCCTCTGGATCTATTCCTTCTCTCCAGCACATCACCCATGCCTCACAACTTGATGACATTGGCAGACGTGCTGAGAAAATTTGTTGAGAAGTGGCTCTTCATTTCACTTCTCGTTTACATCTATAAAAATTTTTACATGCTGCTTTTTATGACCTTTTTTCTAAGGTTCTCACCAGTGTTGTGGCTTTTCTTTCAGCCCACTGTAGCCCCTTAGTGCCAGCACTAGAGCTGGGCACCAGGACTCAACACTGAGATGCTGCCACTTCCTCGCCTCTCTCTAAGTATTCCCCTCCAGTGCTCACACCCTTCACAAAGTCACTGCTTCCCGCACCCGGCATTGACTATAATTTTTATTACTAACTGCAAGACCTTTCCTTTGGATGTGTTGAAATGCATATTGTTTGCAGTTGCTCAGCCAACTAAAAACTTAAGGTTAGATTTTTATCAGCTATCAGTCAACTTGAGTACATAATGCCCTTTTCCTCCTTTCTCTTTGTGCTACGTGCCTTTTTTTCCCCCTCTACTAATCCAGTAATCTCTTCCAAGTAATTGACAAAGGAAATAAATTGCTGTCATGGGGGAAACCTTCTCTGAAAGCATCACTCAGATACCTGAGACCTTGGCTATATTTGCTCAGCTCAAACTCATTAACTGCATGTACAGGGAAACAAAAGCATGGATAATTTTTATGGGGGAAGTCTGCCCAAAACCTCTGGACTGTGTTTGCCTTGCTCTAATGATTCAGGTAGGCACCAGCAATTTTGCACCCTTCTAACACATGTTGGGCAGGAGGCAAGAGGGTGACAGTGACCTAAATAACAGCAGCTAATTGGCTTTTGATAAGAAGAAAATCAAAGAGTTTGGCGTAGGTTTGCATGGTTAATAGGGCCATTGCCAGCTTGGGTCAACCAAGTTATAAGGCACCAGATTGTCCAGAGAAGTGGTGGCTGCCCCAGCCCTGGAGGTGTTCAAGTCTAGGTTGGATGGGGCTTCGAGCAACCTGATCCAGTGGGAGGTTTCCCTGCTCATTGCAGAGGTGGAACTCAATGGGCTTTAAAGTCCCTTCCAACCCAAACCATTCTATGATCCTATGACAACAAGCCCCTTTGGGGATCATCTATACACAGAAATCCAATATCATGTAGGAGTCCAAGCCTGCAGTGGGACTACCACACACGGGGTTCAGGCTGTATCCCAGAACCGGACACGTCAAGCAGTGGGACGTGCATTTCCTGGTCCCCTGGACGCAGGGTGGTGGTCCAAATGGGGTGGTGCACAGGGCCAGGTCTGTGGGGTGTGAAAACTGTGACTTCCAGAGAACACAAATCATACAACAGAAACCTTATCACAGAGCTCACAATCCACCTGCTATGCCAAATTAATGAATTTTAAATGTAATGTCTACAATCCACTTTATGCCCTGCTCAAAGACGGCCATTCCCCAGTGAACCTGCTTTGGTTTGCTGCAGGCTATGTTGAGGATGTTTTGCTTTCTTTTGGTTGCACGCATCTTTTTTTCCAACTGAGACTGAATAAGTAAAAAGCAAGGAAAAAATATAATCCCATAAATATTTTTAAGTGATTCTAAGTAGAAAGAACTAAGTTAAAGTATCTTTTAGGATTTTCGAGTTTACTCAACAATGAATAACATGCACAATGCGAAGAAATTACCCAAGTGTAAAAGACATTTATCTGAACAAGTAAATTACAATGGCACTGAGAGCAAATCCGCCTGTGACTTCTATTGCCAAAATCCTTTCCTGCTTTCACAGTTCTAGCATGAAAGCAGGAGAGCCAGAGCTAGGCACTAATTCAGTTCAGCACATCTGTCTCCAGAAGCTTTTGGGGCAAGTACACTCAGGAAGAGAGACTGGTTTTTGATGGCCCAGAAAAGAAAAGAAAAAAGAATATATATATATATATATATATTAGGAGTGACTGTGTCTCTGTCCACATTTGTAAGTGCCCTCCAGTGTAAATTAATGACTTCACTGATTTCAGTGAGATAGGTCAAATGTTTAAAGCTAAAAATGTGTCTAGATGTGTGACAGAGGGGCCCTTGAGTGAAACATTTTATACTACTAGAGCCACCTACACTTATGAACTGTAGCAAGGTTCTAATTTTACCATGTCTTTTGTCCTTGTCTTCCAGTGTAAGGACAAAAGATTTGGTGCTATATCAAATAGAGAGCCGTGCTACCTTTGTTTAGATAAATGTGTGTGCATTGGCGGCGTGACCTCACTTCCCTATATTACTCCAAGAGGAATATTTAGGAGTCCTGCAAATCCAGCACTGAGTTATCCAAGGTGTTACCTGCAGCAATTACCAAGACTTTAAGGGCAAGTGCTACATAACTCTTGGAGCTGAAAAAATGGTGTTTCCATGAGATAAAATTGTGTGGTTCAAAATATCAGAGGTTATCATGCAAGTGGGTGTTAAACTGCTGGAATTGTTTTCAGTGCCTTCCATTAATGGTGTGTGGAGACTGCAATCCAGCATTTATTGATTTAAAGTAGTGCTGTGTGGGTCTGGAGAGCCTTCTAATCCCTATTTTGCCAATAACCCGTGCCAAGTCCTTATGCCAACCAGCCACTTGACCTTTGTGTTTCTATTTCTTCTCAAGCCTTTGATGGAGTCATTGACTTAGAATTCATTAAGGCTAGGACTACTTGCGTTTTATGTTTGTGAAGCATCTTACACCTTAGCAGTGCTAAGTTTAGCCTTAGCATCTAGGGCCTGCAGCTCCTGCCACTCTATAAATAAAGGCATGATAAGCACCAAGTAGAAGCTTCTTTCCATACTAGGGCCGTTCGTTCTTTTGTTGGTTTTTTTTGTTTGTTTTCCCCAAAGAAATTGTGGAGAGAGTTGCTGCAGAAGCAGCAGGGTCACTCTGGTCATCAAAAATCCCAATTTGAAGTGGAATATTCATTTTAGAGATATTTTAACCTGCTGGCACAGTCAATTACTTTGTGTGGATGGCATTTTAAAAGTATTTCTTTCCTTTGAATTGAAATAACTTTTTAAGGAACGAAAGCCATGAGAATAGTTGCCATCTGGATGCAGCTAACCTCCCAGAGAATGCATTGAGCCACGGGTGTATGCATATAGATTATATTTGTTCTTTTTAGTCAGCAATCTTAATTTTTTTCCATTTCCCATTTGACCTGTCTTGACTGGCAGCTAAAAATTTCAATTTAAACAACTGGTTGAGATACATTGGTTAGAACGTATAAGCAGAAATAGTGTTCTGATTAGCAATGAGGCTCTTACCCTCTAAAGAATAAAGAGAAATCCATTTTGAAGTATATGAATATGTATACAACACCAAAGCTGTTATACAAGAACCACATTATTGATTTAAATTTCCTTCAGTTATTTACTACACTTATTGAAAGTTCTGCAGTATGAAAGAGGTGGCAAACCTGCGCAAAGTGCATGATGGAAATTTCACCAGCACGTCTTGATTCTAACACTATAGAATTTACAAAAGAAATGAGTGAGCAGGGAAGAGGTCACTCCAAACTTCAGAGGTTCTCTCCTTGCTTGAAACTTACACCATGTGACTATTAACGAACTATTTTGTTTTGAGCTGAAGATCTAATTTATAGTCAACTGTGATCTTTTAATTTACCAGGCATCAAAAAACCCAATAAAACAACACCTTTAAAAAGAGGTATATGAATTCAGAATAGAAATCAAACCCAGTGTATTACCCATCAGGCTGTAATCCTGTTGTTTCTACCTTAACCTTTCTACCTCCTTCCCTTTTCCTCAATGGCCCATTGTTACAAATGTAATATTCACAGTCCTACATTTCTTGCAAGTTGCTGCAATGGAGATAATTTCTGGAGCACCAAGCACTTCTCTGCTTGCCCAAGTACCTCAATCCCATCGAATTTGCTTAGGGTGAAATTTCCCACCTTAGCGTCTCCGTTAGGGACCTGAAACAACTGAACTACATTAGGTGCTTAAGCCAGGTAAATTACAAAAAGAAGGTAAAGGAAGCTGAAGCCAACTGCAGCATTTCCATTACCTTCAGACTGATGTGCAGGCATATGATATAGGGGGAAAAGTTAGAAAAACTTAGCAGGCTTAGCTCACTGAAATACACACTGTGTGCTAGTAAAGGCCTTGAAGACCCTGGATGTTGATAAGGGAGGAGCTCATTCACAGACATTCACTGATAAGGGAAAGCTGAAATGTGCACAACAGCAGAAAGCTGACTGCACCTGTCTCTGCAGTCTTGGAGCTTGACCAGGATAAGACTGCACCCGTGCACAGATTGGGTTCAGGGACAATTCATGAGGAAGATGAAGGCTACTTCAGCCCTGAGCCCCAGACCACAGCACCACGCCTGCATGATTGTGGGAGAAGCTTCTTGAATCTAATTATAATAAGAAGCAGGGAAAGGTCATGAATACGTAATAGGTGTTTATGAATAGGCCTGTCTTTACACTATAACTACCTGCTTGTTAGACCATACTGTGTGCGAGTTAGGAGGATTACCCCCTCGCACCCACCGGCAAATAAACACATACCTACTTTATAGCCCTTAACAGAGTTATAGAGTTTGATTCTGCAAAACAAGACCATCAAAAATTACATTTTGGTTTGGAAAAATTGGTATTAATATTGAATTTATAGATTGCATGAATGTATACGTCCATATAAAAATGTTGCTCTGGCATTATATCTAAATGGTAGCACTCAAAACAGTTTCGCCTCTGAATTTAATTTTGTCTAACTAAATAACATTTATTAACGTAGACATTAAAAGGATCTAATTGAAACAGCTGACAAATGCAATCCTGTAAGATTAAGACTGATATTGACTAAATGTTACTATGCAAACTGGTTGCACTCCTATTTGAACTGGCAAATCTCCAACTGCTTTCCAAAGTAAAATGACCACACATTGACCCATATGAATGAGCACCAACCTGAGCCGTCCCAAGCACGATGTTTGCATTGCTCACATCCACACTACCTCATTCAGCTCCTTCCACGCTCCTTCTTGTTTCCCAGCTATAGGCGTTCACGCAAGCTCCATTTGCACAACTCCTTGGCCACAGCCATTTATACAAATATCTGTATCCGCATGCAAACACAACTATACCTGCACAGACAACAGTTCGATACTAGTTATTTGCTTTTCACTGTTTGCCATTTGTTATTTTAATTATCTTTGCCTATAATCATTTCAGCTGGCTGATCCGGGAGTAAGCAAGTCACCAAGGAGAGGATTGCATATCCTGAATGACAAACAGCTCAGGCAGCAAGAGACTGATGTGACCACAGTGGTGAACAATGCAAATGAACACATCTACAAAAAAAACCACCAAAGCAACCTCCAAATATATGAAAGGTAGGCAAAAAATACATTTGACTAACTAGCATGCAATATAATGGTTATTCTGGCCCTAATTTACAAAAAGAAAAAGGCTCAGTACTTTTTCTTTCTTTTTAGGATTCTGAAATATTCAGACAAAAGATAAATGAGCATTTTAAACATTGCCAAGACCAGCTTCCAAGCTACCAGCACCACAGAAATATCCTTGCTTTAACTATTTTTAATCCCTCCCAGTTTCTTACTGTTTTGAATATCAAAACAAAGGAGTTTTTCAGGGGGAGAGGGAAGTTGGATTGGGTTGGTCTTGTTTCGTTTGTTTTTTTGCGCTGGTTCAGTTGTTCATTTTAAGAAAAAATTAAAGAAGGAACCAAAACTCCATGATTTTTCACAGCATTGCTGGACTATTGGTCCATGGAAAATAGAAAGCAAGACTAATGGATCAAACACAACATCTATTCTTAGTTCAGCCATAGCAGTCCAAATGAACTAAATTATTAACTCATGAAACAGGTGTCCTGAAAGAAGTTGTGGCACCCTGTGAAAACTCAGCACTGTCACAGCCAAGCCAGCCAGCACAGGTCATTTTTTCTAGTCTAGAAACCCAGCTTTGCCGTCCCCGTCTTCATCATGGTCTACAGCTTCCTCACAAGGGGAGGAGGAGGAGCAGGCACTGGTCTCTTCTCTCTCGTGACCAATGATAAGAACCCAAGGGAATGGCAGGAAGATGCTAGGGAAGGGTTAGGTTGGACATTAGGACAAGTTTCTGCCCCTAGAGGGTGGTGGAGCACTGGAACAGCTCCTGGGGAAGCAGTCATGGCACCAAGCCTGAAAATATTCCAGAAACGTCTGGCCAAGGCCCTCAGACCCATGGTGTGAATGTTGGGGTCATCCTGTGCAGGGCCAGGAGTTGGACTCAATGATCCTTGTGGGTCACTTCCACCTCAGGACATTGTATGATTCTATGAGAAGCACCAGCAGTGAAGGGATGGAGTAGAGCTGCCTGAATTTCATCCTTTTCCATACCTACAGTACTTTGCTTACCCATAGTTAGGAGAGCAACGATAGATACCATCATAAAACTTCTTGCAATTGATTCTGTAAATCAGATGGGTTTTTTTCTTTTAGGATATTAACATTAAGATTGAAGCCTGTTTGGTGCCAACATACATGCACTACTGTGTAAACAGCATAAATTAGACCTACTTTGAGCAACTGAAAGATAAGAACTCACAGGTGTTTGCATATGTAATTACAGAAAAACACGAATTTACTCAAGCTTAATGTCTTACAGGTAAAACCAAAAGTATACAATCAGCAAGATGATTTGCCTGCATTTGTCTTTTTAATAAGCCTTTTTTTCTGAGGTAAGTCTGAACAACTTGTGTCTAAGCACATCTTCAGTTAACCTTGAAAACTGGAAGTCAATATTTGGGGGAAAAATCCTTGCACCAAGATGCTGAAAAACTTAAAGCTGAAAATCTCTACAGGGACACCTCTAGCTGATGACTAGGCATGTTTGACACGTTGTTATTTAAACAGGATTAAGCATACAGAGAAAATGATTTGGGGGTATTTAAAAGTTCCCATAAGCAGGAAAATTTCTCAGTATTTTCACACGCATTTGATCATCCCTGTGCCTCAGCTGACGGCTGTAGATCAGCTCCTGCAGCCCAAATACACTCTAACAAGACAACTCATGGGGGCAAGGGTACAGAGTTGAGTTTCATGTCACTTGGCAAAGCAAGTGCAAATTGCATTCGCAGGACCATCTGCTGAGATAGCAATTCCTCTCTGTCAAAGAAAGAACACATGGGTTGAAGCACTGTTAATACATTGTGCCTTTTAAATAAATCACTTTCTGCATACACAGATCATGTTGTGATATTTCTCATTTAGGATGATGTTTCTCCGAGGGCAGGAAAGTAATATATAAAGTTTGCATCCATATGGAGTTTAGGGTTGTTTGCCCCATTAATCAGCACACAGTGCAAAGTATATGTGCTAATAAAGCCCTCACATTGCATGGGCAAGTGTCATGTTCCTTCTCCTAACCTATATCAGAAGCAAACTGTCCTGATGGATAGGAAAAACAACACCCAAAAGAGATCTGGGGAGGGAAGAGGCAGAGGCTGTAACCTGGCCAGACAGCGATGTGCTGCGTGACCTCCTTGGGTTCTGCTGGACAAATAATTTTCCAGCTGAACAACCTCCCCTTAAAAAACAGTGATTCAACTGCAGCACAGCATTTTGATCGTTTTGTAGTTGCGTGTCGAGTACATCAAGACATTTGACAGGATGAGGCAGAAATGGTTTTATGTGTGAATCTTTTATTTAATTCCAGAATCTTCAACAGAAGAAGGAGATGGAGCTGTTGGAATGGGTCCAGAGGAGGCTACAAATACAGTCAGAAAGCTCGAACATCTCCCATATGAGGACAGGCTGAGAGAGTTGGGGTTGTTCTGCCTGGAAAAGAGAAGGGTCCAAGGAGATCTTATAGTGACCTTCCAGTACCTGAAGGGGCTACAAGAAAGCTGGGAAGGGACTGTTCACAAAGGCTTGGAGCGATAGGACAGGGGGCACTGGCTATAAACTGGAGAGGGACAGATTTAGACTAGACATAAGGAGGAATTTCTTCACCATGAGGGTGGTGAGGCCCTGGATCAGGTTGCCCATCCAACCTGGCCTTGAACGCCTCCAGGGATGGGGCAGCCACAGCTTCCCTGGGCAACCTGGGAGGTGTCCCTGGCCATGGCAGAGGGGTTGGAACTAGATGATCTTTAAGGTTCCTTCCAACCTAGGCTATTCTATGATTCTATTTTACTCATGGAGGAAATGCTTTCAATTACAGCTGAGAAGGAACTCCGGTCCCTGCCTATCTGTAGGTCTACATGTAGGGTTCCAATATATTTAGCATCATCCATAGCAATTTACTTGTGGGTTGCCAGGGAAGCGGCAAAAATCTGAGGTCTGTTGTCCTTCTGGTGTTTTAGACCAAATTTGTCAATGGGTTCTGATTGCCCTCCTGCCTTCACAGGGTGCTTGTTATAAGATTTGGGTTTGTGAAATGTTCAGGAAAGATCCCTCATGTCTGCAAAGCCAAGGGTCTGAGTCACAAGGGTTCCAGCTGTGCATGTGAGAACAACAAAAAAAGGTCTGGCTTAACTTCCCTACTCATAAAACTGTATCTCGAGGACACGTCCAGGGGGAAGCACCTGAGAGCCCTGGGAAAACAAGGAAGTGCCAAAAGATAAATCCTCTTCATTTAAAGATAGACAGGAAAATTTTCATACTTGAAAAGAACAATAGTAGGTTGTAATGATGCGGCAGGTTTTAGCTCTGGAGTTTATAATTCCGCTAGTAAGATAGCAAAATCCAAAACAAATACTTGACAGATGTTACTCATCATTGGAATCTTAAATAAAAAATCAATACCGTGGACAGATTGTTGCTAATACTACAGATATTTCTCTTTAAATAAATCTTAATTGGTGCTCTTAATATGTTCACTGCTTAGACACAGATAGAGATTTTTCTTTTCCCCTTCATTCTCCCTTGCTGATATTTGACAGCTTTTGTTTATCAGCTGGTTGTGTTATTACCAGCCCTAGCATGCTCCAGTAGCCTCAGTGATCTGAAAGCACCGACAAAATAAACCTTAAGAATGACAATGCTGGCAGCTTAGTGGAACAAAGAAGCCGACAAGCTATGTTTTAAAAAGGCAATCAATACTAACTTCCATCGCATTTTAGAAACAAGATAGATTTGACAAATGGTATCAACAACTTACCTCCAACTCACTTTTATAAAGGAATGTTTCTCCTATGCTTCTCCGCTTATGCTTCTAGAGGTGATTGAAGTTTTTTAATAACATTTTCATGTCATCAGAGAATTTGTTATTACAACTGAATATTTTACTTTTTGTGCTCAGAGAAAGAAAACTTTAATCAATGTAAAGAAGACAAGATACAGAAAAGATACTCCAAATCACTCAGTAGCCTGTAAGTTAAAAGGACCTTAACATAGCGTCTGCCGTCATCACGAAATAGTGGCTTACTGTCAGATGAGATTCACTTTATTATTCGGCCGAAACTCTTTTTCATGTCGACAGCAACATGAGAAGTTATGCTTAATTTATTCTTTGCTGAATCTACATGTAATTACTTTATCACAGTAGCACCAATGATAGAGTCAACATAGACAGAACCCTCCTCTGAAAATCCGCAATACAGCTTCTCTATTCTTCACAAAAATCTGGACAAATCAACTCCAACACCCAGAAAATCCTTTCTGAAAAGACCATTGGGAAAGTTGTTTAAGTGAAATATCTCTGAGCAAAATCTGCAAAGCACAAAGAAAAGCTTCATGTTGAAACTGGGGATAGAAATGTGAAAATACGTATGAATTTTGTATGCACAAAGAGGGATGTATTAGTTGCAGAATGAAATGCATGGAAACACTGAAGAAGGGCTGCACAATCATCTCCCTATGCCAGGGAAGACAACTGCAGCTCTGTTGTATTGCTTTTGGATGTATATCCTCTGATTTTAAAAGCCTCCAGTGACAGAGTTTATATAACTCTTCAGATGATCAATTCCAACACCTATTTTAATCTATTAGAAATCCTGTGATAAGCCTAATTTAACCTTATGATTAGACTCAATTTCCCTTGCTGCATTCCAAGCCAATTAACTTTTTTCCCTGGCATGGAGAAGAAACTACTGAGCAGCTGTGGACATTCTGGAAGACTGGACTGTCATTTCTCCCTAATGTCTTTCCGCCTCTAAAGTTAACCAACATTATTAACTCAATCTTTCCTTGTAAGGTCATGTTAGCTAAACCTGTACTCTTCTTCTCTCCCTCCGGAATCCCTCCAATTGTCTCTGATTTTTCTTGAAGTGTGGTGCTCAAAAACTACCACTAAATGGAGCAAAGTCTTACTCCATACATGAACAATTTCCCATGTAAAGTTTGCCTTATTTTTAAAGCACAATCCCCTGTAATTCCCAACTCCTTGTTTGAAGGACTCTTAGTGAATTTACCCCTAGCAAAGGACAGACCTTTTCCCAATCTTTTATGGAATGTTCTCAGAGACTGGCTTGACTGGAAGCTTATCCCTGTTAGGACAGAACAAATTTCATAAGGAAAATCAAGTGTGTGATTATCAGAACATTTCATTGATTCTGCATCTACAAGAATCATTTCAGTTATGCAGAAGGTGATCTACAGCACAGAAAACAACGCTACCTACAAACGTGTACTTCATTAATGGACTTGCATATCATTCGTATCATCTTATAATGCCCAGCCTATTATACTTTACAGAGCAGGTTGTATTCTTCATTGCCATGCATGGCATGTAGTCATCTACATCAATGGAAAAAAAACTCAACAGTGCTCTATCAAACTGAAACTGCCCACAAGTCTTATTGGACCAGCAGAGCAGGTTTTGCAGGGCAGACATCAAAGAAAAATCAGTCCAGGGCTGCTCTGCACTTCAAATTCAAAGAGTCCATCTTGACTTCTAACAGTTAACAAAGGTAGATGCCAAAACATAAAAATATAAAGCTGCAAAGTTAATAAAGCTCCCAGAGTAAAGACATAAGAAATGCTATAGCTAAAGGGATTACAGATACTCAGTCAACCTTGAGCTTGCTAAATACAAACTAGCTTCCAGAAAAAAACAAGAGCAGCGTATTCAGACAGTGCTTTTCTTAAGTCCTACACTCCATGAAGCTTTTTCCCTAAGGCCTGGGTTAGATCAGGGTAGATTTAGGAGCAGGTCCTGCTGAGAAGAGGGACGTTGTGCACTAGGAGTGGTGCCATATCAGCCACAGGCTCTGGGGCAAGGTGGGTGGGTGGGAATTGGAGAGACAGTGAACTTGTACAAATTACAGTGGTCAGAAATTGGTTGTATTTTGAAAACTTTTCCAGTGAAAACCAACCAAATGAGCTCTGTTTGGTCACAGAACACAACATCAGGACAAGCCCAGCTTACCTGCTGCTCAATGCAAGGACAACATGTGCACAAGCTCAGCTCGTTCCTTGGCTGGCAACAGCTTTTGGATCACACAGATGGACTCCAAGTGTCCTTATTTACAGACTTCCACCTGTCCCGCTCTATTTCTTGGCTCCAGCTTCAGCACGAACCTCCAATGATTTTGCAACCTGCCAGCCAGGAGCCGTGTTGCCCTAAAGATAGGATATTAACAAGCAATCAGGCATGGCAGGTCTGAATGCTGCATACCCGATGGGCTTGAGCGAGAGCATCTTTCATTCTGCACGCTGCTTTCACGAGGTGCAGCCCCCATGCCAGCAAGGGGACAGGCACTAATGGAAGGGCTTGGTTATGCAAAGAGGAGAATGGCTGGCAGAGATGCTTTTTTTTTGTTGTTTTTCTTCAGGACACAGAGAGAAAGATACAGAAAGAAACACCGTGCAGTCTTTTTGCTTCTGAGCCCTTCCCAATTCTTTTCTCAGCATAAGCAAAAAAGCCTACAAAACCAGATGAATACTGTTATTATTATCATCCTTGCACTGTAATGTGTGGAACAGGCTTTGTTCACCAAGAATGTCTATTCTATTTACTTTGCTTCCTTTTCCAGTTAAATCCTCTTCATCTGCATTTCTCAGAACAGCACCTGGGTTGCTTTTATCGTTATTATTTTAGTCTCAATTTTTAGTTTTACTTGTTAATTAAAATGTGATTTTGCTGAATTAAAATAAAATAACACTGGCAACAACCACTACAGACAGAAGTCCCTCTAGGTATCTTAGCAACATAATTCTTATATTTTTAGCAACATTTTTCTTATATTCGGCAGTTGTTCTTGAGTCACTGTTCTGCTTCATGCAGTGCTACAAAATGTGACCTAAAACCTTCAGACAGCCACGTATGCCAAACTCCAGCATAGACTTTGATGAGTTTGATACTAGATTCTCAGACAAACCAGCCACAGTTCTGGAACCTGATTCTGCAGACCTGGAAAAGAGCTGAGTGATGGCAGGGGTGCAGCTGCTGGCTGAAGGAGGCAGAGATTCAGATTTAAGCAGTGGATCTAGCTTGTGAATGCGAAGATCTGAATTGTGAGACAAAAATGAATGCAGAGTTCTGTCCTCGCATTGGAGTATTGTATTTCTAACAGCAAGTATGGGTGGGATGGCTGGCATTCCACACATGGTGGGAAGTGGAGGGAGCTGTTTCAGCATCACCTGTAGATCATCAGTTAGCACAGAGCTCTCTAGCAACTCCTCCTCTGTCCCACAGCCCCTCCCTCATCCTATTTCCTCCATTCTTGTACCCACTCCCCCCAGACACTCTATCCACAAAACCTTCAAGCTGTCCCAGAAAAATCCCAACCCTCACTTCACTCCAGATTTCCCCTGTGCAAATCTGTCTCTTGAAGCCCCCGGTCTTGACCTTGCCCTTCAATCCTGGCCCCGCTCCCCTTACCCAGACCCTCTAACCTCTTAGAACATCACTGCACAGGGCAGTGAGAAACACCAAAACTGTGCTGTAAGACTTCAGCCAGCAATTCCCTCGCTGTACTTCGACGGACAACAAGCTGGTAGAAGATTTGATATGAGCTGTCATTTAACAGGTCTTTGTTAAAAATTGCATGACATGAATTTTTGATTCTTGCCATTTATCAGAAGAAGGAAGTTTAAGAAATTCAGGGTCTTTTGTACAAATCAAAAAAAAAAAAGAAACTTGCAGCCAACCTAATGCCAACTTTCAACTAAACCTTTTGCCATTTTCAGTTGTGTCTGAAACAGAAGCTCATATGCTGCAAGGATGGTACCAGTGTAGGTGAATCAGCAGGTTTGACTGACCATTATCACTCCCCACCACATGTTTAAGGTGGAGAAAAATGCATCTTATTTGCGAGTTCTTATTTCTATGAAAAGGAATCATTCATGCTTTCTCCCCTGCCAAGAAAAAACCCTTTTTTTCTGAGAGTCTTTCACAGCTGCCTGGTTGGATGCACATGCTGCTCAAAGATCTGCAGTAAGAGCCTAGACCAAGTCTTGGCGATGCATGAATGTGAATGTAAAGAGGATCATGCCATGGTAAGGAGGACACATCAGTGCTGTTTAAGAACTATGAAACACATATGTTGGTGAATAATGATTTATATTATTCTTCTTTTCCAAAGACGAATGATCAAGAAAGACCTCCCTATACTTCCCATGTTCATTATATAACTTCATTCATATTTATTTGCATTATCATCTAAGAAAAGCAGGAGAGCACCTTTCTTCCTAAGCAGAGAGCTGATCGCAGACAGTGACATGTCTTCCTACCAATCCTATGCCCGAGACCTGCAGCTCTCCCCAGGGAGTTACCCTATTTATGCGATGTGTTACCTGCATCGCATACCATTTGAGCCTTGTAACACAACTGAGAGCCAAACTGTAATAAAGCACCACCATTAACGCATAGGCAGGACCAGATCTGATTGCAGGTCCTCTGGCCACATCAGGTATATTATTTTTTCCTCCCAGAGCACCCATCTCCTCTGCAGGAGTCTGTGCTGCAGATGGAAAGCACTTAACTGCCTGCAGCTAAAAGCTTGCTCTGTTTTTTCACCTCCTGCTTAGGGATTTCCTGGCCTTTCCTTTTTGTTCACCTACCAGCACAGGCAAGACTGGGATCCTGATTTAGATGACATCCTTTGTCAGTAGGGTTTTGCTGCTCTTCTCACATTTTGGGGTATTTGCTTAAATCCCAACAACGGCTGTAAGCATCAAGGGGTTTCTTTCACTGCCCGGAGCAAACTGTTGTCCTGGTGTTGCCCTAAAGTTTATTTAAAATGAGTTTCAGAACTTCTTCAGATGCGTGGGGACATTTGCTTGGCCTGATGAAGTTCAAGTCAAGACAGTATTAGGGCCCCAAGCTGTAAGTTTCTAGGTCTCGGCCAAGAGCAGTTACTTGGTGAAAAACAGAAGCAATGAGACTATTTAATTAACCTGAAATCTCCCACTGGCACAAAATTAAAGTCCTTTTGCCAAAATCATTAGTAATTTGCAAGCTCCGTTCAGCAGGAAAGTAACAGATATTTGATCAAATGTGCCCTTTCCAGGAAATGACAGCCGCTATGATGCGGGGGGAGGCACTCCAAAATTCATCTGACCAAGTGGAGCGACTTGGAATATAGCATGCTCAAAGGTCTGTTAACCTTCACTGTCATCTCACAGAATGTGCTGGAGGATGAAGGCACTGCGCTGCCTTCCTGCGCCCCTCAAACCTGATCTACAGCTTGATTTGAAATGTTTTGCAACACACAGTTAGACCTTACGCACCGGCAGTGGCAGGAAGGAAAGGAAGCAGACCCCTTGCTATCTTCCTTGAGTTGTCATGCCCCAACCTAGGAAAAGACAATTATGGACTGTATATATCATTTATATGGGTTTAGCAGGCTTGCAGGAGGTACATTTTTATTTCTTAAGATGCATACTATTAAAAATTAACTATCAGATAATTGCACTCTTTAAACATTTGAATAGCCTTTATTTTACCCTTTGCTAGGTAAAAGGAAGGATGTTGGTAAAGCTACAGAGATGCTCAGGGGAACAGCTGCTTTTCGTCAGGCTGCGTTATGCTTCTCTTTGGGAATGAGAGCCACACTCAAAATACAGCTGATGTGTCCTAGGGAATCTCTGCAGAGAACTGTACAACAAAGACCATGGAGCCCTGTGCAGGGAGCATGCAGGGAAAGAGCTGAGCATCCACTGACACAGCAGAGGCAGCCCAGGAAACGTGACCCCAAGGAGAAAACACAACAAAGCAGGGCTTATCTACATAGCACTGGCTGCAAGAGACGGTCTGATGAGCAAAATGTACTGTCTCCTGCTGGTTTATTCTACCCATGTTCAAAGGCTTTTTGTAGCATCCTCATAAATAAATGGGATTACATCATCGGATCAGTTCTCCAAACAGCTCCACTTCTGCAGACTGAGTAACCACTGCAGTCAAAAGCAGCCACAACACTCTTTCAGTTTCCCTGAAAAATACCAAAGAGCAAACTTTGATAGATGCAAGCTGCATTTTTCCAGTCTCTCATTCTTACGGGAAAATGTTACATTTTATTTTGTCTCCATTAAAAAAGAAAACCCATTCAAAGCGCTGGCTCACTCTGCAGAATGAAAATTCTTTTTTTTCTGGGGGGGGAAATTCCTAAATTTAGGGAGCAAAAAGACTCAGGGCACCCAAGTCAGAATAATCAGAAGTCCTCTGTGATGATCTCTTGCAATGTGCACTAGTCCCGCCATTTGTTGTACAAGAGAGCTCTCTTTAATGGAGGAAAACATGTAAATGGAAATGGAAAATTGTAAAATGGAAAGCATGTAAATGGAAATGGAAAATTGTAAAATGGAAAGCATGTAAAGCTTCCCTCTTCCAACTGTTGTGTCCTGTGCAAGGAAAAAAACCATCACAGCTTAAAGATAGAATCATAGAACAGTTTGGGTTGGAAGAGACCTTAAAGCCCATCCAGTTCCAATCCCCTGCCATGGGCAGGGACACCTCTCACTGGATCAGGGGCTCCTAGCCCCATCCAACCTGACCTTGAACACCTCCAGGCATGGGGCAGCCACAGTTTCCCTGGGCAACCTGGGCCAGGGCTTCACCACTCTCAGCGTGAAGAAATTCCTTCTTCTGTCTAGTCTAAATCTGCCCCTCTCCAGTTTATACCCATTGCCCCTCATCCTGTCACTCCAAGCCTTTGTAAATAGTCCCTCCCAAGCTTTCCTTTAGCCCCACCCCCCACGCCCCACATTGATGTGAGCACACATTGATAAAAGAAACCAATACATCAATTTATGCTTGTGTGCTCCGGCAATGGTGAACATGGCTAAGATGGGGAAGCGAAAGAAAGATCAAAAAAGTAGCAAACCTGGAAATCATTTTGATAAACTTGCCCAGAGTATCTTGAAGTAATATACAAGATAAATAAGCCTGCTTAAAACTTGTAGTTTCTTTAAGCACTTTGTCAAGACAAGGAGAGATGAGGCTGAGCTGCCAAAAGACAATATTTGTCCTGTACCTTTACACGGCCCAGGAGCTTCCAGTTAACTGGAGCTAAAGATAATTGAATTAAAAACCTATGTAAATGACAGATCTGTAGTTTGAGGGGGAAAAACTGGGCTGAGCTAGAGATAATTCACACAGATTTTTTTTTCCTACAATTTCACTTCGGTCATATGGACAATACTTAGTGGAAGGTAGATCGTTTTCCTGTTTCTGACAATTCACTGCTAGGATGAGCATTTTCACGTGTAATTGGCAGCAGACTGGATCAACTGTCATAGAATCATGGAATGGTTTGGGTTGGAAGGGACCTTAAAAATCATCCAGTTCCAACTCCCCTGCCATGGGCAGGGACACCTCTCACTGAATCTGGCTGCCCAAGGCCCATCCAACCTGGCCTTGAACACCTCCAGGGATGGGGCAGCCACAGCTTCCCTGGGCAACCTGGGCCAGGGCCTCACCACTCTCTTTGTGAAGAAATTCCTCCTTATCTCTAGTCTAAATCTGCCCCTCTCCAGTTTATATCCATTGCCTCTCATCCTTTCACTCCAAGCCTTTATAAACAGCCCCTCCCCAGCTTTCTTGTAGCCCCTCCAGTTACTGGAAGGATACCAACATGACAGCAGCAGTTCCTGGCTATTGGATGGGATCATCACAACTATGTGTTGGCAACTCTTAGATTCGCAGGGGGATCAGAACTGAGGATACCTAAATGTCTTCCCATACAGATAGCTGTCTGTTAGTAAGTGATTTAATTGTTTATTTTAAACTGAACTAAATTTACACAACTGGTTTGCTTTCTTTCTGGATTTCTGCCACCTTGAACAATTGAAGGAAATTAAAATCAACTTCTGTCTCAGCACTTAACCCATTTTTCTTAAGGATCACAGGACATGATCCAGTTCATCAATCTTGATGTCCAAAACGTGACACCACATTTAGATATAATCCAAGGAGTGTTGAGCAGAAGAGGCTGATCTCCACCTCAGTCTCCTGGCCATGCCGCTGTTCGTGCTGCTGCCTCAGCTGGGTAGATCCAGTCTGGATGGCTGCTGAGGCTCTCCTTGCTCAGGGCAGGACTTTGCACCCGTGAAGACTTCTGCTTTCCCAGTCTGTATGTATCTTCTAACTACTCAATATTCCCCCTTTGCAGAATGAATGGATGAAGCCCAAACTACTCCAGGCACAGCCTCTACCTCATGGCTTGGGAAGAGACTTACGCTACTGATTTCATGGCTTGGGAAGAGACTTATGCTCTGCTCCAGTGCACCCAACTGGGTGTAGCAACACGCTCAAGAGCTCATCTATACCAGATTCTCCCTAAAATGAAGTTTTGGTTCAGTCATCGCGTTCTCCATAAGCAAATAAAATAAAGCCCTTGACACTTGTCAAGTGCCTCAATGCCAGTCCATCCCTGTTACTTAGATCTTCCTCCTTCCAAGGTTACGCTTTGGAAGGTTTGATTAACAGCCAGAGAGAGAACCAGCAGTGCAGTGAGATCCCACGCGGACCCACCCGCCTGGCTCTGTCTCCACTTCGGAGAGCTGAAGTCTGGAGCAAAGTAAGGTCCTGAACCATTTTTCCCAGGGCCCTATTAGTGCTGTAATTATCCAATTATCCATCCACTCAGCTTTGCTTCCATGCTATGCACCAGTGCAATGCTTCAGTTGTGAAGCAGAAAGCTTACTTTCCAAACTACCGTTTGGAAAACTAATGCTTATTCAATTTTTATGTTGGCACTTCTTCCAGGCAAATATTTTTAATTCAATGAGAGTTTCCTCAGAAAATATTTTCCACCTCTAGCACAGCTATCAAAACATCTATTCACTTTCAGAAAGAATAAAAGAAACCAATTTGGTTTCATTTATTTTGATCAAAATTTACATTTTCAGGTATTTTCATAGATTAAATTTTAATTCGAGTTTCCCCCTTCCTACTGCTTCTCTCTATTTTAAGATCATCTATTTTAAGATGGTCTGAGAGGGATTCCACAGCACCAGTTTTAACCTTGCCACTTCTTGCAATGTGCTGTCCAGTATAGTGGACAGTTTCATGGAAACACTTCCCAGAAGAAAAATCTCTCTTCAGTTTCTACTCTCTTGATCTTTCACTCTACCCTTTCCACTTCACAGTTTCATTGAGAATGCAAAATGTTCAAGGTCAGTGTGGACAGGCCCCAAGCAACCTGATCCAGGGGAAGATGCCACTGCCCACAGCCCAGAGCTTGAGCTGCAGTTTTTAAAGGTCCCTTTCAACCCAGACCATCCTATAGTTCTTTTTCTGCACAGCAAGACACAGAATGAGCCTCCTGAGGGAGGAAAAAATTCTGTGCTATAGGGTTGTTGTCTGTAATTTGCCAAAATTTTGCTGCTTTCAGCGTAGTAGCATTAAAACTGTATAAAAAAATGGAGAGATGTAAACTCTCTCTGACTTGGTAGCAGAAGGAGATAGAGATGCTGGCACAGCTTTGAGACATGCACTGTCCTTTATCTATACTTGAGCTGCATGCTGAGACCAGTCCCACCCTCTTATCTACTTTCTTCTTAAATCAAAAACAAAGGAAAAGAAAAAAACAACCAAACAAGTACTTCCCAATCTGACTGTGCAACCCATCTCTCCTTTTCTCAGTTAGTATTTTGTTCTGACCCAGCCTTCTTCTAACACAAAGACAGCTGAATACCTCATTTTTATCTAATTTTGTAGCCGGTTACAGTCTTTACCACAAAGAGAGGATCCAACAAAACCAAAAATACCACGTTGTTATTCTTTTAAATGGGAGAAGATTAATATTATGCCTTATGAGCACACTATATATGGCAATAGGGGTTATATTTATTCATTCCACTCAGTGAACATGGGGACATGAAATTAGTACAAGAGATAAAAATGGATGCTTTTATGCATATGTTATGAAATTTATGTATGCACCTTTGCTCACATTGTTCCAAAGGGAAAATTTTTCACAGTAGGCATCAGTTGCTTAATTAGCACAGAATAATTAAAACTCACTGCAGAGAAAATTCCATAGCCCCACAGCAATTATATAGGGAGAGTTCTTGGCTACTGCATGTACAACTCAAAAATAACTTGTAGGTAGCTTCCCAAACCCCACCAGCTATTCAAAACTGCCTTGTAACAGAAAGGCTCCACAAGCAACTAAGAAAATTAAACTGGAAGAAAAAAAAAAAAAGCAGCAGACTCTATTAGCCATCATAAGGTCCAACCAAGCAGTGCGTTAACTACTTTCACTTTATTTTTCAGGGTCAGTTCTTTTTATTGATTTACATAGATTCCTGAACCCTGAGAAATACATTTAGTATAATTAGACAGCAACAGCAAGTCCAGAGTTCATTAATAATCATGAAGTAGTTTGTGCACTACCAATAAGGAGTCATTTACAGTAGACTTTTTCTACATATTCATAAACATAGAGCTATTGAATTTCAACAGAACTTAGACTTCTTAAGAATTAATTTAAGACAATCGTTTGATCTAGAAAAACCGAGAAATCTCCACATGAAAATGTTTCTACCAGCAGAATGGCACATGGCTCTTAACAGAAACAAAACATCTGCCAACATCTATGACTAATTTTAATTAGATCGTTTTTGCTGACATTTGAGAAATGTGAGTCATTAATTTTTTTTTTGAGTTTCTAATTTTATTTTGGTACCAATATTCCAATACATATCTTTCTCATTTTCTTTTAACCTCACTATTTCATTCCCTTTCCCTTGTACTGTGTCAAACTGATATTTTCCTGTCTGTTCTTTCCTATCATGATGCCCGTTAACTGCAAATGCTTTAGCATGGCTACTTCTTTCACAGATGAACACTGTCCCTTTCTTGTGAATGGAAATCTGGTAAATGTAGTGCAAACAGCCCCATTACTGAAAGAAATGCAGTACACAATTACATTGCTTGTGCAGGGATGTGAATTGCTATATCCACATGGCTTATGCAACTGCATGTAACATGTGCTCCTGCATCCAGTTAGGTCCTTCTCAGCAAGGTATTATCTGAGTGATTTTTAAGTCTGCATCAGGCTTAGATTCAGCATAAAATCCAATACAGAGGTACCTGTAATTAAATGACATGGTCTAGCAAGTGGATTTAGCACCAGAGTTGCTGTCTTGTCCCTGTAACTAATATTGCTAGGGTTTATGCCGTGTTTAATCACTTGGGACTCAGAGGAGGTAACTCGTGGGGCCAACAAATGAACTTTTCTTCTTGTCTTACTTTATCTTCAGAAAAAAAGTAAATAACACCCCAGTATGTTTGGCCCCTATTGCACAATGACATACAATTTTTTGCGGAGATTTTTTTTTTTCACTGAAGAAACTGCCATTGTAAGCGAAATGAGTTTGGGTGAGCCCTCAGGAGAATGATGGAAAACTGTTAGATCTGCTGTACTGGGTGTGCTGACCTCATCCACAGCCAAGCAGTGGAAGTGGCAAAGAACATATCACAATTGTTGTTTTCAGAATAAATAAATGTTTGATGAAGATAAGGAAACATGGATTCAATGGTTGAGTTGATTTTAGAAGCATGAGATAGGAAGCAATAAAACAAAGCAGAATGAAGAATATTGTCAAGTAAAAATCACCTCTGTGTGCTGCACTCATGACAGCTATTCAGTTCTGGAGTCCTCAGCACAGGAGAGACATGGATCTGTTGGAGTGAGTCCAGAGGTGACCACAAAGATGATCCAAGGGCTAGAGAACCTCCCATACGAGCATAAGCTGAGACAGTTGGGGTTTTTCAGCCTGGAGAAAAGAAGGCTCTGAGGAGACCTTAGAGCAGCCTCCAGTACTGGAAAGGGGCTCCAGGAAAGCTGGGGAGGGACTCTTGATGAGGGAGGACAGGGATAGAACAAGGGAAATGGGTTTCAGCTGAAAGAGAGGAGTCTGAGATGAGATCTTAGGAAGAAATGTTTTCCTGTGTGGGTGGGGAGGCCCTGGCCCAGGTTGCCCAGAGCAGTGGTGGCCACCCCATCCCTGGAGGTGTTCAAGGCCAGGTTGGATGGGGCTTGGAGAAACCTGATCCAGTGGGAAGTGTCCCTGCCTACGGTAGGGGAGTGGAACTGGATGGGCTTTAAGGTCCTTCCAAACCCTTCTATGATATACAAGAGGTATGTTTGCTCTGCCCAACTATACCAGCAGAAGCTAGGAAAAGATGGAGGGGAGGTTTACATAAAACAACTTAGAGATCATTCAACACATCTTCATCTGAATGTTGGCCTCCAAGAACTCCAGCCTCGAACATGAACTGCAATCTTTGTCCACCTTTCAAGAAGACATCCCTCTGCAGCTCAAAATCCACAAAAGCCTCTCTCCACCTTCCTGTCCTAAATATTAACTTAATCCAAACCTTAGTCATCCTCTGCTGAACCAGCTCCTTAACTCTAAGTCCTTTAGGCTAGCTGCATTATCTCATGATCCTATCTCACACGTCCTAGATGAAAATCAGCAAGAAAAATTTTCCCAAAACACCTTAAAATGTCCTATCTATGGCACTTATTAATGACCGCAACATTACACTCCCTTTGTATAGGAGTAGATTAATAACTAAAGGAGGTATAACACTGTGCCATGAAGATTATGCCAGCTGCAAAACCAACACAGAGAACTTGCTTTATTAACTTTCACAAAGCTTTCAGGGATTTGAAAGGGGAAACAAATCCCCTTTTCGGGTCATTTAAGCCAATTTATAATGGACAAAATTACATCAAGACACCATAAGCAGATTTGTACAGGTGTAAGTGAAGTAGAGCCTGAATTACTGTGACATTTTAAAATTCAATTAAATGACTGAAAAAATTGTTTAATATGAACCTCTGTAGTTGGGTATATTAAATAGCAGGCCGTATTTGTTAGTGCATGTAGAAGATTGCTGACATACATAATCTATATGTGGTGTGATGGATTACAGGCAGAACCTCTCTTTCCACGTGTCTGGTTTCATTAGCTGACGTGGAATCACTCCTGTTTACACCTCAGTTATTGACACCCAGGCAACACTTTAATTCTAAATACAGTCTCTTTTGAGAACTGAAGATCTTTAAGATGACTTTACTGTGTCTTTTATTAAGTACTATAGTAATGACTTGGGAGACAAAGCAAAGGTAGTGACAGAGAGATTTGCAGATGCACTAAAACAAGAAGTGGGAGCAAGAGCAGAGTTCAGTCAAGGCAAATGCCAAGGCAATATACAGTAAGGATAAAGAGAAGTTCTGATAGGATAAGAAAGTTAAATCCATTGGAACAAATTTGCTGCTGCGGAGTAACGTCCCAAAGCAGGGGCTTCCCTGAGGAGTAAGTATGATCTCTGTCCCTGAATGTGCCATCAGCTTCATGCCCCACCACACACCTCTCTGAGTGTTGTTTAGTACCACACTCATCATTTTTACGTGAGGAAAGCCATGTTCATTTTGTCAGCTGCACTTATTTGGTGTCTGGCATTCCCCAACCTACACCCAAGTCATTTTCCACAGGCCACTCCATAAGCATATGGGAAGATATCATCAGGGACTGGCAGAATTTCATTTGCTGCTCTTCATATTACTGCAGGCACTAAAGCCAAGTGGCCCAAAGAAAGTCAGACCTGTCAGCTCTCACAGACAAGGCTCCAGCCTTGCTCTGGTCAGTCACCCAACAGATTAAAAACATTAAGCCTCTATGTGTGTGATAATGCATACATCATTTGTCTTTAAACCACTCTGCGAAGCTTTTTAAAGGTAAATCTCTACAAAGCACACAAATTCCCATTCTCTGTCAATGGAATGTGCCTAGCTAACTCTTCTGCCTTGAAAAATTGAGTCTCTTTTGGCTTTGAAAGTGTGAGGAAGTTACTATAAATGAAAGTGCTAGGTTTTCTGCCTTTATAAAACAAATATTTCTAAAAGACCAGAATAATGCGTCCTGAAAGGATATATTGCAAGACCTAGATCCTAGCACCCTGCTGGAAAATAAGCTTGTGAGTATCCCATTCCACACCAACATGCTTCAGGCTGTCTCTATCCCATGTGTCCTGGACTTCACTTCCAATGGAGCTGCTGCAGCAATGCCACAAGGCCCCATTTACTTGGCCAGAACCAGTCTGCTCAAGCACATCATTTCATAGAATCATAGAATGACCAGGTTGTAAGAGACCCACCGGATCACTGAATCCAACCATTCCTATCAAACACTAACCATGTCCCTCAGCAACTCGTCCACCCGTGCCTTAAACACCTCCAGGGAAGGTGACTCAACCACCACCCTGGGCAGCCTGTTCCAGTACCCAATGACCCTTTCCGTGAAAATTTTTTTCCTAATGTCCAACCTGAACCTCCCCTGGTGGAGCTTGAGGCCATTCCTTCTTGTCCCGTCCCCTGTCACTTGGGAGAAGAGGCCAGCACCCTCCTCTCCACAACCTCCCCTCAGGTTTGATTTGCCTTAGGTAGAGCAAACACTTGCAAAAGTGATTCCCTACCTACTCCCCCTATTTTTTTTGGCCATTCTGCTTTTTCCACCTAAGTGGTATGAAGAAACAGGAATCAGTTTTGAAGATGATAGCATTGTCAATGCAAAGAGAATGAGTAGGCTCCCATCTTCCCTACAACTCACCATGACCTTAATCTTGAAGGTGTCCCACTCTGTGAAGGACACGCAATTGTAAGGCCTAAGCAGAAACACCTTGATAGCGGCGAGTGGCTGGAACTGCACTAAACAATTAATCAGGAGTGATTGATTTTAATAATTTAGAGTCTTGTCACAAGAAGTGACCCATGTCCCTGTCAGGCTGAACTATTCTCACCCATCCCAAATGGGGGATCTTTAACCCCCACATCAGGTGCTGAATGAGACCTGACGGAGCCACACACTGTCCCCCAGATCCCATCCCAAGAGCATCCCAGGGACCAACACAACTCAGAGGATTTAACTAAGCTCCCAGGAGCAGGTCTTTAAGCATATGTAATTTCAGTGATGCCAGCAGCTCAATTAACTTCAACAGATATTATCCATATGCTTAAGGGTTTCACTAGACTGCAGTCCAAGCTATTAGTAGCAACATCATTTACTGACTGAAATAGATTTTAACATTATAAATATTGTCAGATGGGAAGACTCAGTTTGGTTTTGAGCAGGAGAAACATGGGCAAGGAGCAGAAGATAAACATTTCATAGTATTCTATATGGCATTATTCAGAAGGAAACAACTCACATATAATACAACAACAAAATCCTAGTTGTTCCATAGTGAAGCAGCTGGATTTGTAATTAAGTTTCTATCAAATACATAAACATAACATGAGCAATACGTAGTGAGAGGTAAACTCCCAACCAAATTTCCACTCAAGATCTTATGGGGGGAAATTATTTCTTGGCTAGTCATACATTTTAAATTGTGAGGGAATTAAATTTTTTTATTAATTTACTTGCAATGAAAGAGAGCTTCAACAAAAACTGTTAAGGAATAAGTCAGGGAAGTGTGGAGTTTGATGTTTAATTTTTAAAATAAAAGTCTGCTTCACTCTGAAATATAATACAATAAACTGTGATTATTTGTTCTTAAATAGCACTTCATCGAAAAATATGTCTAACGTGAAAATCAGCTGGTTAAGGGGATAAATAACTGGAGGAAAAACATTTCTAAATGTTTTACATTAACCCAAAATGAAACATTGTTTACTTCATTTCACTGGGAACAAAACCCCCTAGTTTTTATCCACTGAATTTCAATGTGGCAGGAAAATCATAAATTGTGGCTCGAGGGGTAATCCTTTGTGTCTTATGTGCTTAGCAGAAGTAAAGGTGCCAAGTTCCCTATTAGCATAAAATAAATCCATTAAAAAACCAGTCAGGCCAGAAAGAACAATTGCAATCAATTAGCGTGACTTTCTGTACAACACAAGTTTTCTGGTTTTTTCTCTAGAGGATATTTTTCAGGACTTTCCTCCAGTACAAAACATAAAATTGTACCCAGTTTCCATTCAAGCACTGACAGCAACAGGGAAAATGGCATAACCCTTGATATGCAACTCCTTTAGTATTAAATACACATACTTTGGGTGCCTGGTCTGCATTCAGAATTTATTTGGCTTTGAGTGGGAAGAATTAAATGCAGTCATGACTTTGCTGCCTTTCTTAATTTCCTATTTGAAAACATTAGTAAACACTGCTATAAAAAAAAACAAGTGAAACATTTCCCACCAGATCTGACCTCTGAAAATGGCACTTGCACCTTAGCTGAATACAAGCATGATGGAAACATCTTCTAAACATCCCTGTTATCTAGCAAAGGTTGTTGGAAATGTCCCCATAAAGCATATGTTCAAGACTATTAATTGTATTGCAGGAAATGAAATCTCAGCAACATGTCTCCATTATGCAGAAATCCCAGATGTTGTATCAACAAAACCAGTTTCACCCATTGTTGGTTGGTATAACTACCCAAAATCTGTAAGATACCTTTCCATGATGCATTCACTGAGGCAGGAGAGTTCACCAACTCAGAAAGAGATGGTGTTGAGGACCAGTGCAATACAGAAGGTAGCTTCTGGAGAGGAAGGAAGCTGGTACTGCGGGAGAGACAGTTTTTTCAGTGCACTTACATTTCATTGACATATTAAAGAATTTAAGCAGGAGTTTGAAATGAAGCTGGTCTATAAGTGGGTTTTTTTCTGAATCAGAATATACAACCAGAGGGCACATGATTAATAATGTCTGTTCAGTTTAAAAAGTTAAAATGATGGAGGATGCAAAGATTTTCAGTGGCCTTTACTGGGCTTCCCTGCTTGTCAATGACAACCTGTAAGGGAGACTGATAGGTAAACCAGAACTTTAAGATTATGACTATACAAGTGAAAGTAAATGACTTGTAAGGCGATTTGTGTAATAAAACCAGAAATTAATCATTGACCTTGAAGGTGCCTGGTAGAAAGAAACAGCAAAAAGACCTCATCTACCAGAGACTGGTGATAATTGGATAAAATCAAAACATGATGAATAAGGAAACATCTGATTAGGTGATCCATAGCATCAGATCAGAGATCTCCAATGTAAGCATTGAGCTGTGCTAGATCAGTTTTCAGAAAGTTCTGATGATGCCAAGGAGATCAATCAGTGAACCCAACTGCCAATTAAAAGAGAAAATAAGGACACAAATTTCACTGTGTGACCAAAACTACACATGCAGATGCTGGTCTGGATCAGTAAAAGAGCACTCTAGACCAGAGATGGTTGCCCACCATCATCAGTGCAGGTATCTCCCCCAGGTGTCTCAAGCAGTGATTCTATGATTCGCTGGTGGTGTCACACTGAGTTGCTGACAGATATAAAGATGGTCTTTCCTTAGTAAGGGGACAACAAATCTGTGAATGGTTTGTGTTGGTACAGCTGCATATTATCCTTGTAGGTGCAAGTTTAGATATTGTTTTAGGGTTAACCATTTAACAGCTGTTAGTAATAAGAACTGGAATATCGGTAAATGTAATAAAAAAGTGTAAATCAAAGTGTTGTTGGGGTTCTGGAGCAAGTCCAGAGGAGAGTAACGAAGCTGGTGAGGGGGCTGGAGAACAGGCCTTATGAGGAACGGCTGAGAGAGCTGGGGGTGTTTAGCCTGGAGAAGAGGAGGCTGAGGGGAGACCTCATTGCTCTCTCCAACTACCTGAAAGGAGGTTGTGGAGAGGAGGGAGCTGGCCTCTTCTCGCAAGGGACAGGGGACAGGATGAGAGGGAATGGCCTCAAGCTCTGCCAGGGGAGGTTTAGGCTGAACAATAGGAAAAAATTTTTCACGGGAAGGGTCATTGGGCACTGGGACAGACTGCCCAGGGAGGTGGTTGAGTTACCTTCCCTGGAGGTGTTTAAGGGATGGATGGACGAGGTGCTAAGGGGCATGGTTTAGTATTTGATAGGAATCCAACCTGGTGATTCTATGATTCAGTCTTCGGTGTTTGTTTGTGCAGATTGGTCTTTAAACTCCAGAGTTTTAACTGCCTTGCAGCACAACCAACATGTTCTCAAAAGACCAGATTAGTGAAAGGAGCACAGAACTGTGCTGTCACTGCTGACCAGACTTGACTTCAATTCACTTGCAAGATCAGTAGAAGAGGCCTGCAAAGCATTGGGTAGGATGAGCTGGGGTAGGCAGTAAAAATGTTCATACCGCTGCCTTGATAGATAGTTAGAAGCGTCACGAGAGATTATCACCTCCTCCTGCTGAGCTGGGCTTGCACCCAGGGCAGAGGTACCTGTGTTTGATAAGAAAAGAGCCACAGAGCCACTCCTGCCGCACACCATGCCCTGACGCTTCAGCAGTACAGAGAAGTTAG
This sequence comes from Phaenicophaeus curvirostris, assembly GCF_032191515.1. NCBI lineage: Eukaryota > Metazoa > Chordata > Aves > Cuculiformes > Cuculidae > Phaenicophaeus > Phaenicophaeus curvirostris. Next base: position 8,208,995 of record NC_091399.1, on the reverse strand, counting down.
TGTTGTTGCACCCACGTTAGTACCCACTAAATCCACACCAGACACTGTGCTGGTACAGAGCTTTGTCAGGTTTAAAGGTTACTGAATCTTACACCCAGAGCACGCTTGTATCCCGGCACTGCAAACAAGTCCGTGGATGTCTGAAAGAGGGAAGAGACAGAAGAGGAGCCAGAAAACACAACTTGTGAAGCGAAGCACGCAAGGCGCAGGGATCGACCGCAGATAGGAATGGAAGGTGCTGAGGAAAGGTCACTTTTAATAACACAGTAAGGGTAGATACTGATTCATTATCTGAGAAACACATTATCTGGAGAACCAGTGGACTGTAAAGGGGTTTGGGAAGTGTTTCAGGCAGTCGTACCAGTCCTGTTGCTGGACCCAAGAGGAGAGCTCAGCATCAGAGGTCACATCATTGTCTGGGGCAGAGACCTGCATCCACAGCATCTACCACTGCATGTCTAGAGGAAAGTGGAATCACTAGCAAAGGTAACAAAGGGCAAAGCACACTGTCACTGTGTGCACAGAGCCTGGAGGAAATAAGAGCTTTGACCAAGGATGTCTTTGTCCTTAGAGTCATCTCATTCCATTAGTCACACACTGAGAATAAAAGAATAAAAAGAAGTGCGAGAAAGGGAAGAGAGACAAAGGGAGCAAGAACTCCCTGTAACTAAAGATTAGCCGAATGCTTAGATTATTTCATTTAACATCCAATTTCACATGCTGGATCCTTTATATTAATTTACATAGCAGCTGACCTAGCATTTTTGTTTAATAAAATAATGTTGTGTTTATTCTGCCTCTTTCTTGGACTTTCTGATAAATATAGCATGACGTTCTAAACTGCAGAAGTGACAGAGATTAAGTGTACTGATTTTCTGCGAATATGTGGCTTTCTAATTGCAGAATTTTCCCTTCTCAAATCAGAGCAAAAAAGAGCAACTGATGACTATGGCTGGATGAATGCTGCAATCATTATCCTTGTTATAATGATATATTTCAATAACAATCACAATACTTGATCCCCACAGATGGTTTTTTTAATGACCGTGGATTATGCTGAGAAAATGCTATTCCTAATTTTATTCTTAATGGAGTGTGAAAGTCTTGATACGTGCTAGAGACTAATTGTCACTTTAAATGTAATTTAGATCACTCAAGGAACATGTATGCTTCATGGTATTAATTAAAGGATACCACAAAAGGTTTGGTTGACACTAAATGGTGGATTTCTTACCTCAAGCCAAATGAAGCAGTTGTCTCACTAGAAGAAGTCATAATATGATTTAGCAAAAGCATATTTTATCATAGATACCATGTGGCCATGTGAAAGAACATTCACGGCCTTCAGGACATTTGGTATCTGCATAATTAAACAAACTAATCAATTGCAGAGCAGTAGTCAAAAGTCAAATCTTAATGAACTGGGAAAATTTTCTGTCTCAAATCTCCAAATTAGCATAATAAACACAACATACTTCTTGTCAGTGAAAAAACAGTATTTTTAGCTTGTTCATAGATGGTTGCTGTGTATTAAAGACATTATTTGCAGTCGCCTTGTAAATCATCAGCTAGTTTGGGGTAAATTAACAAAAATAATGTAAATACGTTATGCAAAACCAACAAGCCCTTGTCCCTTTCTGCAACATTTTTGTTAAAAATATGATTTTCTTCATTTTTTTTTTTTGTTAAAAACTTCCATTCCATTTATGTTGAAATACAAGTTTTACATATAGAGCTCATAATTCCCAGTTGGTAGGTACCTGGTGGGAGAGGGTGAGAATTTTCAATAAATCCATTTATTCGGAGAGAATAGGCTGCCGAACTGACTGGTAGAGTTCAGAAGTGACTTTTCGTTCACTTTGCCTCCACTTTTAATGTATAGAGAAGGATCTGATTGCCATCAGCACAGAGATAAACCTAACAAAAATCGATGCTATCCTCCATGCTACAGTCATTTGCATCAATAGTCAAGATCCAAGCCCCATCCTGCATGGCTCTACCAGCATCCAAGTCTAAGCCTCCAAATCACTGGCTGCAACAAATGAAGGAAATTGATTTTCACCCTTATTTTACTTATCAGAAAATGAGATGTATCCATTAAACATCAGTCACTAAGACATAACAGAGGTCAGGGATACCATTAGAATCTGTACCTATGCCTCCTGAGTACCTTGCCTAAAGTTGCAAAAGCACAGGAAGTAAAATTTAGCACACAGAAAAATTGTTTTACCCCAGGTCAAGGAACCTCAGCAAAGATGTTGGTGAGTTCATTTCACTTGGAATTTGCCGCGAAAGCCCATTACTATCTGAGGTCACTCAGCCAGCTCATCAGCATTGTCTGTTACATAAATCCATCAGCATTTTCTGTTACATAAATCCATCAACTTAAACTCCATCAAGAGAAGGTGTTATCTAATGGAAGGGGATGGGGAAGGATCCTAAGCCTGTTTGTTAGGACAGATTCATTAAGAATCATCCTTCTGCCCGTGAACATGTGAAAATGTGGATATTAGCAACAGTTCTCAACAATAAACCTAATCCGTATTGCACCAGTGCCCTACCTCATTTTAGCACTGCAAAATAGCCAAAGCTTTAGAGAATAGATCAGCCATCTGCGCCTGCAGGTGTTTACAATACAGAATAAATTAAGAAGCGACAAGGCATTGAGAAGGTTACAGTTGAATAATTACCATGGAAAACTCAAAATCTTATGCACCATTTCAGCTGCTGAAGATGGAGTATCTTTTTCTGTCCTTTCAAAATCAGTTTCCACTCTTGCTTAGTTTGCCCTTCTGTCTGAAGAACATTTCCCTTCTTCAAATACAGAACACTTGCAGAAATTAAGTTATGTCAATACCTGTGCTAACAAGGGGTTTGTTTCTTTTTTTTATTTAATTGATGCAAGAAATGCAGTTACCGGGGTTGAGCACAAAGACCTGTGCTTGCCCGTTTCCATTTACCACAGCCTGTTCTGGGAGAACATCTTCTGGCTCTAGTTTTCTTTCATCTCTGAAAATTATAGAATCATAGAATGGTTTGGGTTGGAAGGGACCTTAAAACCCACCCAGTTCCACCTCCCTGCCATATGCAAGGACACTTCCCACTGGATCAGAGTGCTCCAAGCCCCATCCAACTCGGCCTTTCATACCTCCAGGGATGGAGCAGCCTCAACTTCCCTGAGAAACCTGTGCCAGAGCCTTATCACTCTGAGAGTGAAGAAATTCCTCCTTAAGTCTAGTTTAATCCTGCCCCTCTCCAGTTTATACCCATTGCCCCTTGTCCTATCACTCCAAGCCCTTGTGAACAGTCCCTCCCCAGCTTTCTTGTAGCCCCTTCAGGTACTGGAAGGTCGCTCTGAGGTCTCCTGGGAGCCTTCTCTTCTCCAGGCTGAACAACCTCAACTATCTCTGCCTGTTTCGAAGTTTTTTATGTGATAAATCCTTACCATGTATAACAGCATTTTATCACAGAAAATTTTAGGGAGTTTCAGGGCAAATGAAAGATTACATTTTTCCAAAAACTGTTCAAAATTAAATAAAAGAGAAATTACGTTTAAAAAAAAAATGAGTTGAAGCATTTTAAAAGAGAGATAATCATCAGAATTTTTGCATCACATCTATTATCTTGAGCCCCCTGTCTAGCCATAGCAACAGCAGATTTCAAGATCTTTAGAGGCAAGCTATGCACAAGAATAAAGAAATTAGTAATTAAGCATTCAGGTATCTTCCTCATGTGGTACAAGGGGGTTTTAATATTCACAGAAGACTGTAAACACATGGTCACAAATAGCTCAGATGCAAATCCATCTTTCAGGTGTTTCGGTCTGAATACCAGTGCCTGCTCCACAAAGTAGTTTTCTATATTTAACAGTCAAGAGAGAGCCAGAGATGCAACATGGGTGAGCTGGCAGCAAGCTGAGCAGAATTCACATGATAAAGAAAAAGAGTTCCAGAAGTGTAGAAGAGGAGTTTCATCTCTCACCAGGTGTATTTCAGCCCAGGGTAGCAAGTGCATCTCTCCGTGGCATTACACTGTTCTGGAAAATGACACTACTCAGGGCCAAAAATTCAGACTTTTTTTCTAGGATGTAAACGAAAGCCCTTCAACCATCGGTTCTATAAACTGGTGGTGTTGCAATGAGGAGAAGTCTGAGATCTGTCACTTGCACAACAGAGAAAAGTCTGTAGGGTCACACAGAAACCTTGCTTTTGCAGAGATGTGGGCTCATCCCTCGGGTTTGAGGCACCAATTTTGGAGCCACAGGGTCTCCCACCTCCCTATTCCTTTATCCCAGACTCATTAAGTCAATATTTTGGTAAAACATTTAAAAAAAAAATCTATAGCACTTAAAAAACAAAGCAATTGGTAGGATGCTGACTAGGATAGGGATTGTGGCTAAAACAGAGGATTTCACGGGGTTAGCAACAAAGACACATAAGCAGCAAACTGGGTTGCCTTCCAGTGCAGCTGGCAAACCAGGAAAGGAAAATACTTAGTACTTAATACATAGCAGCAGAAAAAATAACAGCAAACCTGGACATGGGTTATCTCTGTAGAGCAGATGTCATTAATATGTCATATACTGTCTGGTGTGCAGACAATAAATAATAAATAATAAATAATAAATAAATAAATAATAAAATTATTTACAGCTATAATTATTTTATTATATGGAAAGAACTATACTGAGATGCAAATCTAGTAAATCCTGCTGAATATTCCTAGAAAAGGAATTTAATCTTTACCTTGAACATGACTAATATGTGGGGGCTGGCACACAAAATGATACTTTTAAATATGACTTTACATGCTGCTACCCAAAAGAGAAGCAGTCAGTTATGGCAGAGGTTGCTGAATCCAGTAGCCCAGTAGGCATGTGGCTTTGTGTCTCTAGGTTCAACTAGTAGCAAGCCAGAGTGCGTATCCCCAGGTGGCACACCTGTATACACTCAACGTTATTTTTTTTTTCTCTTACTTCGCAACACTCAATTATTTAGTTGAATGCTGTGATTTTTGGAGAACAATTACCATGGAGCAGAATCCAAACAACATGTATCAACCAGAAAACCTCATTATCAATTCTTGTGTTGGGCATTTTAACACAGAGTTTAGCTTGTCTTTCCTTTAGGACGTGAAGCACTAGAAAAGAAAAAATATTTCTAATATGTATTCTGTTCTTAGATTTTGAAGTGAAGCTCCTAGCCAAGAATTGAACTTGAGGCAGGTCAGTTTTTTTGACGTTTCCCACCTAACTCAGTAATCTGGACCTTATCCTGGGAGCAATCTCTACAGCAGACAGCCACCTTACCTTATTCTTCTCTTAAGACTTCAATGGTTAACAGGCATGAAAAATGCCACAGCAAATGGCACAAAAAAGTGACTAAGGGCATACAGAAACAAGTTTTCTTTTGCTTATCCAACTGCCCGGCCAAGAGACCTATAGATCACTTAAGTATGTTTGACTCAAACCTACTTGATCAATCAGATCAATTATTAGGCATTTGTTAGAGTATCTAATTAAAATGTTAGCAGGTAAATTGGACCACTTGGAATCATTCTACAGACAATTGCATGAGGCAATTTTTTTCCCAGTGTAATAAACCACCTTCTCCAAAGGCAAATTATCTTTTCATTCTGTTCTGAATTTTTAAAAACCTTCTGGGGTCCATCTTGTCCCTGCTCATGGCAGGAGTTGGAACTGGATGATCTTTGAGGTCCCTTCTGACGCAAGCCATGCTATGATTCTATGAGCTTTGAAAACTGAAAAACAAATTTCCTCCTCAATTTCTTTCCCTCTTTCCTGTAGCACATAGTTTTCAGTAAAAATAGAGTAGGAGGAAGAAGAAAGGTAGTGGGAGAAACCTCACTTTTAAACAATTTTTATACTTGTACAAAGAGCCAGGAAACTAAGACAGTGCAGAATACTGCAGCAGAGACTGGAACACATGACAGGTGAAGTGCAATAAAAGTAAATAAATGGGGACAAATATTTCTTGTAGCGAGTGCAGAAACAGCCACAACAACCGCCCAGCACAAAGCCATAAAACATTTGCAACAAGTACACACGTCAGCACACCGAAACCACAAAACCCTGGCATGCAGGTCTTGATAAAGCCACTCAGATTTAACACCTGAGGTCCAAGTAGAGCCTACAGTGTCAGATGTGACAGACCAGCTGGCACTCACATGGATCTTGCCATCTTTGCCGTCTGTGCTGGAGAATATGGGTGAAAATTAACACTGCCATCACATTTAATTATACCCAAGTGCTTTATCCTGCTGCAGTGTGGTACTGGATAAGAAGGCACAAATATTTGCTGCCAGTATTTTGCACGTAATTCTAACAATTAACCTGTTGCTTCACAGTTACTGAAAAATATTAGTTAGGGCAATGAAGATTTGCAGCGGCATTTTGGAGATTTTTTAAGTCAGCCTCCTGTTATTTTAGCAGTGTGAAACAAAGCTCACTCCGACAAGGGGGCTAAATGGAAATGATCACTTAGTTTTGCTGCACAAAGGTCTGCGCTTCATGTGAAAAACAAACTACAGATTTTCATGCTTGCTGCCTCGTCGCTAAGAACTGGGAGACACAAATATCTCTGCAAGAGCAAGTTTTCATATTCTCTCTCATACGCTGGTAATTTCGCCTGCTGGCTTCATCATCGCTTTGGCTTGCCTAACACATCTCAGATCAATGGGACCTTGAAATTATCTCAAGGTACATTATGAAATCCATAATGGGGGGGTGAAGAAGATGTACTGAGGAATGGGGTATGAGGACAAAGCCTTTGTTACATTGTAGCATGGCACAGTCTACTCTAAATTGCATTTAGAACATCATTTCTGTTCTCCCTGTCACTTGGGAATTTTTATATTTTTTACTGCAGCAGGAAATATACAGGCGTTTCTAATCAGGCTTTGTCTCTGGAATATAACTGGAATTGGATGGGTTTCCCTGGTTTTACCCGAATTAGTGCACGAAATTGTAGAATCATACATTCACATATATTCAAATCTTTGAGGGTAGACATATTGGCTTTATTCATATCACTTACCGACTAACTCCTTACTCAGAAACAGCCTCATTCAATGAGATGCTGTCGAGCAGGAATAAAGATATTGGAATTTTGCACTTAATCACTTAGCTCCTGAGTCAAAGATATGTGGGTGTGCTATTGCCTCCCAGGGTTAACAGAGCACTAGAGTGAAATGTAAGAAGTGTGATGTCTATCCTCTGATCTGTCATCATCCAGAAGTGGTAATGCTGCTTTCATCCTCTCTGCCCACTGAATAATAAGAGAAATAAGGTAATATTTACCACCATAACTACCATAAATGCAAGAGAATGTGGTATGCTGTGCACATATTACTGTCTTGTGGTTCTAAGGCACTGGTTTTTTTCCAGAGAGAAAAGAATTAAAGTGTATATTCCTGTGAGAGATTAAAAACAGAGAGGAAAGGACTATGGTAGAAAAACAAATGGAAACAAATAATTTGACTTAACAGACAGGTGCTATCACAGACAAACAGAAACAGGAAGAACTTGGTGACAGATAAATGAAAAGGAGACACAAAAAGAAATGAACATAAATAAAAATACATGGCATCAATCTACCAGGTTTAGACTTAACTAAGTTGTATGTATTGAGTTTAGTGGGACTGCTCTGACGGCCCTCTACACTTAGAACTGCAGGACTGTTGTGTGCATGTTGCATGACCTTGTAGATCCACGGTGAAGTTAAACTACCCCCATAGGCACCAGATGATTTGGTTACTGGGTTTAGTGTCTACCTGTAGTCTGGACAACTTTATCAGGCTGTTTTGAGCAGGTAATTTCATCCTGTGGTGTCATAGCACCAGAAAAGTGCACAATGAAAATGAACACAGATTTCCAAAACTTTTAAAACTTCTGGAGGAGACAATATAAAGCAAGGATAGATACAGGTTAGCAAACAACTGCATTGCAACAATGGGGAGCTGGATTTATGAAAAAGAAAAACAGAGATAATACCATCCTACTTATAGAAATGTACAGGGCATGCAGATTAAAAACAAGCTTTTGAAATACTTCTGTAAAGAAAGTTCAGGTTTTTGTATCCTTTTGATTGCAGGAAGAATAAAAGTTTGTAAATGTTATCAGCCTCTAGACAGTTTTATCTTTAGGTAAAAAGTGGAACTCAAGAGGCATTGAAGTGATCTATAAAAGCAGGTGTGCTCATTCATTCCTTACACAAAGCATTTTGAAAGAAGCAGCAACCATTCAAGTGGATTACTGCACTTGTGTAGATCTCTGGTACCCGCTGTGCATGCTTTGGGAAAACATTTACGATGATCTACATTTCCAAATCTTTCTCAAGCTCATCTCAACTTCCATGCTGAGGTTGCTCTAATGTCAGTTGTGTAGTCTATGAAACAGCTCTGGAATACAAACAAGTCAACTCTTTCTTGGCTTTGCCTGTCGAAATATGACCCTAGAGTCATCCTGGCATCATAGTCATTGTCAGCAGCAAGAAGACTCACCACAGCTAATGTACGGACCATGAATGAAGCCCCCATACTGTGGTGCTCCCCTTGGTATACATAACATAAAATTTACCTCTGTAAAGAGGTAGAAATGTAATTTCTAAAGAGTAAAAGTAAGCTTTATGCCAAAACAGGACTGCAGTCTTCTCCTGCTCCTATAACCAACTGAACAGAAAAACTCACACAAATACACTCCCCTCTATGTCCAAACGAAGTACGCGAGGCTTTTTTTTTCTGTGAACATCTCAATGGATCCCAAATTAACCACAGCATCTTCAGGGAGCTTGTGTACGCTCCTATCCCTTTCTTTCTCATATTTTTTTTGAAAGTATTTATTGATAGATGCCTTCCTGCTGCCTCTTATTATGTACTCAACTCCAGTTTACCTTTCATCCTCGAAATCTAGCTGCAGTGTCACTGGCAATCTCAGGCCCACCAGCTCCTGAGTTTGTCACTCCTTAAATCCCCTACGGATATGTTTGCAGCAAACCAGTTTCGGCTGTCTTACTCTTTGATGAGAGCACCTTCTGGTCTGGCACAGACTACTTGCAGTCTCCATCAAACAAATGACGGATTCTACTTTTACACAGAAATATTCTCCAGCATAGCAGTGTTCGTGATAACAACCTCATAATGTTCTGAGGCAGATGCTCTAAATTAGCTGTGCTCTACAAATGGGAAGAGGTAGGGGGAAGGGAAAGGGGATGAGAAAAACCACAGCTTTTTGCCAAAGGTCACATTTTAAACAATTAATTTTAACTTAATTTTAAAAGGCCTCTTGCCACAAGACTCCACAAAACTCTCTTTCTCTATTTTGTTCTCTTTTCACTGAGAAAAAATAAAACAAAAAGAAAAGCCTGGAAATGAGGCAAGTCCTTTGGCTTCAGACCTGAGAACTGCTAAGACCACTTAAACTCTTGAAAAATTTAATTAGTTTAGTTCTTTTGCAAAAAAACAGAGAACGTCACTTCTTTCAAACCATTTAAGTACTGGTATAATTTTACTGACAACAGAGTCTTTGTATCTCCACAATTTGCTGCCAAAGGAATTAAGGGGATAGAAGGATTTAACATGCCTACATTTTATCACAGGATGCATTGCCACAAGTAATAAGTTTTTAAACAAAACTGCAACCAAACATTATGAAGAAGCAAGGCAAACACACCTAAGAACTGCTTGCTTCTCTGAAAATGGAAAATGAAAAAGCAAAGGAAACACGCTCAACTCCTGACTCGTCTTACACCGCCCTTTGGAAACACTTCACTTAGATTTCTATCCTTTTACAGTTTGTACGCGCTTTATCATTAACAAAGATGCCTAAACAAAATTTCAGTCTATCTGAAAATGAAACATTAATACCTGCGGAAGCCAACAAAAGTGATTTTTCAACAATTTGAAATATTTTTGTTAAGTCTTTCAATAAACAATTCATTAAAACCAACCCTCCAAGAAGCTTGTTTTTGCTGAAACTATTTCCTCTTCAAAAAGAAATCTGAATGAATGACAACCTGAATGAACTTCCATCCAGTTCTAATTAGTGTTCTCCCACTACAGTGAAACAGTCTGTGTGTAGTACTAGTGTAAAAGAATAGGCATAAAATAAATGTACTTTTATCTAGTGTGAATGCAGCCTTTTTAGAAAGCAGGCATCACATAGATATGGAACTGGGAAAAATCAGATCCCTCTAAAATGAAATAAGAGTGCAAGAAAGATCTCTAGATGAAAGGAAACAGAGAATATACATCATGCATGTTTAAAATTTGTACCATTACTCGATACTAGGATAGATGCTCTGGTATGAAAAGGCAGTCAGCTTTCACTTCCCAAGTATGGGGGGAGGGTATTTACTCCTGTGATTGTCTAGTTCATAAGAAAGAGGAAGAAATATCTTCAACTGCATTGAAACCCATCAAACAAAACACCTCTCCACTTTCAGCAAGTGCTTCCATGCTAAAGCATCACACAATCTTTATGAAAAAAAAATAATTTCAAATATTACAATAGCCAGCTCTGTTGTTCTTGCAATGTTTATCATGTTTCATCCACAACGTTCAATTGCAAGGTGGAGTGCAGGTTGCCAGGTGAAAACCTTTGAAGTACACAATACACAGGTAATAGGAACCAAAGCAGTTGCAAGTGGATTTAGTGAACTACTGCAAACCACCCCATGGAGAAAACTGTCAATGACAATCCTAGAATCACAGAGTCGTTTGGTTGGAAAACACCTTTGAGAACATACCTGTTCACTCCTAAACCATACCTCTGAGCATCTTCATCTGCCCATCTTTTAAACACCTCAGATATATTCTAGGTGGTTTGGGCCCTGCATGTCTTTCTAGGTGATATATTTGTCATTTTTCACTCACTTCTTCCTTTAAGGATCAGTCTTAAAAACTCAGCAACAGCATCCAAATTTTGGCTGGGCTCACAGTTTTAATTCACTTGAGCAGATTAAAACAAAATAGAAGATTTAAATTTAAAAACTGTAAAGCCTTTCTCTCATGTAAAAATACTCCAGAAAGCTTCACTGACAACGGAAAATCAATAGTGTTTTTCTTTTTCCAAGAAATGATTGTTATTTCACAGCAAAACTCTGGTGCTAGAGAATACAGCGATGGGAAATGCATGCACATCTATCACATGGATTCATGAGGGCATTGTCTTTGGCTCCCATTTACACAGCTTTAAATCCTGCTGTGTTGACTTTGAGTTTGACGTGGTACTAAATCTTAAGTCCCCAAGCAGAACCCTCTCAAAATCATGGTGTTTCACTAGCTGTCTTGGACCACAAGTGTCACCTTCATTTGAAATTATCTTGTCCCAAGCGTGCTTAACACATTCTTATACTTTCTGATGAGCTCGGGCCATGTTCCAAAGCTCTCATAAAGCCAAAACCCCTGCAAGGGAAGATTTTTTTTCTCATTGCTTTCATAAGCACCCTTTATAGGTATGCTCGGTCCCAAATCGGGTCTGCTATTATGCAAAAGCAATTTAACATGATATGAGTTATGACTGAGAGGATCCATGCAGGTGTTCCTGGGCTTTAATTAATGGATTCGCTTCACACTTTTAATTAATTCGTGACAACATTCTCAGGTGTCACCAGTGCAAAGAAAGACAACTTGGCTGTCCAAGGCATAGCAGAAAGCTGTGCACCATGAACAGTGCATATAAAGCACTGTAAGCCTTCTGAGTCATTACCAGCCTAAAGAATCATAAAATCATAGAATCACCAGGTTGGAAGAGACCCACCAGATCATCGAGTCCAACCATTCCTATTAAACACTAAACCATGTCCCTCAGCGCCTCGTCCACCCTTCTGTTAAACACCTCCAGGGAAGGTGATTCAACCACCTCCCTGGGCAGCCTCTGCCAGTGCCCAATGATCCTTTCTGTGAAAATTTTTTTCCTAATGTCCAGCCTAAACCTCCCTGGCAGAGCTTGAGGCCATTCCCTCTCATCCTGTCCCCTGTCCCTTGGGAGAAGAGGCCAGCTCCCTCCTCTCCACAACCTCCTTTGAGGTAGTTGTAGAGAGCAATGAGGTCTCCCCTCAGCCTCCTCTTCTCCAGGCTAAAACCCCAGTTGTTTACTCGAAGTAGAACGTACTCGGACCAGGATAGTGGCTAGGAGCAAGAACGACTGTGTGGCTTCCTGTAGCGTAAAAGTAAACACATAAATAATTGTGTATGAACCAAATTAGTAAGCCCGTTATCAAAAAACGGCATTTAAATGTTACCTAACAAGCAGGGATGAATCCTGTCTTATTAATAAATCAACACTGCTAGATCCCCATGAGTTCATCTATCAAACTACGCTATTTCATAGAATCATAAAATAACCAGGTTGGAAGAGACCCACCGGATCATCGAGTCCAACGATTCCTATCAAATACTAAACCATGCCCCTTAGCACCTCGTCCACCCATCCCTTAAACACCTGCAGGGAAGGTGACTCAACCACCTCCCTGGGCAGCCTCTGCCAGTGCCCAATGACCCTTTCCGTGAAAATTTTTTTCCTAATGTCCAGCCTAAACCTCCCCTGGCAGAGCTTGAGGCCATTCCCTCTTGTCCTGTCCCCTGTCACTTTGGAGAAGAGCCCAGCTCCCTCCTCTCCACAACCTCCTTTCAGGTAGTTGTAGAGAACAATGAGGTCTCCCCTCAGCCTCCTCTTCTCAAGGTTAAACAACCCCAGCTCTCTCAGCCGCTCCTCAAAAGGCCTCTTCTCCAGCCCCTTCACCAGCTTTGTTGCTCTTCTCTGGACTCGCTCCAGAGCCTCAACATCCTTCTTGTGGTGAGGGGCCCAGAACTGAACACAGGATTCAAGGTGAGGTCTCACCAGTGCTGAGAATAACCTCCCTGGACCTACTGGTCATGCCGTTTCTGACACAAGCCAAGATGCCGTTGGCCTTCTTGGCCACCTGGGCACACTGCTGGCTCATATTCAGTCGGCTGTCAACCAACACCCCCAGGTCCCTCTCCTCCAGGCAGCTTTCTAGACAGACTTCTCCTAGTCTGTAGCACTGCATAGGGTTGTTGTGCCCCAAGTGCAGGACCCGGCATTTGGCCTTGTTAAACCTCATGCCATTGGACTCTGCCCAGCAGTCCAGCCTGTTCAGATCCCTTTGGAGCCTCCCTGCCCTCCAGCAGATTGACACTTCCACTCAGCTTAGTGTTGTCTGCAAACTTGCTAAGGGTGCACTCGATGCCTTCACCCAGGTCATTGATAAAGACACTGAACAGGGCTGGACCCAGCACTGAGCCCTGGGGAACCCCACTTGTCACTGGCCTCCAGCTGGATTTCACACCATTTCCCACCACTCTCTGGGCCCAGCCAGCCAACCAGTTTTCCACCCGGGAGAGTGTGTGCCTGTCCAGGCCAGAGGCTGACAGTTTCTCAGGCAGAATGCTGTGAGAAACTGTGTCAAAGGCTTTACTGAAGTCCAGGAAGACCACATCCACAGCCTTTCCCTCATCCAGCAGCCGAGTCACTTTGTCATAGAAGGCGATCAGGTTAGTTTGGCAAGACCTGCCTTTTGTGAACCCATGTTGACTGGGCCTGATCACCCAGTTCTCTTGCATGTGCTTCATGATAGCACTCAAGATCACCTGCTCCATGACTTTCCCTGGCACTGAGGTCAGACTGACAGGCCTGTAGTTTCCTGGGTCCTCCCTGCGACCCTTCTTGTAGATGGGCACAACATCAGCCAGCCTCCAGTCCAGTGGAACTTCCCCAGTCTTCCAGGACTGTTGGAAGATGATGGAAAGGGGTTTGGCCAGCACATCCACCAGCTCCTTCAGTACCCTAGGGTGAATCCCGTCTGGCCCCATAGACTTGTGGACATCTAATCGGGCTAGCAAGGCTCTGACCACCTCCTCTTGGATCATGGGAGCCTCATTTTGCTCCTCTAGCTCCTAGGTTTGTACACAGATGGAACAACTTTCCTTACAATTAAAGCCTGAGGTAAAGAAGGCATTAAGTACCTCAGCCTTTTCCTCATCCCCTGTCACTGTTGTTCCTTCTGTGTCCAATAGGGACTGTATGGTCTCCCTAGTCCTCCTTTTATTATTTATATATTTATAGAAGGATTTTTTGTTATCTTTCACAGACTTTGCCAATCTGATCTCTAGTTGAGCCTTAGCCCTTCTGATTTTTTCTCTACACAATCTCACTTCCCTCCTCTAGTCCACCCAAGAGGCCTGTCCCCTCTTCCAGAGCCCATAAACGTTTCTCTTCTTCTTGATATCACTCAAGATCCCTCTGTTCAACCAAGCTATTTTTTCCCCTGTCAGCTTTTTTTCTGGAACATGGGGATGGCTTTCTCCTGAGCTGCTAGGATTTCCTTTTTGAAGAGCTCCCAGCCCTCATGGGCTCCCTTGCCCTTAAGTACTGTCTCCCATGAGACTTTGCCAACCAGCCTTCTGAAGAGTTCAAAGTCTGCCCTCTGGAAATTTAATGCTACTGTCCTGCTAACCACCCTCTTCACTTCACCTAGAACAGAAAACCCTATCATCTCATGATCACTTAGTCCTAGGCGTCCACCTACTGCCACATCCATTACAAGGCCTTCTCTGTTCACAAACAGCAGGTCCAGGAGGGCACCCTCCCTTGTTGGGTCCTTCACCAGCTGTGCAAGGAAGTTGCCTTCCATGCACTCCAGGAACCTCCTAGACTGCTTCCTTTCTGCTCTATTGTACTTCCAGCAGATACCAGGAAGATTGAAGTCTCCCACAAGAATGAGAGGCATTGATCTAGAGATTAACCCCAGCTGCTTATAGAAGAGCTCATCAGCTGCTTCTCCTTGGCTTGGTGGTCTGTAACAGATTCCCATCACAAAATCTACCTTCTGGTGGGCTCCTCTGATTTTAACCCACAGGCACTCAATCTCCTCATCACCACAATCCATCTCAATGGAGTCCAAGTCCTCCCTTACAAAGAGGGCTACCCTGCCTTCTCTCCTACCCTTCCTATCCCGCCTGAAGAGTTTGTACCCCACCATAGCCGTACTCCAGTTATATGAGTCATCCCACCACGTTTCCGTGATGGCAACGACATCATAGGCTCCTTGCCCTATGACAGCTTCCAGCTCTTCCCTCTTATTACCCATGCTGTGTGCATTGGTGTAAATGCACTTCAGCTGAGCTGCCGATCCTTCAGCCCTCTTAGAGGGAACAGAGTTCATTCCCAATTGCCTGGTAACTGGAGTAGCTAGCACCAGAGTGCCTGCATCTCCCTTAGCACCCCCAGGTGTGTTCTTCCCCACTTTCTGTGTGGTGATGTACTGGTGGTCCTCACCAGCACACCCTCTCTGAATCACCATTGCCCCACGTCCAGGCTCACTCCTGTCTAGCCTGGTCTCAACCCCCTCCCCCTTCACATCTAGTTTAAAGCTCGATTTATGAGCTTAGCTAGGTTTTTATCAAGGGCTTCAGCCCCCCTAGGAGACACACGTGTCCCATCCTTAGTAACAAAATCTGGGGCTGCGTGAGCCACCCCATGATCAAAGAAGCCAAAGCCCCTTTCCTCACACCAGGCTCGGAGCCAGGCATTAATCGAATTCTTCTTCCTGACTTCCAGCTCCTCTCTATTTAGCCTTGGGATGGAGCAGAATACTACTTGTGCCCCAGAGCCCTCCATCATTTTCCCAATGGTCCTGAAGTCTTTCTTGATGGCTTTGGTCTTTCTGTTTACTAGATCATCATTACCAATTTGGACTACTATCAGAGGATAGTAGTCTGTCTCGTGAACCAGGGAAGGAAGTTTTCTAGCTACCTCCTTCACTGATGCCCCTGGTAAGCAGCAGACCTATCTGAATAGGAGTGATTTTTTTCTTTAATCAACAGACTTATTTAACAGATTCTGCATCAAAATACTTCTAATGTATTCCGTTCAGTCTACCATAAAGTAAACTCAGTAAACTTCCTTAGCCGTGTGTCAGCATTTGTCTCCATCCCACAAATATGCAATTTGCTGATACGGCAAATCGGAAGCTGGTTAATTGCATCAAATTTCGCACTGAAAAGGCTTTTTAACTACCCTCAAACATCATCGAGGCTGAGACTAAGTACATGTTTGAATATTTTCTTCAGTTCTCTGGTGACAAAACTGCTGATGTGGTTGTTCTTACATCTATGATTGATCCAAAAAGAAAGAAAGACAAAAAGAGAAAGAAAAAAAAGAAAGAAGAATGAAAAGGCAAAATTTTAATCCTAATGCAAACACACAGATGAGGGATGCTCCAAAGAAGGCAATTTTAAGCTGCACTGATTTTCATAAAGATTTTCAAGCATTTCATCTTTCATCAATGTTTGCTTCTAAACATCAGACACTAAAGTAAACTGAGGACTTTCTTACAGATACAGAATCACGGAACAGTTTGGGTTGGAAGGGACCTTAAAGCCCATCCAGTTCCAACCCCCCTGACATGGGCAGGGACACCTCTCACTGGATCAGGCTGCCCAAGGCCCATCCAACCTGGCCTTGAACACCTCCAGGGATGGAGCAGCCACAGCTTCCCTGGGCAACCTGGGCCAGGGCCTCACCACTCTCAGCGTGAAGAAATTCCTCCTTCTGTCTAGTCTAAATCTGCCCCTCTCCAGTTTATACACATTGTCTCTCATCCTATCACTCCAAGCCCTTGTAAACAGTCCCTCCCCAGTTTTCTTGCAGACCCTCCAGGCACTGGAAGGTCACTCTAAGATCTCCTTGGACCCTTCTCTTTTCCAGGCTGAACAACCCCAACTCTCTCAGCCTGTCCTTGGATGGGAGGTGCTCCAGCCCTCTGATCATCTTTGTAGCCCCCTCTGGACCTGTTCCAACAGTTCCATTTCCTTCTTATGTTGAGGATCCCAGAACTGGACACAATCCTCCAGATGAAGTCTCACAAGAGAGGAATATAGTGAGAAACATTATTTTGGTGGCTTTTGACCAACTTCTACCTTGTGATTTGTTGTCAGCAGTAAATACCTGAGGAACAGTTGATCGCATTAAGATTTTTTTTTGCCTGTGGGAAATAAAACTTGTCTTGCTTATTAATTTGCTGTGGTAACTTATACCTGTATAATTTCAAGTGGTTGTGAATATCTTTACTCTCAGATCACTTGGCCCATCCTTTCCCCTTTTCAAATATTCTGATAAAAGATAACAAGAGGTGACATTTCACAACAGAATTAGGTGAGTAATCAAGCAGAGACAGTGGCCAGGAAGGGGTAGAAGAAATGTCAGACTGGAAATGAAGCTACTGAAGAAAACTAAGCTGTTAAGTGTGAGAAAAGGAGTGGGAGATCCAAAGGCAATCTTCAAGCTGAAGGAAAATGAGAGTTCAGGAGAGGAAATGAAGGAAGAGAGGAATTCTGCATAACTTACTGTGTCATTCCCATTATTCCACTACCATCAGCCAACCAAAAAACCCTCAGAGAACACATATTTATGTGATAATTTTAACCTAATATTCAGCATGTAATATCATAATTTAGGCTAACTCTATTTCACCATTTTTCATTACCCTTTTTTTTTCCTTTACAATTTTTTCACCTTTTCTTTGACCCAAAGACAAAAAAAAAATGTTACAGTCCATCAGTATTCAGCAATCCCAACTCAAGCTGGAGCAGCAAAGTGTGATTATTCACATAAGTCACATGGCTGTTGTTGTTCTGTTCCCTTCATGGCTGAATGTAACTTGTAATTAGTAATTGAAGCAGCCACTAGGGATTTGAATCTCAATGGAAAAGATAGCAGAGAAGCAGGCTTGTTCTGATTTATTCTCTCTGGGAAAATCAGTTAGCTAAGGCTCATCACACATTCTCTTCATTTTTAACCTTTCCAGCATAAGCTTGCAAGCCCCATAGCTTATTAGGAAGGGAGGGAGAAAAGATGCACAGCAGAATATTTGACTGTTTTTACAACGAAAGGTGGAGAAGAGAAGTTGATGCAGGTTTTACTAAAACCCTTCAGATTCTCAGGGGATGTATAAATCTGCATGCTCCTGCACACTCCTTCAACATTGCGGTGGCTGAGTTCTGCATTGGAATTGGTAGAAAAGAGCCCCATTTCCTGGGAGATGGAAAAGACGGAAAATTCTTTAAAGACAGAAAATTTCTCCTATGGCTTTGGCAGAAACATATTTTTTCCTTCATCTAAATATTAGTCTTACCCTACAGAGACAATTATGGGTGTGTTCATGACTTGTTCCCAAGCTGCTTGCACATAGAACTTGCATATCCGCATAGCCCTTACACAAACTGTAAAAATGAACCTTCTTTCTTCCTGCAGATGCATGAGAGACAGACATAATCTGCTTCCTGATAGCAGTAACAGTGATTTACTATGTCATAAACCAAGGAAAAATGAAAATGTAACCTGCATCCCACTGGTTCAGTTGTCTGTGACCCAAAATCCATTTTTGTTGTGGACACCGTGGGATCTTAAGCTGTGCAAATATATCTGAATTAATACCCCACAAGATAAGAAAAATAAAAACATAGAAAAGAAATATTTCAGATGGTAGTACCTAGCAACTCAAGAGAAAAATATTGGTATTTAAAGAGTTTTAAAACTTTTTAAAAAGAAAGAGGGGGTGGGAATAAAAGTGAAGAATAGGGCAACAGCAACTCAAGGACTGGGTCATTCTGAACAGCAATGGGGAAAAACATTTCCCCATCATGGGGGTAATGAACATATTAACACTCAGTCTAATTACATGGTAACCATATACTGCGTGTATTAGCCCATGTATAATGCTGAATATTCATGGATTATGTTTATTGTGAACACCCCTGAGCAGACCTCTCTACACACAGGGGAAGATGCCCAAGGAAAACTGGCTTTGTAAAGCAGCAGTCACAAGGTTTCCCTCAGTATCATGGGAGATGGAGTGCCTTTTCACCCCACCGGTCAACCAAAAAAGTATTTGTTTTATCATAGGAACAGCTCTAAAAAAAACATGCCCCAATATTTTTGTTGGGTGTTGTCACTGAATGAGATCGGAGGACCTTGGAATTCACATTTAATTGTTCTTGACACCTGAAATTCTGCTTAACTTGTGCCCTGCCAGATCCAGTATGTGAACAGACGTCTGCATGTCACTGTATCAACACATAGGAACTGAGAATTACTTTCATGTTCTGCATAGAATCTCTTTCCCTCAATTTCATATGGAGAAAGCACAGCATTTTGTTTTTAAATTCTATAATCAATAAGAGAGAAGACCAGTTTTTCAGGTAGCAAAAACCAGCAATGATTTCCATGGAAATGAGAACTTCCTTTGTAGCTAGAACAATTGAAAGGTTACACATAGAATAAATCGATCGCTGCTTTTAAAATACATATACACACTATTCTCATTTGTGGTGAAGAATTCAGTGAAAATACTAAACCATTTAAAAAATAATATGTAAATGTAACTTTGAGACTATGGGAAAAAAATCCCATATAGAGTAGCAGAAAGCTTGAGGTAGGTTTAATTATATATTCTCAGAAAGGTATAACATTAGCATTGTCCCACCTTATATTGTTCTACTTGTATCATTAGCTTTTATTAGCACACTAGATTCATCGCATACTGGTTTATGACACGCTGTAATGTAAATCAAGGCAGTACCTCCCAAATGACTAATATAAGCTAGCTAACTCAACTATAAAAGAAAGACTTGACAGATGGGAAGCCAACAGAAAACTGCAGAAGGCTGTTAAACTTATTTTTCACCATTTTATATCAAACTATACAGCTGGAAAGGAGAGTATTTTTATAGGTTAAAAGTCAGTGAAAGAGAACTAGGGAACACTGCAAATTCCCCATCACCTGGGCCCCCCGAGCTACTCTTGACACAAAGATCACATCGCTTTAATAATATTGTTACCCTCAAAACACTAGCTTCTCATGCATCTCATTGACCCAGTTATGCTGCTGTAAAGCATCCTGATACCCATACAGTTTGTTCCCCAGTGGGAAGAAGATTAAAGCAATGATCCCATGTCCTCTTCTGGAAGATGCTAATGCCCAGATGCTTAATCGCTGCCTCCATGGTAGAAATCACTCCTGTGCCAACTGGGTTGGCTACACATAAGTTATGTCACTTCCCCAGCAGAGATAAGGAGATGTCCCTGTGTCATCTCCTACTGAGTGGGGCTACAGGCACCCACTGCTTTCCACAGCCCCATTGCTAAAGGTCTCTGGCCCTCAGAGCTGCCAACTCCTTTCTTTCACAATTAGTTGGGTTAGCCAGGATGTTTCAGCTAGCAGAGAAAACTCAGAGGTCACTAAACCTCTGCAGATCACCTGCATGAGATACCAAGTCTTATGTAGACCTCTTGCTTAAAATAAGAGCAGAGAGACAGACAAACAAAAGGCATAAATGGTAGATCTGCAACAGCTCCAGTACAAGAGGCTCATGCTGGTTTTTCTTCCTCCAAAGGAAGATGAAATGACTTTTTGGGAAAAGCAATGTTATGTCAGCGGTAACGGGCTAAAAGTGCAAACTCCTTAAAATGGTTTTGTCATCTACAACTATAGGTGGCAGCCTGAGCTTAACTTAATTGCATTAATCAGTACAACAATCAGAGAGGCAGTGGTGATTAGCAACTTTGGAGGAGAGAGGGATGTTAGGAAGGGAAGTGCTGATAAAATCAAATTCCCTTAGATAGATGGAGAATTGCAAGTAATAATCCAAGGAGGGCTGAAGCACTGTCTGGCTGTGATAGCACTGCAAAGCTACATGTCTCTACTAGGTCCATATTTTATGATTCAACAGAAGCGAGTATTTTGGTTCTCAAATTCTCTAGAAGTTCTTTAACAGGGCTTGGCCGGTTCCAAATCAGAACTGCTTTGCAATAAGGTTCTTCTATCAGCTGGTTTTAGTCACATACATTTTCTCAAAACGTGAGTTCTTCCAGATCTAGGAATTATTTAAATATACTATCCCTAAGAGGCTAAAAGAAAAAAAAAGCACCCAAGAGAGAACAGTTTGAATTTCACCTGTGATTGGCTTGCTAACATTCCAAAGGAGATTCTCAATGGCAGTTGTAACGAACAAGCAATTCTTTGATTCTATTTAAGCGTAGTAAACACAAAACTGGTATCCTCCTGGGTAGCACTTCAAAATTGAGAAGTGGTTCTTGGGACATTCTGCCTTTTGCCGTTGCTTATCACTAAGTGCTGCTTAGAGACAACAGTTAAAGTAGGAATAAAGAGATAAACATAGTGATACAAATAATCTAGCTTAAAAGACCAGTTTCTTAAATTGGTACCGTACCCTAATGCTTGGACACTTAAATTTCTACAGACTTCATTGAAGTCAATTTATCTCAGTGAACCACAGGCTTACACTAACACTAAGGCACATATATAGTCCATCTTTGAGCAGCTACACTAGGGGTTTCTCAAGTCATTTAATTTGTCCAACACAATTCACTAACATGGAGCCGTCAGCAGAGCATTCAGGCTATTTAAACATATATAAGCCTAACAAACGGCACTTAGGAGCAGCAATCAAAGAATAAAGAGTATGAAAGGTGTTGATAAAGTTATCAGGCTGATGAAGAAAAGGAAACATTTAAATATGCATTATTTTATCACGGTTGCTTTTTGAGCTAGAAAATCAGCCAACTTTCTGGAAGCTGTTTTTGTCTCTTCCCATACTTAATTCAGTCCCTGAAAGGTTCCACATGCACAATTAATCAGGAGTCCTGTGGGGCTCTGCATTGTTCTGGTTATGGTGAGCAGTGATTTAATGGATATTATGCTGCCAGTGATACGCATGACTTTGTCTGCACAGGTTTATTTAAATAAATTAATTTTTAACAGAAAATATGTTTTTCCACATGCCAGTCATTCAGATCACATTCTTCTTAAGATTTTACCATCTCACTTCTTATGTTTCTTTAAAATTATATAGTCAATAAGAAAAATAGTGATTTATACAACAAAACGACTTTATTTCATCCAAATACAGACCTATGCAAGACTTTCCTCATCTGAGCCATCCAGATTACCGTATTTCATAGAATCACAGAATGGTTTGAGTTGGAAGGGATCTCAAAGCCCATCCAGTTCCACCCCCTGCTGTGGGCAGGGACACCTCCCACTGGATCATGTTGCTCCCAGCCCCATCCAACCTGGCCTTGAACACCTCCAGGGATGGGGCAGCCACCACTTCTCAGGGCAACTCTACCTGAAGTTACAGAGCAAAAAGCAGTATCTACAACTTTAGTTGACACTGAATAACTGTGTATGAAAATAATCAGCTTAATGGGAACAGAAACAGCAGATTTTGTGCAAGAACCAGGCAAGGGCTGGCTGTGTTGTATGGAAGCAGCAAGAAGCATGCTCTGAGGTTTTAGCTGGCATGCAGCTGTTGAAGATGATTGAGCCTCAGCTGAAAAATAGTTGGAGTTCTACCATGCAATTTAATAAAAACTCAGCAGAAAGTCTCAACTGAATGGAGTCTTTTCCCCTGTCACAGCAAAGTCCTCAAATGGGATATTTTTCTGATCAAGAAAATGTTGAGGGCTCAGGTCTTTTGGATTTGTCTGAAGAGGAAGAGGGAGGAGAAGGGCTAAAAAAGAAATAGAAGACAAAGTGACAAGGGAAAAAATACAGTCTCACAAAGAAATCAGATTTAGAACATCTGCTGCTCTCTCTACAGTGCAACAATCATTTAATGTGGGGAGAGTGTGAGGTTGAAGCATTATTAATTAGGGTATGGTAAAAACAGATCACCAGCTCTGCAAGAACAACTGAGGTTGGGAGGAAAATCTATCCTGAACTGAGGCAAAAAAGTTCCCTTCTGTTGGATTTCATACCCTGAAATATTTCATTTCGACAAGCTTAAAAAGATTTTGTTGATATTTTATTTTATTTTACTTTAAACTTCCCAGCAAAAAATAGTTGTAAGTTTTGAAAGCTTTCAGAGAAATGCCAAGTTTTCCAGCAAATCAAACAAATCTGAATGCTAGAACAGGAACGTCATCAAAAGAAGCTCTGCCTGCCAGTTTCAATTTGAAACAAGTGATTATTTTCTGATAGAGAGCCAATGATCAGCTTTAAACATCAACAACATGCCTAAGGCCATATGGCGAGCCCTGGGTGCCTGGTTTGTATTTGGAAAAGGCTCAAACACCACCTTCTCTGACATAGCATCCAACATAGAATCATGGAATAGTTTGGTTTGGAAGGGACCTTAAAGATCATCCAGTTCCAACCCCCCTGCCATGGTCACGGACACCTCCCACTGGATCAGGCTGCCCAAGGCCCATTCAACCTGGCCTTGTCTGAGGCTTCCATCCCCCTGTTTTGTAGGACAAGAGAGAATGAAAAATATTCTGTAAAGTTCAAAAGAGCCTCTGGATGCCTCAGGTCTATTTAAACACAGATTAATAAGGCTCAAATGTTTGCTTCATACAGAAGCTTTTGCAGAAGGATTTAATTTTCATGTAAACCAAGAACCTAAATTACAGTGATTCACATGCACTTAATGACCACTGCAGGCTAAGACAATGTGTTTTGTTCTAATAAAACAACATGAGTGACACACTGCTCTGAAATATCTCTTTTACCTCCCAACTGGAGAAAAGTAATGCTATCTCTTAAAAATCCAGGAGACAGTCCTTAAAGGGATTATCTCTTCCAAGACGCAGTAAATCATCAAAACTAGACGCTGCTGCCATACATCAAAGTCTTCTTGCACACTGGCTTCCCAAAATGCACCGCTGAGGTCAGACTCCAACCACATCCTGAGGTCCTTAAACACACAGACAGAAGTCACTGGCTTTTCACTGCATCTGACAGCTTTGCTACCCAATAATACACCACAGCAAGAATTCTGGTTTTCACACCTCAAGGTTTCTCATGTGCAGAAAGGTATATCCCAATGCTCAGTCTGATCCCGTGGAATGCTTATTCCTCAAGATCTTGACCACCATGAGCATTTCCATCATTCCTTCTTTTTTTCTGATGATACACACATGAAAAGTTCATTGTAACATACTGATTGTAAAATTTCTACACTAAGCACACAGAGGGGACAAGATGAAGAAATGAACAGCGTAACACGTTGGCTCCAGCACTGCTCTGAGTACACCTCAGAAAGGTATAGAGCTTCAAAGTTACTG
This sequence comes from Phaenicophaeus curvirostris, assembly GCF_032191515.1. NCBI lineage: Eukaryota > Metazoa > Chordata > Aves > Cuculiformes > Cuculidae > Phaenicophaeus > Phaenicophaeus curvirostris. The sequence goes on along the minus strand of NC_091399.1, from coordinate 8,184,868 downwards.
AGGATATCTAAAACCCAAATATCAGAAAGCAACATCTGCAAATAGCATTTCATAGAATCATAGAATAGTTTGGGTTAGAAGGGACCTTAAAGATCAGCCAGTTCCAACCCCCTGCCATGGACAGGGACACCTCTCACTGGATCAGGCTGCCCAAGGCCCATCCAACCTGGCCTTGAACACCTCCAGGGATGGGGCAGCCACAGCTTCCCTGGGCAACCTGGGCCAGGGCCTCACCACTCTCATCATGAAGAGATTCCTCCTTCTGTCTAGTCTAAATCTGCCCCTCTCCAGTTTATATCCATTGCCCCTCATCCTATCACTCCAAGCCTTTGTAAACAGTCCCTCCCTAGCTTTCTTGTAGCCCCTTCAGGTACTGGAAGGTTGCTATAAGGTCTCCTTGAAGCCTTCCCTTCTCCAGGCTGAACAACTCCAATTCTCTCAGCCTGCCCTCTCTCAACTGTCATTTGCAGCTATATGGGAAGAAGCTTAAATACTCAGCTGAGACAATGAGAGGGGACATGTGGAAACTAATAAAAGAAAAGGCAGTGAAATACTTGACTCTCTTCAATAAGCGGATTACATTTTATGGTAAGAAATCTAAGGTCAGGCTTGATGACATAGAAGGAAAAAACATTAGATTTTAGAAGCTTTTATAAACACTGAAACGAAGTTTTAAATTCTGTAAGCTTTTTTCAAATTCTTGCAAAATTATAACTGAGACAAGGAGTAAAATATAGATAAAAGTAGGAAAAGAATGAACGCAATGAGATAATGAAGTGGTTAGGCACTGAGCCATTTCTAGAACTGATCAGAAATGCCTTGGAAAACATCGTTCCATCAACACAGCTTCCCTTCACACCCTGCCACAGTCTGAAATTGTAATTTTCACTTTCTTGTATTACCTGAGTTTGCATGAATAAGCTTTATATGGCCACTGGTTTTGGAAGCATTTGGTAAAATGCAAGTGTTTTATTCAGTATATCTTATTAAGGGAAACAAAACCCACAATGAACAATGGAAAAACAATTAAAAAGAAAACAATAAAAAAACAACCACAACAACAAATGAAAAGAAAAGAAAAGACCATTAAAGGAATGCTTTAATTTTTCATTACTATACCATTTTTTCCACTTTCTATAAATATACACTATAAAACTTCAAAGGACACACAAAGCAACTAGACTGATTCACTATGATTTAATATAATTTTAAAAGCAAATGGTAAGAAAAGAGGAATTTGACAATCCAAAATGACATCTTGGAATTAAATTTGGAGTTTTTTTCAAAGCTAGAGCGATTACAAGTACCAGCCCTGGCAATATTATTTCAGAAGCTGGACGCTGCTAAATGCTAACTTTAACATAATGCACTAAGGGCAATTATGTGCTGGGCTTCCATGATCCACTTTACTTTTCACAGTTTGGAATCCAAGAGACAAACCATTATACAATTCACTGAAATCTAATTTCCACTGTGCTGAAATGTCTTCAATGTGCAGGTCCAAGATTAGTATTAAATGAAAATTATATTGTTCAACCAGGGCTTTAGTGATTTCAAATCACTATTCAAAACACAAAACAGACTGAATGTTCATAGATAAATGGTGGGTTTAATTAAACATGTATGTATTAAGTTATTTCCTTAATTATAGTATCTCCATTGCCTCATATTGTTTTACTGTGTATGAAATTCAGTTCCTTATATTATTATATTATTAGATCAAACTGCTAATCATAATTTTTTTCCTTTCTCTCTCCTTATCTAAGCTTGCTGTGCTAAGTCTCACTTCATTTATCTTTTTCAACAACAACACAGTAATGAAAGCCTGATGAAGGAACCTCAGGTCTAATTAGGGCTTCCCTTCTACATCTCAAGCTTCCAGAAATGTGAAGAGCTCAAGTCACATTCTCAGAGTTCAAAGATACTCTGATATAGAAGCAGAAACCAAACTCCCATGTTGTGGGTCTCCTGGCTTCTGCCCTGAGCTGGGAAGGATGTGGAAACAGAGAGGGGTTCAAAGCCACTGCTGAGCAGAGGAAAAGCAGAACACGGACGGTGGTCTCCAGTTCACTCCAGGCTTTCCAATTCATGATCCTTTCTAAGTTTCCTGGGTTTTGTTGCTTTTTTTTTTCAAGTTTTCTCCTCCCCTAGAAACTTTCAGAACTCCAACTTTATTCATCAATGGATGAATGACCTCTCTCCCCCCTTTTTTGTCAAATCACAGAACTTACATGGAATAGAAAATCGTCTCTTTGACCTGCTCCACCTCAGACAGAGCCAAAGCCCCCCCCCCCCCAGTTTCTTCTGTCTTAAATATAAAATATTTAAAGGAGCAGGGAAACTATAGTATCATTTTGCTGAAAAGTGGTATGTTGAAATTTGTTGAGACAGTCATTTGGCTTCAGTATGAAATAAAACAATCATTTCAACATTCGTTGAAGTTATTTCAGCATTCATATCCAGTGAACCCTACTGCCCCTTTCCAGTGGGGTTTCTTAGAAGCCCTCACAAGCATGAGCTGCCGTTTTCCTGCATAGGAACAGTAAATCCAGCTTGTTGGAAGGTGCTGACCTCGACTTGCACAGTCTAAATCCTGTTACATTATAGTTGTGAGGTCCTACATACAGACTGTGTAACCATTACGGCTGTTGAAACCGTGTTCTTCCCAACCCAGGGAAAACCCTAGGCCAGCTCAGGTATGAGGGAGACCTTGGGCTTTCTGAAAACCTCCATGAAGTTTGTCAGAACAACTGAGATTTTGCAAACAGGCAAAGGGAAACTTACCCTAATTTTAAAAAGTCTACTGATCAGTAATTCTATCATTTTATGGGAGCACAGAGAGCATAACACCATGAGATAGTAATCTCTTAAGTATAAAAATCAGTAAAGGAACCCAGGGTGGGACGAGCACTCAGAAACAGGGCAAAATCCTCCAGATGAGAACCTCCTTCCCTTCGCCTCGATAATGACACACTTTCTAACACCGAGCTTGCACAAAGGCACGTCTCAGCTACAATCCTAAACAACAGATAATAAACCTGATTGGAACAATTCTGACAGGTGACGGCTGGAAAAAATACACTCCAGCTGACAACTTGTGCAGAGCTGCTGCAAGGTCTTTGACACTGGTGTAGGGGCTCCCACTCATCAAATTGGTGCTGGTGGTTACTTCAAATGCATTTCAATTCCCCATGTTAAAGGGAGAAAAAGAAAACCTGCACTTAAGCATGACAGTAGAATCTGCTACATCACTGATTGATGGAACCAGAAAAGCATTTTTTTCTCATTAATTTACAAATCACCAAATCAGAGAGAAAACGTGAGTTATTGCCCTACCTGTTCTCCTAATTTTACTCCTGTAAATACAAGAATTTACTAGGACATTTTCTTCTTTCTATTTTTCTTTTAAGAAAAAAAAATGAAAGGGAATGACAGAGAATCTAGAAATATGTTAATGTCTTTCCTTCATCAAACAACTATGAATATACATGACCATGCTATATTACTATTTCCAGCTTCTTTGATTTATGTTATGGACAGCATGTTTATATAAAGCTAATCTTCACAAGAAGCTAAAGAAAAAAAATAAAAACCCACAACATCAACAGTGGGGAATCAAATATCACCTTAATTAAATTAATCTCTAAAGTAGGCCAGACAAAAAGTGGGAAAAGCATCCTGGATTTCTGAGGCACTTTATTATGAAGGGTTTTTTTTTAATATCAAGGTTTGTGCAAACATGATCTATAAAGATACACAGCCAAGAAGCTCTTAAGGATGAGTTCTTCAAATCAGGGTGGAGGTAATTAAGCTGCCCAATCTAGGAAAACTGATCCAACACCCATTGATTGACATTTATTGCTTTTGATTTCATGTCAGTCCCTCCCAATCACATACCCCCCAAAATTAATTTAATCTAGAGCAAGCTGTTTTCAGCATGACAGAAGTGCAACTGAACAAATTCCTGCACATAAAGTTTCCACAATAAAGTTTTTTGATGGCCAATGGATTTAAAAGTTTTTTGTTTGCTGTGTTTTGTGCAGTGAGACTCAACTGTTGCCAGGCGGTCGTTGTACTTTAGGCTTTTCACAGGTCTACCAAAAGCGCTCCTAGATCAAAGAGTCCAAATGGTCTCAATGTTGTAGATACAGAATTTTGGGGCAGTTCAGCGCTCTTTCCAGTCATTAGTGCAATCTAAATGACATTCTTCTTCACTGCTCACTGATCCTATAGACAGACAATATCATTAGTACTATCTAATGAACCATAATCCTAATGATTAGCGTATCTCTAATAACACCAAAATATGCAGACGTGAAGTGTATCAGCAGTATTGTATCCATTTTAATGAATATTCTCTATGTTCATTTTAAAATAGACATAAAGTTCTGATAAGCCTTAATGTCATGGTTTAGCCCCAGGTGGCCTGTAAGTATCATATGGTGGGATGGGGAGAAGAATCAGAAAGAAAAAAGGTAAAGCTCATGGGTTGGGATAAAGACAATTTAATAAAAGAGTAAAATTAGAGAAAAATAATAGAAAAATAATAAGAAAAATATATAAAAAGTGAGTAACGTACAGTGCAATTGCTCACCACCTGGAACCCATTTCCAAGCGGCAATCCCCCACTTTCCAGCCAATTCTCACTGTTTATATACGGCTCTCCCATGGTGTGCAATACTGCCTGGGTCAAGGACTCCAGCTTGCCAAGGACAACAGCTCTAAGCAGTGGGATTCCTGCTGCTTCTGCCTATGGGCTGTTCGCAAGTGCATCATCAGCAGGCATCATCAGCAGGCAGCTGGCTTGGATACCGAAATCAGAGAGCAGCAAAGGAAAGTGAGAAAAAGCCTCCAGAAGTTTTGAGAAGCCAAGCTTCACTGGCAGTGACATCTCCAGGAAGGAGCCAACAAAAGACGAGACTTGAAGAAGCAACCTGAGACCTGCCAAAATTAGCTGTGATCAGCACTTAAAGTACTGAATAATATCATAATATCATAACTCATATTATGATATATAATATCATAACTCCATGAGGATGTGCATGTGTCCTTCGAAGTAAAAAGGAACTATTCAGTGTTTCCATAAGCCCTGAAGCAAATGGAAACTTTGCCCTTAAACTGGCACTTACTGAGGCCTGTGGCTTGTCGAGATTAATTTGTCTCCGTTGTTGATATGCTTGTATAATGCTATGTTAAATTACATAAAACAAAATTATTGCTTACAATTATTCACTGACAGAATCTTCACCAAAGCGCTCATAATCATTTTGTGATGATATCTACCTGTTCCAATTTTTCTGCCAAAGCCTAAGTGACTCATGAAATGTCGCTCTTTTCCACTGCAGTAAGTGCCTTATTTATTCCACTGCTGTTCTCCATATATGAAATTCACCCCATTCAAAGAATTGCATTGTTGTCATTGGAATTAATGATCTAAATGTATTCCAGGACTTAATCTATAATTCTCTGAGTGTTTTATAACATGCAGGAGGTAGATCAAAAGAACTTTAAGGTATTTTGGAGGAAATATACATTACTGTGTCTGTACAGATTTCTTCAGGCAGGTCTTGTTACCAGAATTCTTTCATTTACATTTCTGCTGTATTTATGTGCTCTGTTCTAATGCTGCTTCACCTGGTTTGGATATTAGTAAGTGGAGTAAGAGGCATTTTTATGAGCCATATCCAGTGAAACAAAGAAAAGTTAAAAATTGATATGCAATATTTTTTAATATTTCAGTGCACAAAGAACAAAATCTTATTTCCAGAGCCCTCAGAACTGAAACCTTTAGAAATATGGATTCAGTCCTGATGGCCACACAAAAAGGCAATTCAGGATTGATATGATTATGAGGAAGTTTCATCTCCTCCAAATAAATATATTATGGGTGAAAAACTGAGTAACTCCATCACTACTATTTTTTTGAAACAATATCTGGTTGTTCTGCTGGAAATCACTATTTTTATGGCCTTGTAAAAGGTAGCATTAAAGCAGATGGGAACCATGCCAATTCCACAAATTCATTTATTATTAACATGAAATATATTGTGAAGAATAAACTATTGGCTTTAGAAATGCTTCAGCATTTTGAGGCACATTTAGCAAGAAGCTAGGACTCCCTCATCCATCAGGTACTTGCCTTGTGAAGCAGTAACAAAGAAAAGTAGGGAAAACTGTTTGTCAATACCAATACTTTTGACTACGTTTTTCTCTGGGTGAAGAGTTGCGAGGCACAGGTAAGTGAGAAAAAAATCTTCATCTATGCCAGTCTGCTCTCTGTGCTCCTAACTCTTCCTCACATCTTAACTGGGTCCTATCAAACCTCCTCGGGTGTATTCTTCAGTAAAATTGAACCTTTGTGAAGAACAGAGCTAGTTCCCTCATCACATACTTTGCTGATAACTCAGTAAAATGAAGTATAAATGAATGCTAACATTTGGAGAGCCAAAGTATAAATCCTACTTAAACAGACAATATCAGGCCTACACCCAGTGAACAGGCTGGTTGTTTAGAGTTTCTTAATTCCTATAGCAGAGATTTTAGAAAAATGAGACAAGTGTAGGGAATATTTTTTAAAAAAGAAGTTAAAAGAAAGGGAATTTGAGAACACTCCCACCCACCCCTCATCAAATTATCAAGATGCTTTTCCCAGCCTTGCATCTGGGGATCTGCTTACCAATATGAGAAACAGCCACCCAGAGACAGAACAAAAGTCTAGAGTCCAATAGTATGTGTTTATCGGTAGCTATTTAGTGAAAGAGCACTAGAAAAAGGGAGGGGAGTGATCCTTTCCCCGTCATTCTCTCACACCTTTCTCTAGTCTGTAGTTCAGGGACTTCCTGAGCAGAAATTTAAACTGCAACATCACATTTAACAACTCTCCAAAGACCTTTCTTCCCTGAATTCTAACCCATTTATTCTTTGCACTTGCTACAGCCCTGGGTAATGTCAGGATCTTTTCCTTTTCCACTTGTTTGGTATTCACTGAGAAAGAATCCCTTCTTCCAGTGCTGCTGGTTCTGGATGCATGTTTAAGATTTTATCAGCTCCAGCACTGCAGAAACTTAGTGAATGAACACATTGTTTTTCTTTATGTTTTCTTTGCCATTATATTAGGGAGAATGAAAATGCCCTTGTCCAGCTGACAGAAACTAAATGGTTATATCTGCTGTAGTCTGCTCCCTTATCTGCTATTTTCTATTGTTTCCAGAAAAAAAAAAAACAAAACCAAAAAAAACCCAAAACAAAACACTTTCTAATAGGGAAGGAACTAGATAAGTGCAGAATAAGGTCTGGGCTAGTTCAAAGGGACATTTCTCTGTCCCTAGATGTTAAAGTCACGACCCTGTTAGTGAACAGCAAACATGAAGGAGACGTGTGGATGTTCAGCATATCACCACAGCGCAGAGAATATCCATCATCTTCCCAGACAGCCCGAGGGATAAGAGCTACAGACACACACTCTGCATGTCTAGTCCTAAAGATAACAAAAGCTATTGAATCTTCAGTTCCTCTATATGAAATCCCTAACACCAATCCTGAAATCATTTTCTTCCCCCACTGTCTCCCCCTGGCTGCATCTCACATTTGATGTGTTTTTCTTCTCACAGGGAGCCTCCCCTGCCCAGGTGTAGTCTGCAGGAAAATAAAACAGCCCATCTGGAAAGATTAGAGACTGCAAGCTGGGCAGATCTCAGTGGCTTCTTCATGGAAAGTGGTTCTTATCTAATAAAACAAACACATGAAAGCTGGAAGAAAAAGAACCCTGAATTCAGAGTTACATTTGGAGGAGGGAGAGAGAATGGAAATCGTTCTGGAGGTCCAACAGGTATGCAGGTTTTATCATTCTATTATCATTTATTATATTATATATGACGATTCTAGTATATAATCCATAATAGTGATACACATGATATATTCTAGATCATACAACCTCCAGGTTGGAAAAGGCCTTTGAGATCATGAAGTCCAACCATACCCGTCCACTACTAAATCATATCCCTAAGCACTTCATCCACTCATCTTTTACATACCTCCAGGGACGATGAATTACATTCATTTTTTATCATTAAGGCGCACTAGTAAACTCTACAGTCAACTTCAGTAGTGGCTGAAGATGTGATATCGCAAATTTGGGTTTTTCAAGACAGCCTGCTGCCCTCAAACACTGCCCCAGTACATCTTGCACCAGCAGTTGCTGCCTGACTTTAATCATAGGGCACAGACCTACACCTATAGAACTGGCCAGGGGTCTCCAGCGGATCCCAGTCCATGGCATCGGCACACACAAATGCCTTTGTGGCTGGCAGACCAAACCTCTCTGTGCCTCTGTCTCCTGCAAAGTGCCATAATATTCCTTTCCCCTCTCTGTATTTATTAAGTTGTCACAATTTGAGGGAACAGCCAGCCTTAGGCAGCTGTTATTAACCAGGTGGTTATGACTGGGATTGGTGAGCCTAAAGCACTACAGTGGTGCCAGCATCTAAAGTGACAAATGAAAGCTGAGACTTCTGTCACTGACTGCTTACATATAAATTTATTTCCTGAAATGATTATACACAAATAATAGAAACAAAACAAAAGAAAGCAAAACAAATGATGCTTCTAACTGACAGTTGCTTTTGTACTTCAAAATGAAAGCATACTTCACTAAAGTGATTTTGCCATGAGACAGCATCTTTCGAAAATAGCTATTGGAAAAGAAATTTCCATTTGAAATAATAATCACATATCTACCTGTGACTGAACTGACAATGAAAGAGGAGGCCTTGAGATAGTCATAGACCTAAGATAGATTAATTTGTCTAGGTATGATACTGTCTTCCTACACTGCCCTTGCAAGACTGAATTATGCATCAGGTGGTTACATTTCATTTATCACATCGCTTCCCTCTCTACCATCCATGAGTAGCATCATCACAGCGGTACTCACACAATGGCACAGGAGCTTCTCGTTGCCTAAATTGCAGCAGATATACAGCCTGATAGGAAATACACAATGGATTTTCTTATCATGCCGCTCACTGTCCCAAATACAACAAAGGCCTAGTTTCCCACTCATTATTACCACTGTCTCAGTTTTTCTATTGCAGCTTTGCTATCTATTCATCTAGCTTTTTGTCATGCTAAGCAACAGACAATTAGCAAGTCAACTGTAATTATTTTTTTGCAAAGATTATTTGCCAGAGATGTCACCAGCTCTTATGAAAAAAAAACCCAAACAAAAAAACCACCTCAGCCTGCCAGGTTTTATATTTTTATAGCTGTCTTCAGTGACAGGGACTCTGCTGAGCTATGCATGCAGACAGAAGGATGCCAGCAGTGCCAATGCGCATTCATAGAATCACCAGGTTGGAAAAGACCCACCAGATCATTGAGTCAAACCACTCCTATCAAACACTAAACCATGCTCCTCAGTGCCTCATCCACCCGTCCCTTAAACACCTCCAGGGAAGGTGACTCAACCAGCTCCCTGGGCAGCCTCTGCCAGTGCCCAATGACCCTTTCCATGAAAAATTTTTTCCTAATGTTCAGCCTGAACCTCCCCTGGCAGAGCTTGAGGCCATTCCCTCTCCTCCTGTCCCCTGTCCCTTGCGAGAAGAGGCCAGCTCCCTCCTCTCCACAACCTCCTTCCAGGGAGTTGTAGAGAACAATGAGGTCTCCCCTCAGCCTCCTCTTCCCCAGGCTAAACAACCCCAGCTCTCTCAGCCGCTCCTCATAAGGCCTGTTCTGCAGCCCCTTCCCCAGCTTTGTTGCTCTTCTCTGGACTCACTCCAGAGCCTCAACATCCTTCTTGTGGTGAGCGGCCCAGAACTGAACACAGGATTCGAGGAGCGGTCTCACCAGTGTTGAATTATCAGGTATCCTCACAGCTCACAAGTCCATTCAGTGCAGGGACACATGTCCATGCTGGTTCTTATTAGCAGTGGAATAGCTAGTGTTTTGAGTTGACATGAAAATAATCATAGTATTTGTCTTCCTCCACCTCCAAAACCTGCCTCTGTCAACCCAAAAGAGGATATCACCATAACAAAGACGCTTTTTGGAAACCATGCCTTGCTAAGTCCCTCTTCTGCTTTGATCTGTTGTCCTGCCGCAAATGCAGCCATGGAATGTGGAGAAAGCCATGAAAACACAAAGGGAAGAAGGAACAGCCAAGTCTGAAGTACTTGGCACAGGCTGGGGACTGTCACTTTGCTGTGAGAAGAGGTACTTACAGGATGGAGGGCCACAGAGATGATCCGAGGGCTGGAGCATCTCTGATATGAGGACAGGCTGGGAGAGCTGAGGTTGTTCAGCCTGGAGAAGAGAAAGCTCCAGGGAGACCTTAGAGCAGCCTCCAGCAAAGCTGGGAAGGGGCTCTTGATCAGGCTGTGCAGGAGCAGGATGAGGGGGAATGAGGGGGAATGGTTTTCAGCTGAAAGAGGGGAGATGAGATCTTAGGAAGGAATTGGACACTGCAAGGGTGTTGAAGCAATGGTGCAGGTCACCTAGAGGGTGGCTGCCCCCTCCCTGGAGGTGCATAAGGCCAAGCTGGATGGGGCTCGGAGCAACCTGATCCAGTGGGAGGTGTCCCTGGAATTCCCTTGGAATTACTTTAAGGACAAAATTAACCTGATACTTGTGTCAGAAAAAATATATACTATATTCCTTAGAAAGTGAAGTCTTCAATGCAGAAAGACTTCAGTGAGTGTTTGTAGGAATTTTCAGATGCTTTCACAAAAAAAAAATGCACAGAATTATAAAAAGTAACTTTGCCCCCTTCAAAACACCCAGATATGTATCTGTTAAAAAAAACAACTAATATGGAACATATTCAGAATGAACATGTTCACTCTGAGTTCATCTGTGGGGTGATAACACATAAAGGTGAGCATTTGTATATTTTGCAGCATCTTATGTACACCCAGGGAATACACTGGGCATGACCTAAAACTAAAAGCCCTTGCAGTCACAGGGATTTTACAAGGGAACTGGTCAAAATCTTTTAACTGAAATGCAAATTCATCGTAAAAATACGCAACATGCTTTTTCAATCATACCAAACTCACAGAAACACGGTTGTAAATTCAAAGTGAAGTAAAACAGATAGACAGTAACTTTCATTCTGGTACTATCACAAGGGGCAAAAGTCTGAGAACACTGCATTTTGACTTTCTATATTCAACTTCTTCATCTTTTCTTGCTATGAATGAGACTTCCTTTAAAATATTACAAGATTTTTAGTAGGTGATGTAAAATCATTTAAAATTAAAAAAGGCATTTTCAGTCCTTGTCAGCATCCATTTTCTTATCAAATTTAAGACAAAATAGCTAATGAGGGCAACTCAGCCCCACTAACACTGTTCAAAATGCAAACCTGATTTTCCAAATGCTTTCTTCCATATTTAATACGATGATGATTACAAGAAAAGCAATGCTCCGATATGGTAATTTCATCTCTGTTTTTCTGCTGATGTTACTCTTCATTTGAAGATTGCTGTCAACCTCTATTCCACGGGAGATCAAAGTGAGGCATCCAGTTCATACCAGACACCATCGTATAAAATTACATTTAAGAGATCTCCAATGTAATTAAAAACTCTCTATAAACCATCTCAAAGAGACAAGACATACTGTAATAATTCACCACTCTGTAAACAACTTCTGGGAAGGTGACAAAATGTGACTTAAAACTTATGCTAAATGTTCCATCTTCTTCCTTTGATGTCCTAATTAATTATATCACCTGAAAAACACGATAAACAGGAGACTTTGGGTCTGCTTTTGCATGCTGAGATATCTGGGTTCACCTTCCCCACTGACATACAGGAAGATCATGGCAAATTCTGGTAAACAACTAGATCTCGGACAAAGAATTGCAGGTACAGAGTATGTCCATGGGACTGGATTTATGCTGGGGGCATATCCTTTCATCAAAGGTTGTCACATACCACGGAAGCACCTGAAGTGACACAACAGGTCCTGCTGCCCTGTCACACTGCCCTGACCCCTGAGGGGAGTCCTAGTCAGAAGCGGCACTGTCTTCCACTGCAGTGCTGGGAATATGGAAATGCCAAAAGCCAGAGAATCATAGAATAACCAGGTTGGAAGAGACCCACTGGATCATTGAGTCCAACCATTCCTATCAATCACTAAACCATGCCCCTTAGCACTTCGTCCACCCATCCCTTAAACCCCTCCAGAGAAGGTGACTCAACCCCATCCCTGGGCAGCCTCTGCCAGTGACCAATGACCCTTTCCATGAAAAATTTTTTCCTAATGTTCAGCCTGAACCTCCCCTGGCGGAGCTTGAGGCCATTCCCTCTCATCCTGTCCCCTGTCCCTTGCGAGAAGAGGCCAGCTCCCTCCTCTCCACAACCTCCTTTCAGGTAGTTGTAGAGAGCAATGAGGTCTCCCCTCAGCCTCCTCTTCTCTAGGCTAAACACCCCCAGCTCTCTCAGCCGTTCCTCATAAGGCCTCTTCTCCAGCCCCTTCCCCAGCTTCGTTGCTTTTCTCTGGACTTGCTCCAGAGACTCAACATCCCTCTTGTGGTGAGGAGAGAGAAGAGGTATCAATGGACAAATGGATGTTACACTTCCCAAACTGAGCCCAAAATACCACCAAGAAGAAACCAGGATGCTAGGGACAAAAGCCGCTGTTTCAGAACTGAATCTCGTTTAATTTAATTTGCAAAATCGTACGGGGGTCCTACCACTTTGTTGTACTTTTTGAACAAAACTATTGTTACTTGGTACTAAAGCTGAGAGGTCATGCAGAGACCAAGAGATATCTCAATACCAGTCAGACCACACCAATATATGCAAGGTAGCATAGACAGGTCAAGGCTTCGAAGTCCAGCTATTATCTTTACCTTCCCACCCCAGAACTGCTCCAATATTGTCTCACTTGGGCACCCAGGAGGCCATGAGCTACCCTTAGGCAGCTGCCCTTAGGACCTCAACAGAAACATCAGCTTCATCAGCTGGCACCAGAGTAGCACCACATCCTCAAGCAACTGTCAAGAGTTAACTAATAGGGTAAGGTTGTCTCCCACTGACTGCTTTTATTGAAGAATTCACAAAGGTGCTGCGCTGACTTAATACCACAAAAGGCACTAATTGAAATGCATCCAGCTGCTGCTGATGCCAAGAATATGACTATAAGCAGCTTCTACTGTTTATAGGCTTGGAAAAGATGAAAACATCCGGTCTGGCATGTAAAGGGGTTGCCAAAGCCATGCTGGAGAGCAAATAACAGAGCTGGTATTCATTAACCCTCCTCTATGGCTTTTTTAATAAAATGAAATACATCTTGGTCCAACCTACAAGCAAGATTTATTTATTTTTAAATGACAAAGAAATGGAAAATACAAGGCACTTGGCAAAGTATTGCTTTGAGTGCCTCGGCAGCTTGTCATTGATAATGGAATTGTTGTCTGATCCTCAGTCATTTGCAATTTCATTTACCCACAAAATATACAACTTCTTCTTGCACATATTTTTCCACAATGTGCCTATTTACCTTCCCAAGCCAGGAAGAAATACATTAGATGATTTAAAGGGTAGCCCTTAATGCAATTTAAAGCCTTGCAAATTGATTTTCCTTAATGAACTTTATATCCTGACATCCTGTCGTTTTTCCTCTAGTACATTCAATTAGGCCATAATCAGTTATTAAGGGTTAGATAATGGAAATGTGACATCATCCACACAAGGCAGAAATTTTTGCAAGAGATTAATTAAAATCTAATTTTCATGCAAGACTGGACCATCTGACCATCTGAGGCAAAAGGTGCCTATGATGGCTGCAAAAAAAAATTTAAAAAAAAAAATATGAGGAAAAAAATTCCAAAAAACCCAAGGTGGAGAAAGGAAGAACACCTAGTTTGGGTAGGTGCTGAGATGAGAGAAAACCATAACATGTTCCTCTTTGGGGTGTAAGAGAGAAAACATTAATTTAATAAATGAATATGCTGTATTCATCTAAAACACATAAAAACAAACACTGAGAATCAAAGTGTTCCAGCACATTCCTGTAAAAAGTTGAATACTTGTCTTTGTGGATAAAACCCAAGAGCCAGTCATGCTACACTTTCAGATGGACACAAACACAGTAACAGTAATAGCAGCAGTGCTGAAAGCAGAGAAGCTTTTATGGGTTTTGTTAATATTAACTTCTGGTAGAGAGGAGCTTTGGGCTCAAAATATGTATCTAATCTTAACTCAGAACACAGCTCAGCAATTCCATTTGCCCCATATCAAAGAAGGAAAAATGTTGTTATTCTGCCAAGAAAATTGATCTATTTATCTGATGCAACATTCTCTGTCAGCATTTCTGTACAGCTAACCTCACTCAATATCACTGCAGGATGCCTGTAGAGGATTCAGATCTTCAGAGGTCAGTATGTCAGGTTCAACACAGGGTTTGTTTTGCCTTTCCTCTATTTTAATTTTTTTTTTTAAAATAGGCATTTTCCAACTATTCTTGAAGTAACCTGAAATGTAATGGTTATACTACCAGCTAAGTATTTGTAATAATAGTATCCATATTGGTTTTGAAGACCCTCATATTTCATACTAAAAAAATTCCAACTCAAGAAATATCCCCAACAGAGTGCTTAATAGTTTTTCTATCCATTACCGCTTTTCAAAACAGCATCTCCAAAGCATGCAAGCCTATGACATTTGGGACATAACGTCAAAGCAAGGTGCTAGATGTTACAAAACAAAAGATTCAAAGCCTACAAACAGTCCTTGCTCATGTAGCTAATCCTCAACTGACACACCTTGTGACTGCCTTACTGTCCTCATCTACTGACTCCATTGGATTTTGTCTCCATTGATGTACAGCAAAACAAGAGCCAAGCCTGAGGGTCACAATGTTCTGCAAAGATCTTGTGGGATCTGGGATTTGAGTCGGTTCTTTTTTGGTCTTTTGATTCTTTATTGGCTCTTTTTTGTAGGGTTAAAAGTAAAGCTCCAGGTTTTGTCCAGGTTTTCAGTTATTATGGGGCTTTGAATCTGTTGAATAAATCCTTCTCTCAAAACAATTTACAGAAGCTATGGTTTTTTGATTTAAAACAAAAAAAAAACAATGCGCACCCAACATGACATATTTTTCCTTGAACTTTCCAGGCTTCTTTTTTCCCCAAGCCTTCCAAGCATCCTGATAAACATCTACAAATATAGTCTTGATTAAGAAAAGAAGTGGTTTGGATCATTAGTCTAACTCTGTTTGGAAAACTTGTTACAAAATTGTAACTGAGGTTTTCAATGACTGTATTTATTCCCCAGAGATAAGGCAATTAATATCGTTTCACATAAAATCAGCCTTCTCCCCAGTGCCTTGGTGTAGGTGAGCAGAAGCAAGGACAAATCAATACAAGAATATATTTGCAGGGAGATTGGAACAAACATATCTTTATAATTACAATATGTAACATTCCACAGCTGCATGCCTCTTGTGAACAGTTCTGATCTGAATGTAAATACATGTTTTGTACCGAGAATAATTTAAAAGAGGAAACAGGATCACACATGGAATGAGTCAGTGCTTTCTATATGCTTTTAACCCATGATTCAGTGCTGGGGGTGCTGGATGCCTGGATAATACTAGAACTGGTCTGAGAATCTCATTCAGATTTGTTCAGTATTCATTTAGATGAGAGAATAGTGTTTATTCTCATCCACCCAAAACTGAATTCCCTCATTCCATGGAAATACCAAAAGAGCAAAAGCAGTCTTCTCTGGTTCCCAGTTTCCTTGCCTGGGACTTCTTAGAATAGTTAAGGTTGGAAAAGATCTCTAGCTCCATCCAGTCAAACCACCAACACATCATCATGCCTACTAAGCCATGCCCCAAAGCGCCTCACCTACACACTTATTTAGCCCCTCCAGTGATGGAGACTCCACCACTTCCCTGAGCAGCCTCTTCCAATGCTTCACCACTTCTTCAGTAATTAAATTTTTCATAACATCTAATCTAAACCTCCTTTGGCAGAGTTTGAGGCCATGCTTGAGGCAACTTCCACCCTTAGGAGTTTCCTTATCCTCTCCTCAACTGCTTCCAAGCCACACCACCTGGAAAGCTCCACTTCCAGAGCAGCCCATGCTTCTCTGCTGGAGGGGACATGCCCTGTTGGCAGGGTAAGGTTGCTGGAGGAACAAAGGCATATGAAATATCGCCAGGCCATTCCATTTCATCCACAGAAAGAAAACAAATATGGAAAAAGCACGCAAGGCACTGAAAACGTTCAGAGAAATTGCTATTCTTCATAATTATCTTTCAATTTACTCTCTGCTAGATGAGAACTGGGGCCCTTGTCTCCTAGTCAGCACAAACTTCACATTTCTTGATGTGCATCTGGGGCTTACTGACAAATGAGCATGTTGATTACAACTCTTCTCCTCCCCTGCTCAGCCCCAGCTGCTCATGCAGTTCCAGAAACTATAGAACCATTTACTTACATATTTTTATTATGTGAGTTCTCTCATCTCCTTTTCCAGCTCCCTGAACATTGCTGAAAGGAGCGAGCGCTGCACTTTTTGGTTCAGTGCCCAGCTGCACCCTAAGGTACGTGAAAGACCATGGAAGAGAGGGGCACCTGGGGCAGCACTGCCACGATCTAATGACACTAATAAGCCCCAAAGCCCCAACTTTTATAGTTCTCCACTCCCACCTCTTACTCAGAGTAATGAAGTTACCAGAATCTGGGAGGGGAGGAAGCTGAGGATGGAAAAGTAACAGAAAACAACTATTTTGTGTTCTCTTGGTGACCTTACTCTTTTACAAAAAAATGTCATGTTGGATAAGACCTGCTTAAAGGAGTTGGGGCTCCCAGAGGTATTTTTGAAGGTTTTTCACAGGTCTTCCAAGAGGACCTCTGCTATGTACACCATCTGCCAGACAAATGACTCCCATATTTTTCTTTTCAGTCAACAGATTGGGGTCTGCCCACTCTCTATTCACAAAAAGATGGGTCTCCTGGTCTCCCTGTCTTAATCTATGCAAGGCTGACATACCATCTGGCTGAAATAGGTTGACAAAGAACAGAAATGGTTCAAAAAAGCACCAAACAAATCCAGAATGAAACCTTGCTCTCCCCCTTCCTACCACATCCTTTCATCTTGCCTTCTTCTAATAACCTTGAAACTGTGCGAGAGCATCTGGGTCACAAATAAATATAAAAATAATAGCATGCTCATATGATGGAGAAAATTGAGTCAAATAACTTTGTTGGGGTTTGCCATGAGAAATTTTCTTCTGGACTGCTAGTAAAAGCAACTCCCTGGTCACAGACAATGCACCCTCAGCAAGAAAGGTTTTTTTACATCAAATAGCACAAGTCAAGAGGCTTTTTTTGCATGGCAAAACTCACTAACTTGTCGTTCTCTCTGTAGTGGATGAAATAAAGGCTTTGCTTCGCTGACATTATAGTCATTACCCTCTTTCAGCCTCTAGAATGCATCATACTTAGAAACTTTAAAAAAATTATATCCACATCAAAAAAAATCCTACCTGCTCTTTCGTTGATCTGCTTTGCACTTGTACAAAAGCCTTCTTTGGCTTTTTCAGTGTCACTTTTCCCCTCAAAAAAAGTTACTTTCTGCAGCATTGATCTCTGGTAGATGTTTCCATGTCAGAGATCCCTGCTTTACCCGGTGTTGTTTCAAGCCTCAGCAGGATGGCTGATTTTTAATCAGCCTAGCAAGTCACTTGGGTCTCTTACTGCCTAGCAGAGATTTACTTTAGGATTTTTGGTTTTGATGAAAGCACAAGTGGGAAGGAGCAAAGCTTCCGCTCCCTTTGTAATTAATCACAGGTTAAAGTGCTATATGAATTATACAAGCCTCGGGAGAGACATCACTTTTTGATTTTTCAGCAAAGCACACAACTTAAGACATACTTTGCTTTGTGTATTTGGCCAACAGAAGCGTTAGTCACTGAGCTGGAGATATGGGTTTTTATTCAAAGTTTAGAAATAACCTTGATAATCTGTAGAAGATGATTTTCTAGCATGAGTTCTATCTTCATAACTTCTAGGAAAATTGGTACTGTGTGAGTTTGTACATCGTGGCAACCTGATAAGGTACAAAAGAAAACTCAAGTCTAGTTACGTCTTTCAAAGCAAGCACTCAGATTTCTTTTTGACAGGAGGGTGGGCGGAAGACCTACTCAGCACATTCAGTTGCAAAGAAGCAGATGAGCGAGGGTAGCATTGCAGCCAGCTGCAACTCTTGCAAATTCATGAACAAATAACATCACAGCTATTTACATCCTTCCCTGCTAGGATGCCAGACTCATCCTATTGTTCACACCACAGTAAGAAACAATCAGTTAATACGTATCAGTATCATAAGCAATGCTTCAAAAGGTGTCAAATGTCCCCATATGTGCCTGTTCCACAGATTCTAATGAGATTGCGTCTGTTTTGCTTCTTAGTAAGTCTTGCTAAATTCAGACAAGAAAAGTCTACTGAAAAAAAAACTTTGAAAGATTATTTCATTTAAATAGTAAGCTGGCCCAGGTTGCTCAGGGAAGCTGTGACTGCCCCATCTCTGGAGATGTTCAAGGGCATGTTGGATGGGGCTTTGAGCACCCTGATCCAGTGGGAGGTGTCCCTGCCCATGGCAGGGGGTGGGACTGGATGATCTTTAAAGTCCCTCCCAACCTAAACTATTCTATGATTCTATTTCATTCTAAGCGATAGAAGCAAAGGAAGAATGCTGAATGTATTTTGCAGCCCTTGCCTGCACCACTGTTGTGCCATGGATGACGTTCCCAAAACGGTATCTATGGGAAAACAGCTACATCAATGCCTGCAATGCCTTTTGAGATGGAAGAAACAATGGTGAGGGAGTCAGTGAAAGTTATCTCCAAAAAGCAACATATAAAAATCCAAAAGGTATCATAGCTGGATAAAGTTAAAATAATCTAGGCGTTATCTGCTGTCTCTACGTGCAGCCAGGCAAACCAGCCTTGGCTCTGTTTCTCTAGAGTAACGGCAGCAAAACATATCCTTTTAGAGACTTTAAAGTTCAAAACTGTACTCCCAGCAGCTCTGAAAAAAAAAAAATACTACCCACTCTCTGGCTTCTAAAAAAAAGTGAATCAGAATTGTTGTAGAGACTCCCACCTGCCAGCTCCCTTACGGATTCAAGAACCGGTTCAGAATACTTGGTTGCTGGGGAAAAAAAAGAACCCTCTGGTTGTGTGACTAAAGGTTCAAAGCTACAAATAAAAAACTTCTGAGAATATAAACCTTCTGGAGAACAGTTCACACAGAAGAAAAAAGCTTCTGGTATGACTTACGTATGATGCTTTTATTAACAGTGCAGAATGACTTTCCTCTTCCTTTCTTTCCTCTTTCCTCTTCCTTTCTTTCCTCTTTCCTCTCACCCAGAGCTTTTGTCTCTATTCTTTTTTCTTAAATGGTTGTAAAATACAGAAAAGTACAAACACTGACAATAATATATGAACAGGATTTCAAACTGTAAAGCATGAAATGCAGAAATATGGAAATATTCTGTAGATTAGTTAATGCACGGTATATGAAAGGGATTCAAGAAGTCATCTTAGTTCATTAACACCAGGTCAGGCCCCATGGCCTTGAAGTTCTTTAACAAGGTTAAATACAAGGGAATGTGAAACAGCTACGCCTACATCTGAAAGCCCTGAATAGCTCCCCACAAACCTAATGGTAGGACTGAGGCCCCAGTGAATACCAATAGATCTATTTTATTTTTAACAAAAAATTAAACATTAAAAGGATATCAACCACATTTTTCTTTAGAGTGTTCTAAAGTGACAAATAAAGACGTCCCCTTGCATCACAGCATAGCTTAAAGGAGGTTTCAGAGGTTGCTATTGAATTTATTACTTCATTGCATTAAAATCTATGATTTTGAATAATTTTTTCAGCATTAGTAAAACATCCAAATATTTTTATTATATTTTTTATTATCACTGCTGTAAATTATGTTGGAATAAACTAAAATTTTCTTATAAAAAGATGCATACAAAATGCATTTATTTAATATATGGAAATATTACAGAGCGATGAAAATTTCCAGGTTTGCTCATTTCTATTATTTTTTGCCTTTATGCAAAAAGAAGCTTCAGCAAGACCAGTTTTTCCAGTGGACAGTGTGGGTTTTGGGGCAAAAAAAAATCAGTATTAACAGTAGGTACAAGAAAATTAATCACTGTGCCCAAAATGTAATATTTGCTTCTTGTAGTGCTATGATTCCAAAACCAGTTGCATTGCAACAGGACCTTCAAGTCTTAGGGCTTACAAACTTCTTGCCACTCCTCACTACTATCCTCTGCCTCCTGAATTTATCCGGGCTGCCAAGGGAGGATCTTCACAGAATCCTGGAATCATTTGGGTTGGATGGGATGTCATCCCTTTCCACCTCCCCTGCCATGGGCAGGGACACCTCCCACTGGATCAGGTTGCTCAAAGCCCCATCTAACCTGGCCTTGAACACCTCCAGGGTTCAATCTTGCATGAAGGACCAGTGATCCAATTTGTCTCCTGGGCTCAGGACAGCTGTTTTAGTAACCTAAGGAAGTACATTTTGAGTACTGATCATACCAGCATGTTCAGACTGTGTTTTCCATGCACATTTCATGATTTCAGCATCAATTGATGCCCTAAGTGTGAGCATTGGTATGGGGGAGCCTGTGTGCTTATCGTCCTCTGACCGAAATGTAACAGTGACACGTTCTTCAGCTCCTGACAAAAAAATAAATATTGGCCACATAGTTCCATTTAGGAGTGGTTATCAGCTTGCAGGTTGTTTGCTTTTTATATCAATATGTCTATGCCATTTGTCTAACTATAAATACTATCAACTGTCCTGCGATGAGCACTTGAAGGCCCCTTACCTGTAAGACTTGCAGAGAAAAGATATGATCTCCAGCTCACTTCCACACTCTGTGATGAGCTGAACTGCTTTGCTTCTCTCTCTTCCTAAACCCCAAAACCAACACTTTGCTGTGTGCACTCCTGAAAAGGCATGAGTTGTATGAACTACCTCCTGGAGCTTCCAGCAAGCCAGACCACATTCTTCAGCCTATTTTCCCTTGCCTGGGAAAAGGAGATGGCATTGAAGTGCCACTGTTGGAGCTCAAGAACAAGCATGTCCAACCCAGGGCAGGAAAACCCAAGCGAGGGAGACTTTGATGGAGACACGTGGCTGCCAGCAGCTGTTTGCAGGTCACCCAAGGTTTCAAGAAGCTTTGCAGCCTGTGGTGAGCTCTAGGCTAGCTAATCATGAAGGAAATTGGTTTAGATCTTTACAGTTATGTATACCGCTAGACAACATTGTAGGCACACCCTCAGTTTCATTCAATGCCTAAATGACACTTACAGGAATTAAAGGTACTTTATGATTAATATTTCTGGGCCACGCCTAGCTAAATGGTTATTGCAAGTTGTGTTGGACAACTTGCAAATGAAGTGAGTGGATTTTATTCACTTTATTGTGGGCAGCTCTATGTACAGATACATTTGATGAGTCTATTTTTTCTGGAAGGAAACAACTAGGTATTTCTGGTTCCATTCCCTCCCTAGCAGATGCCAACAAACAGTGAGACCAGGACCACAATGTCTCAGATTCAAAACTACAGCTACAAGCCACAACTATTTTTCTTTACAAAAGTACCCCTGGACAGACTAAAGCCAGTTTGCATTGATATTGTTCACCCATCTCCCAAGGGCCACATGTGAATTATACTTCCTAAAGCCTGATAGGAAAAGAGGCTTGGAAGCTGATTGATCTTCTAGAGAAGGAGCTTGGAAAACACAGGTTGCCACACAAGTTTTTCCCATCTTTCCATCTGCCTGATATGTCCAAGAAAAAGAGATGTCATCTGTTCTACATTCCCAGCAAACAGAAAACCTGGACTTTGTAGTTACCAGATGCTGTGTTTAAGCCTAAAATAGAAATATATTGAATTCTTAATTTTTTAATATGTCCATCAAGATAAAAAGAGCCAGATGTCCCAACAAGATAATTCATCATTTGCTTTCCAGAATAAATCGCAGTAGTTTTCCATAAGCAAGTCTGTAAAATTTTCTCTAATCTGTTTTTTTTATTATTTTTAGGAGCTGCTCTTTTCCACCTGCTTCCATTTTAATGTGTCCTCAATATCAGTTATTTTTGCTTCAGTTCTAAAAGGCAAATAACTAGGATGAACAATATCTCTTCCCTTCACAAACAAAAATATGATATTGCTAGCGGAAGAAAACATAGAAAATTGCCATAGAAATAAAATCTCAGCAAGTGTTTTCATTTGTCAAATTTGCTCAGCAAGAAGGTCTTCAGTAAAGAAAACACAATCCATAAAACCAGCATCAATTATCACAGAGTGTAGGCACTAGGCTGCATTCCTTCTTAATTTTTGCATATCAGAAAGTGATGATTACACACACTCAATCAACAGTGAAGCAGTGGATTCATAGAAACAGCAAGAATCCCCATCTCTTGCTGAGCATTGTCGAAGTCTATGAAGTTCTGCAAACTTGTAAACCTCAGAGCCAAACCAGTAGCTGTGTTAATCCATACAACTGACCCAGTAGAGATATAACAGCTAATGTTCCAGGAAAACATGAGAAGCAAGATGGCTTGTTAACTGCGCGTTAGTTTTTCACAAAGATAAGTCCTTCATAACCTTTCATCCCTTAACTGGTTTGCACTCCGAGAAGTGCACTTGTCATTGTCCTGGCCTTAAGCCTTTCAGTGCAAATGTTGTTACTGATGCTGTTTTCATGCTGCGTGTGTTCCTTCCACTAAAAGGAGTTTATTAACCAAAGCTGAGAAATAAGAAAGAAAAATGTGAGTAAAATGAGAGTTTCCAATCCTAGATATCTCTAATTAGCTGCTTACAGCCACTTTCCTGATCTCACATCTAGGAAAATTAATTAGTAGGACGGCCAAATCCAAGATTAGGAGAGTCATGTGCAGTGTATGTTGATGCAATTTGACACTCTAAAACACTATTGCTATACTTTATGGAGTCACACTGAACAACTGAGGTTTATTTGGAGTTCTTCGGTTACCATTGTGGTAAACTAGTAATATTCTATTTCAAGAAAGAATAAATGAAATAAAAGGAAAGGAGGAAGGAAGATGACGGTAAGGATCTAACTGAAAAAAGACAATGGAAAGAGATGAGACTAAGAGTGGAAATGACAAGAATTGGAACTTGTTTATATAAATTCATGGAAATTGCTAAAATAACCCAAAAGAAACCCCGAAAAGAAAGCAAGGGGAACATACTAAATACATAGAGGGAGATTTACAAAAAAAAATTAAGATGTTCAGAATATTTTGACCCTCTCTTTCTTAAAATCAAGTTAAAAAAAATCAGAGACTTTAGCTATGTCCTACTGCTCCTTTGAGAGCATACCTTCATTCTCCCCCTTTCTTCATTAAATTTGTCTTTGTGATGCTGAGCTCAGTCCTTTTATTAAAATACACTCACGTGGCCTCTGAAGTGCCATCAAGCAAATGCTGAAAGCCAATCTACTCACTTTAAAGTAGATTAAGAACATCTACAATAGATGACTGGTACCATGAAACACAATTTGTAAGTGTTCCAAACATGCATTCATCAATACTGGAGGTGCCAGCTACTACTGAAATACTAAGATTTATAAGATACATTGTATGGCAAAATATTCCAATGACATGGTTTCCAGGGGAGATATACTAAGATTCTAGAAACGAGCAGTACGTTCGCTGCTTTCCTCAACTGACCTTCAGATCCAATTAATTTGCAGCTAATGGAATGATATGTTCAGAGGAATTCTGAATATTACTCAAAATTCCCAAATGACTTTGTTATCCAACTGCCTTAGAAGTGCTGATAAGCAGCAAGAGCATGAGGTATACTGACAGCACATAATGGAGTTTTGCTTTCAACATACACCGCTTGGATTTTGCACCCAAATTTTAAATTTCTTAAAAGGGTTGGGTGTTCTTTGTTGTTGTTTTTTTTCTCCCTTTAGTACAAAGGCCTCTGTGATACCTCTTAATGTCAAATAGTCTCATGAAAGAGCACTGGCTCAGCTCTGGTATGACCTTGAATGTCTTAATTACTCCAGATCACCTCCTCCCCCGAGTTTGCTCCCCTGCTGAGAGCCAGTGGTGAGGTTGAAGTCCATGCTGCAGTTGAGGTCAAGTTCTCAGTTTAATCGTCTCACCTTGTGGCTAAGATCTCAAGATAAAAACAGGCTCAGCCAAAAAAAAAGGACATTTCCCTCAGCTCTCTTCTTGGGCCCCGTAAGGGGGACGTGTGATGTATCGCAGGATAACCGAGGGACATCACCCAGTTGGTACTAAATAAACTAATCTGTGAGGTACAAGTCATAAGGAGTAAATGAGAGTTGTGATGTAGGTGGGCATCGTGGCTGTGCCCGTGTGCTCTCCCAGCACACCTCGTTATTTGTCCTGGGTGTGCAGACCAATCAACACTTACATGCCTTGATTAGTATTGTAGGTGGAGACTCTGCAGACCCAACATCAACCCGGGGCAGCTGCTGCTGCAGAATTGACCAGACTGAACCTAGATAAGATACTTGTAATTATTTAGCAAAATCTGTTCCTGAAGAGTCAGGAATGACCGGGCATACAAATCAGTCTTTTTTTACGTAGCTAAAGTAGAGGTGGGTTTTGCCTAGTTTAAGGCAGTAAATAACAGTGGATCCTGCATTCATAGTGGTCACCCAGAACCACAGGGCAATAGAATTATGAGAATTCAACAGGTCTGGGGACTCTGACTGGACCCTGCCTGAGACACCATTGCAAGGACTCTCATAACCAATTCTGTCACCACCTGGAAAATGACAGAGAGATATGATTCCCCAGATAAGAATTAACCTAAACCAAAAGAAAAATAGACTGGAGGGAAGAGAGGTGTGTGTGTTTGCAGAGCACCCACAGCAAAGACTGCAGCACATGGGCTCTAGCTACTTGTTTCCATCTCCTCAAGTAAAGATCCTCTCTTTCAGCAGCAGATGGGAACAAATCATCTCTTTTGAGACGGAAACAGCCATGAAGCTGCACTGCAGACTTAAAGCAATAACATTAGAGGAGGTAAGGAAGAAAGATATCCATAGAAACTGCTGCTCCCTGCGTAGAGTTGTCTCCCATGCTCTGGCGCACAGAAAGACCTTCCTGAACCACGCTGTCCATATACAAGCGAAACACAGCAACTCTAACAGGTCCACCATTGACCATTCACCCTTATTCTTGGTGAAAGGGAAGAGGTATTTTATCTTCTAACGTGAGTTGCACCCAAAGGAAAACTTTTACTGAATAAGAAGTGTTACAATTCAGTAGCTGCATATTTTAAATGTGGTTTCTAAGTATTCAAGTCATTATAAATCCACTGACTTCAGCAGAGCTGTGCAGGGTTATGCCAGCTATGAATCTAGCTGCTCTCTGTTTAAGTACTTCCCCAGCACTAAAATCCTTTTAAAAAAGAAAGTCATCCAGGTGATGTTTGCCCACATATAAATCAATTAAGACATGAAAGGTTGTATGCAGGCATGGGGATAAGAGGGGAGCAAGGGGGAAGAGGAAGGAACACTTCTTTTTTTAATTTTCTAGGTATTTTTCCCCCCCCCAGTGTGGCTTGTGTTCAGCCCACTTTGCTCTGTGTGCCCAGAGCTACCCATTCTGTAATGTCATTAAAGGTTCATCAGGATTTATAGCATACATCCGTGAAGTTGTATTAATTGTATATTGCTTCATGAAATGGGAGCTTTGCAACCTGGAGTACTTGTAAGATGAACAGCCTTTGTTATGTCCTAGGAGAAATACAATTTTGAACCACCCCTCTAGAGTCCTTCTAATGAAGTGACTGGTTTAACTTTTTCTTCTCCTAAAATAGGCTATCAATGAAAGGTGTCAGCCTTTAAAAAAAAAACACTTTCCAGATGCAGATTTTGAAAAAATAGTAGAACTGTTCATTCTTACAAATCAGTGATGTCCTCCTGAATCGTCTCTGAAATATTTATTGTCACATGATCATTGAATTAAGTCTTTTTGCTTCCCTGGGCTAAACTGCAAAACAGAAACTTGCTTGGGTTACGCTGTTCATACCCGGATCAAGGTGGCACCGTCAGAGCCAAATTGCCTCTCTTTCAAAGAACTAACTCTGCTTAAAAGCACACACAAAATCATTACTATTTTTCCAGGTATCACCAAGACTCACGGCAGTTTTCAACGTTAAATACTATTTACTGGAAATATTATTCAAGATCTGTGCTAAACGGACAGACCCTCTTTGCAGCATTAACAGTGGGTCATGTATTAGCATCTTCAGTTGCCTTTAGCCCAAGTCTGAACTGATAACACGCTTCTCAGCGAAGATAAAGGGGCAGGTTTTAGGCCCTAGCTCAGACTAACACTGAAGCGCTATTTTTTATGCTGTTTAAAGGATTAACACAGCTTTTTCAGCAGCACAAATAACTGATAAGCAGCAAAACGCTCTCCCAGTGGTCACACGAGTCAAGGGGCAGGGTGGCCAGGGTGACATGAGAGCTCAGATTGCTGAGACAGGTCCAAGGTCCAGTTAGAGAACCAAGACCACAGGCCAGGATCAGGCTAGATCAGGGCCGCGTGTGCCCCTCCACAAGCATAGCTGTGTCGTAGCTCAAGCAAGGATCATAGAATCATAGAATAACCAGGTTGGAAAAGACCCACTGGATCATCGAGTCCAACCATTCCTATCAATCACTAAACCATGTCCCTCAGTGCCTCATCCACCCATCCCTTAAACCCCTCCAGGGAAGGTGACTCAACCACCTCCCTGGGCAGCCTGTTCCAGTGCCCAATGACCCTTTCTGTGAAAAATATTTTCCTAATCTTCAGCCTGAACCTCCCCTGGCGGAGCTTGACCTGAGTGGAAGTCAAGCCCTGAGCAGAAGTGGAGAACTGCCCCCCTGCTTCTCCCAGCTTTGTCCCACAGATCTAATCACAGTCACCTGGTCCAAGGCCACAGCGTCTGCACTGAGCACAGGCAGACTGACCCGCAGGATGGGGTAAATATTCCTGCCCTAGG
The DNA here is from genome assembly GCF_032191515.1 of Phaenicophaeus curvirostris. Taxonomy (NCBI): domain Eukaryota; kingdom Metazoa; phylum Chordata; class Aves; order Cuculiformes; family Cuculidae; genus Phaenicophaeus; species Phaenicophaeus curvirostris. Next base: position 8,157,811 of record NC_091399.1, on the reverse strand, counting down.
TTTGTACCCTAGGATTTGAAGCATCAACAACAGGAGGGTAAAAAACCCTCATTTCGTACAGCAGGCGATATAACTCTTGGTTACATTTTTCAGACACAGCAAAAGATTCATGCTGATCCTCTATCAAGAGGAGATTCAATATTAATGATTCTTAACTTGCCTCAGGATTTCAACAGAGTGATCTGCTTACCAGGAAAATATCAGCATGTTTACTGATTTTATACCAAAAAAAAGAAAATAATCAAAGTGCTATCTTAGAATTGTTGTTATCAGGCTAAAAATGGGAACAAAGCTTTACAGCAGCTCACGGCAACTGAGGTTCATCTGGATTAGATGGTGGCAAAAGTGAAAGGCTGCTCATCCTGTCAGAACAGTCTGATTGTTGTGAGGCAGTCACCACAAAATAAACTGATTAAAAAAAATCAGACAGCTTAACAGAAGATTCATGGAAGAAGAAAAAGTGAAAAGCAAACCATAAAACTGAACCAGGAATACTGATCAACCACAGTCAATCAAAATGGCTTTAACTGGAAATAAATATTTGCTCCAGACCACATAAATCTGGCTTATAGCTCTTTTATTGGCAATGTAAGAATAAGTGAGTTATTCCATTATTCTTTGCTTTTCATTTTACTTATCCATCATAAATTGGCTACTGAAGCCATAAATCTTTTGCCTGATAAAAGTATTTTTTCAGTAGATAGTCTTCTGAGAACATATTTAGTGAGATATCATGCACAAACATTACAAAGATGACAAAACCCCAACAGGAATAATTCTATAGTCCAGGAAAAAAAAAAAAACAAAAGAGTAAAACACTCAAAAATGGCATTTAGTTGGAAGATACAGAATTTCTTGTTGAGTTTACCACCTTAAAATTGCACCTATACATCAGTGACTGATAATTAAGAGCCTTGAAACAAATTTAAGGCTTAATTTCCCCAGCTTCCCCTCCCCTGACCCTTAAAAAAGAGCATCCAAATCATAGAATCACCATGTTGGAAGAGACCCACCGGATCATTGAGTACAACCATTCCTATCAATCACTAAACCATGCCCCTTAGCACCTCGTCCACCCGTGCCTTAAACACCTGCAGGGAAGGTGACTCAACTACCTCCCTGGGCAGCCTCTGCCAGCGACCAATGACCCTTTCTGTGAAAATTTTTTTCCTAATGTCCAGCCTAAACCTCCCCTGGCAGAGCTTGAGGCCATTCCCTCTCATCCTGTCCCCTGTCACTTGGGAGAAGAGGCCAGCACCCTCCTCTCCACAACCTCCTTTCAGGTAGTTGTAGAGAGCAATGAGGTCTCCCCTCAGCCTCCTCTTCTCCAGGCTAAACAACCCTAGCTCTCTCAGCCGTTCCTCATAAGGCCTGCTCTCCAGCCTCCTCACCAGCTTTGTTGCTTTTCTCTGGACTCGCTCCAGAGCCTCAACATCCTTGTGGTGAGGGGCCCAGAACTGAACACAAGATTCAAGGTGCGGTCTCACCAGTGCCGAGTACAGAGGGAGAAGAACCTCCCTGCACCTGCTCGTCACGCTGTTTCTGATACAAGCCAAGATGCCATTGGCCTTCTTGGCCACCTGGGCCACTGCTGGCTCATGTTCAGTCGGCTGTCAACCAACACCCCCAGGTCCCTCTCCTCCAGGCAGCTTTCTAGACAGACTTCTCCTAGTCTGTAGCACTGCATAGGGTTGTTGTGCCCCAAGTGCAGGACCCGGCATTTGGCCTTGTTAAACCTCATGCCATTGGACTCTGCCCAGCGGTCCAGCCTGTTCAGATCTCTTTGGAGCCTCCCTGCCCTCCCGCAGATCAACACTTCCACCCAGCTTAGTGTTGTCTGCAAACTTGCTAAGGGTGCACTCGATGCCTTCACCCAGGTCATTGATAAAGACACTGAACAGGGCTGGACCCAGCACTGAGCCCTGGGGAACCCCACTTGTCACTGGCCTCCAGCTGGATTTCACACCATTTCCCACCACTCTCTGGGCCCAGCCAGCCAACCAGTTTTCCACCCGGGAGAGTGTGTGCCTGTCCAGGCCAGAGGCTGACAGTTTCTCAGGCAGAATGCTGTGAGAAACTGTGTCAAAGGCTTTACTGAAGTCCAGGAAGACCACATCCACAGCCTTTCCCTCATCCAGCAGCCGAGTCACTTTGTCATAGAAGGCGATCAGGTTAGTCTGGCAAGACCTGCCTTTTGTGAACCCATGTTGACTGGGCCTGATCACCCAGTTCTCTTGCATGTGCTTCATGATAGCACTCAAGATCACCTGCTCCATGACTTTCCCTGGCACTGAGGTCAGACTGACAGGCCTGTAGTTTCCTGGGTCCTCCCTGCGACCCTTCTTGTAGATGGGCACAACATCAGCCAGCCTCCAGTCCAGTGGGACTTCCCCAGTCTTCCAGGACTGTTGGAAGATGATGGAAAGGGGTTTGGCCAGCACATCCGCCAGCTCCTTCAATACCCTTGGATGAATCCCATCCAGCCCCATAGACTTGTGGGTGTCTAGTTGGGCTAGCAAGGCTCTGACCTCCTCCTCTTGGAACATGGGAGCCTCATTTTGCTCCTCTAGCTCCTGGGTTTGTACACAGCCGGAACAACTTTCTTTATGTGAGGAACATGAGAAAAAGTGAGGGAAGAATTATAAAAGTAGGGTGTTTTTAAGAGATACTTAGATCACAAACAAAAGCTTTTACTTTTCCTCAGTTACAAATTTAACCTGGTTCTGAAAAACCTGGGGCATGCTAAGGGAGGGCTAGATAAAGGAATAAAACTTGGAGGTTTCAGATTTATCTTGCAGAGAACTTACTCAACCAAAAAAAAAAGAGAAGAATAAAATCACAGTCCTTAGCTACATGCCCTTAACATTGATTCCGCTCACACAGGTCTGCAGTGAACTCCTCTCCTCAGCAGCATTGGGCACGCCAAGCTCTTTTGTGACAGCTGGTTCTTAAAGCTTTAGTTTCAGGAAACTGCGCGAATAGATCAGTCTCAGTTTTATAAAATGGCATTGCTAACTTTGATAGCTACAGAGAAAAACTTGGAAATGTGACCCAAGTGAATCCTAAAGCGTTCAGAGTCTAATGATAAATAAAAGAGCCTGGTGTCTTTATAAGATTTCATCATTCTTCAACATTTGGACTCAGTAACATCATAACAATAAAAACAGCATTTACAGAGCTTATGTAGAAAAAAAGGTAGACTATTTTATGAAGAAGTGAGGACCCTTCTATGTTCAGCTCCCACCTCAGATGCCTGCAGATCCTTGATCATGTCCTTTATACATGCTCTTAGTCTAGTCCCTGATCCGATTCAGTCAAACACAGAGACGGCAGAGTGCTGCCCCAAATCATAGAACAATTTGGGCTGGAAGAGACTTTAAAGATCATCCAGTTCTACCCCGACCCTGCCATGGGCAAGGACACCTCCTGCGGGCAGGGACACCTCCCACTAGATCAGGCTGCTCCAAGCCCCATCCAATCTGGCCTTGAACATCCCCAGGGATGGGGCAACCACAGCTTCCCTGGGCAACCTGTAGAACTGCTTTGCCTCAATGCACATTCTTCTTAGCATGAAAGACCTTCCTGGTGATGACGACAGTCTCAAGACTGTCATACTAGTTTGTGAATCATATATTGGGAACAATACCCAATGCCCAGGCAGCTTATCAAATATAACCTCTGATTTCCTTTGAGCTCTTCATAAAGGCTTAGGTTTTATTCTGCTGAGTACAACTTGCCATGGCGAATGACAGACTTCACAGCTAAACTGGCCTCTCCCTTTCCCCACTATTCATAAACTCGTATCTAGAGTAATTCCACTGTCCAGGGACTGTTTTTTAATGCACTGTGCCATGTGCAATGAAGACTTAAGTGCTATAAGCACCTCTAAGTGATTATGTAAAGCAAGATATACTTAATAGCAAGTAAAGAGCCACTCTGCCCCTCAAAAATAACATTACCTCAATTTAACAATTTGTGCTTTTGTTTTATCTCTGCATCTCTCAGTTATGTCTGGAAATCTGACATTTCCACACCAAGAGGTTGGGAGAGATTATTCCCAGAAGATTTTCTGGCCAGTATTGTACCTAGCAAAGGTCTGAGTGGTTCATGCACACCTAGGGTTGCACGTGAAGTTAATGATGCTCCTCCAAAGCCACAACTTACACATTACTAGTTGTAAAATCATAACAACACTATTTAAAATTCTGGGAGCATCTCCACCCGGAATAGTACTTGCTAAACTCAAAGGAGTTCTGAGAACCATAATTATTGCAACTGTCTGTGGGCAACTGCCTCAGGAGGCAGGAGCTCCACAGCCTCTGCAGCATAATTTCTTGGTCAACAGCACCATCTACCTCCAATAACTGAACACTTGGAGCAGATCGTGTGTTATTAGTGCTCCCTTGCACCGCTCGTTTCTTTCTGCAAACCCACCAACGGTGATGTTACCACAAGGTCTCTTCTGTATGTAAACCAAGGTTTGGAAACTTAGAGGCAAGGTTTTCAATTTCTATAGCTCATAAAGCACCTGAAATGGCCAGCACAGTATCGCTATCCGACTCATTACTGGGAAATTGGCAGCACTAATCAGGCACTGTAAAAAACCACAGCCTTGCGCTGTTATACGTTGGGGTGGAAAGCAAGGACAAGCACTGTGGAGTAAAGATGAGTCATGATTACCTTTTTTTTTGTGCCAGAAGACACAAATATGTAACTTGTTAATTTGTCAGGCTTTTTACAGACTGCATCTGCTCACAACAGCAAGCAAGGATCATTCTCCCTGGCGAATCAACCAGGTTGATATTTAGGATGGAAATGCTCCAAAAAAACAGTGGTGAGACTTCAGTGCTGCAAGCACAGCAATAAAAAAAATGTAGCAGTCTCTCTGGGTGGGATTGATAGCTGGTGTAAGACTACCACAGACCCAGGGTATTACCTGTCAGCTGTCAGCGTGTGTTGCAGCCTGGAATCTCATATGGTCCATGCTGTTAGAAGAAATACAGATGAGCCATGCTAGACACTCAGATACATCAGAGCTCCCTCCATAGGCTAGCATGGGAACCAGTATAGGCAACAGTTTCTTCACAGGATTAGCCAAAACGTAGTACAAAATAGCCACAGAGAGTACTGAAAAGAAATATTGCAGACATAGTACATCCATAGTGTCTCCAAAGTATCTGTGGCAACATGATTTTTAAGTGTGTGTTGTACAAAATTCACATTTTGTGCTATTATGCACTTACAGAGCACTTTGCAGGGCTGGAAAATCACAAGTTCCGCTTTTGTGATTCTGCCTCTTTCTTTTTTGGAACATGGAGATTCTGGAGGAAGCCACGGCTTCTTTGGCTTCCTCCATTGATTCAAGGACACCACAGAATATCAACATTAGTAGAGGAGTCTGGTGCCTTACTGAAAATCACATCCTGAATCAACAGCAAGATCCGACACGATCGGTGGATTTTGACCCATTGAAATGGAAAGATGAGAAAGCCTGAACAAAAGTGCACGTGAGTACATTTAGCAAAGGCCTGAACCCTTCCCTAAAATTCAACATGGTGTCTGTAAATAAACAAATTAACAGATAAAAGTTGAACTTGTTTCGATCTTATTTACAGTCATTTATTCTTACTATTCAACCACCTAGACTGCAGTCATAACTTAGTAAGCTGATACAGGATACATGGTAGAAAAAAGAAGACCCATCCCTCGCCCTCTTGTTTAGTTTCTCAACATTGCCACAACTTCTAGCCTGCAGAAAGACTAAATGGAAAACAGACATAACCAAAACCTCTTCATGATACTACTCATGTTCACAGGCACAGCAAGACCCAGAGTCCTGTCTAAGCTCTGAACTACCGTAGCCTCTTCTGTTCATCTACTCTTAGAACCAGAAACAGGTCTTTTAACATCAAAAATGAGGTTAAACTACAAATTATCACAGTCAACCTTTCTTAATGAAAAGGTAATTCAAATTGAACAAAAAGCAACTAAAAGGGTTAGTCAAAAACACAGCCCTGGCTTGCCCAGCCCTGCACCGTCCCCCTCCAAGCACGTAGGAAAAGGTCCTTCTTTCCTCCAGTGTGGCTTGGCATCTGCTCCCGAGTCTTTTCTGAAAAGCCCAGGGAATTAAGTGCCTGAATATTCTTATGTATAAAGAATAATATTAAAAATACAAAAACTCAATTACTCAAGGTCATTTTTGAAAGCCAGACCTTGTAATACAGATTAGCGCAGACTAAAGGATTGCAACATAATGAAGTGCAAAGTCTGAATTCTTTTAAAATATCGGACCTTGCTGTGTAACCAAGGAACACTCAGCACCATGCAGGACTGAACGATGTTTGTTCAAAACCATTCCCTAGTTCCAGGGGCAGTCTGTCAGTACCCACACATCAGATGTCACCTACATATTTCGGAAAGCTATGTGTTTTGGGTTTTTTTCTTGGCACCAGAAAGATCTCCATACACACCCTTTGGTTCCTCAAAGAATGTGGCCCAGCCTCTTTTCTTCATCATGATTATTGCATATCATTGGGAAATTTGATTAAGTATTTTATATTTCAGCCTATTCAGCACTCTGAAGGCTTTATCTACTCAAAATGGGCAAGGAGGACTTGTCTGTGCAAAGGAGCTGAGAAGACCCTAACTCACATTCTTTCACCTCCAACTCCCTCCTCACATTTTCCTTTGTTACCAACACAACCTTATTTCAATCCATGCGCTCCCTGCCCCCCTTGCTATGGCCTTGGAACTCCACATAGTTTCCTCATTACCAGCACAAGTGAGAGGTGCAAATGATGGCCTCAATACTTTGTTATAGGAGGATTTATCCAGAGGAGAGCTGCAGGAGGGAAATCTTCTTACCTGTTGCCTCCTACACAAAGGGGTCAAGGTGAGACACAGACTCCTTTCCCCAGCCACTCGTTTTTGCGGCACTGAAACACTTGATATATTTCTGTTGCTGGTACCCACTCTCTCATTGATCACAAACCACTTCATCCAGTTCTCACTGCCTTCCCTGGAGAGCTCAGACCTAGCAGTATTGTTTCCCTCTATACAAAGAGTCCTCTCACCTCAAAAAAACAACCCCAAGCCCATCAAACCGAAGGTAAAGGTGTTCATAACTTCAGGTGTCATGGACTAGAGCAAGAGGAGCCTTCCATCTATTACACAGCTGCTAAAACCTATTGGAGAACACTATGTGGCAAAGCATTTACAGTAATGAACAGCATACAGCATCCCCACTAAAACACAAAGGGAAGAAGAAAGCTAACAAGCCTGCAAAGACTGGGGAAGGCGTTATACTGCTTGGGGAGTCACTTGTTTAAATTACCAGCCACTGAGAGCCAGAGTTTGGAGGTGGTGAGCATGGCAATTATTGGTTCAGCACTGCCACATCTTAAGCAGCAACAGTCAGGATGCGGCAGGGAGCGGAGATGCCGGCTTTCCCCACCAGACTCCATGAAATATGGTTCTTTCTTTGCCTGCAAAAAGGTTTTATTCAAGCTGTCGGCCTGCTTTAAAATAATGATGGGTGTTACACAAATCAACAGCCTTAGTTTCTTACTTAGCAAAATGCCAGAGCCTGCTCTAACAGCACAAGCTAAAATAGAAAAAATAAAAAGTAGTAACACAGCAAGCTGAAAATGTCCAGCACTGTGGAAAAAAAAATAAAAAGGATCTGATTTTTTGTTGTTATTAAGCCACTGGGTGAAATATGGCAGCAGTTTTAATGCAATAGATAAAAATACTATGGATATTTTCATTTACAACACCCTGAGATGGACAGACAAGAGAAATTGCCATTTACCTCATCTTTATAAGGTATTTTACCCCCATGTCTGTAACTAGGTAGGGAAATTATCACAATTGTACGCAAATTCTAACAGAGCCCTGGAAAAAATGGCAAAACCTTTTCACTGAGAGGAGGAGACAAACAGCCGTGATTTTTCACGAGACATTTGCAGTCTGAAAAATTGCCAGCCAGCTGCTCTGCCGTGCTGCTCCTACCTCTGCAGAATGCTTTAGCTGTTAAGTCTCGACAGTTTTAGCACCAATAAATAATGATTGATAAAAAAAAAGGAAGTCACGGGGAGTCCTGAGAGGACTGACATCGAGTGGTTAGAACAGGCGCGGTGGCTCAGCCAGTCCCTCCATGCTGGCCTGATATGTCTGCAGAGCATAGAATCGCAGGGCATCACAGCATCCTGGGACTCTGCACCCACAAAATATATCCTTGCTACCATCACACAGTTTCAATGGTGTTATCCACATGCTTTGAAGTCAGCATATTCTTTAATGTGTTGCTGCATTAGGGCTTCAGTGCAGTGACACAACTCTGCTCTTTGAATAGTGTAAAGGTAGATATACAGACCCCTGTCCAGCAATTTCCAGCAAACAGAGCACATGGAACTGGCTATCAAAACCCACCCACCCCCTCACCAAGCTCTTATGTCATGAGGAAAGCAAAAAGAAATAAGCAGAGCATGCATGAGGCAGAGCGGTACAGCCTAACATAGGGCTTTCCGTCAGCAATAGCTCCATGCTCTGTTTCAAAGCATTCACATGTGCCCAGCCATAGCAGATCACTTAGCCAGTGGTTCAATTTTGCCTCTGGGAGCTGCTCCAGGAGGTGGTACAGCACCACCAGAAATCCACCGTGCCTGTGCAAGCCCCAGGATGGCGAGTGGAGGTACCTCTTCCACCAGCATCACCTTGGAAAAGGCACCAGAAAGGCAGCACCCTCTCAGGAAAGGGCTAAAGGAGATACCTTCAGATTGAAGCTTTCTCCATCCTCTTAAATTACCTTTCTTTCTGCTGAAAAAACAACACTGCAAAAAGCAGGAGGAAAGCCTCAGCCAAAAATCCTGTGCTCCTAAGGCAAAGGACTCAAAAATCAGCATACTGCCTTTGTCTGAACACATTTACATGAAACCAAGAGAAGATTGCTACCTTGCAGAAAGCCATTTTCCTCACACAAACTTCTTCTGTCAGAAAGTGGGTTTTTGTGCCCACTGTGCCTCATCTGCAAGGCTTTAGCTAAAAGATTTTCACGTCTTATTTTCATGTTAAAGAATTTTTAGCTGTAGTAACAGTAGTTGCAGTAAACAAGTCTGTTTTCCAATTCACAATAAGCATTCATACCTGTTTAAAATGTTCTGGTGAAAAACAGCTGCTGAAGGGTTCTTTTGTGGAGTATTTCATAAGACCTAGAAATATGAGGTTTCCATTAGAAAAGGGAATCTTGAAAAAATGAAAAATGTATTCTCCTAAATTAATATGAGATCATTCAAAACTGCCCACATCAGCTGCCTCATAAAAGAGAGGAACCCTACTGAACCGTAAAACTTTATCTGCAAAAGTCACACGCGTGTAGGGAGAAGAACCTGAGTTTATTTTACAGAATGCTATGTTCTGCCTTGAACCACATACCACTGTGAGAGATGAAGGAAAATATGCTTCCCCTCCATAATCCCAAGAGTAACTTTGGAATGGGACACACAGAAGTTATTTGGTTGAGAAAGAGGCAGATAAAACTTTGTAGCACAGCACTCAGTCCTCCTTACCTTGAATAGAACCATTGATTCATTAAGACTGGAAAAGCCCTCTAAGCTCATCCAGTCCAACCATCAGCCCAGCACTCCTCTGCCTAATAAACCATGTCCCCACATGCCACAGCTACACGTTTTTTGAACTCCTCCAGAGAAGGAGAGCTTGTAGGGTGAGTTGGGACCCTAGAGCTATTGAGCTTTCTTCTTATTTTTGTTTCTTAGCACTGCTAAGGCAAGTCTATTCTCAAATCTTGATGCAGACACCCTGAAAAAAAAATGCTTTAAATATACCAAAGCTGCTAGTGCTGTTAGTGCTCCTTAAGACACTGTGGGAGTCTGAAATTGTTTGTTATGGCTAAGAAGGTGCAGTATAATTCACTCGCCATAGAGATTTGAGAGGCCATTCCTATCTTGAAAGTGCTGTAGCTGTCCACAAAGAGACCTGGCACAGTCAGGAGCAGCAGTTGAACGAATTTTCTTTAAGAAAGTTGACTTGTTAATTCAATCTCTATCCCTCAGGAGTCAATGCTGGTGCCAATATTGCTCAATGAGTTTATTAAATGACCCGAGTGATCCGGTAGAGTGCACTCACATCAAAAGCAACGATTCATAACTGGGGAGAGTAGTTGGTATGCTGGCAGGCCTGGCCACCATTCAAAGAGACCTCAACAGGTTGGGAAAATAAGCCAACATGAACCTCCTGAAATACAGTAAAGGCAATAAAGGAAAGTGCAAAGTCCTGCCTCAGGGGTGGAATCATTTGAGTACAGGCTGAGGGATGACCAACTGGGAAGCAGTTTAGCAGAGAAGGACCTGAAGGTTTTGGTGGACGTGAAGTTGAACATGAGCCAGAAGTGTGTCCTTGCAGCAAAGAAGGGAAGTGGTATCCTGGGCTGCCCTAGGAGAAATGTCACTGAGGGAGGGGACTCAGCACTGATGAGGCAACACCTGGAGTGCTGAGTCCAAGTCTAGGCTCCACAGTACAGGAGAGACATGGACATTCTGAAGAGACTCCAGCAAAAATCCACAAATATTATTAAGGGACCAGAGCATCTGACAGGCTGAGAAAGCTGCCACCCAGTCAGCCTGGGGAAGAGAAGACTTCAGCTACCTAATAGAGAAGGTCAAGCCAGAAACTTCTCAGATGCGTGCAGCAAAAAGCACAAGAGGCAGTGGACACAAGCAGCAACAAAGGAAATATTGAGTAGACAGGGCCACACGTAAAACAAATCCTTCATGCTGAACATCAAGCTTCACAAAATATATCCATAGGATTAAAGTTTGTGCTGATGGTCACAGAGCACTTCTGAAATTCCCACCCAAGCTTTTTACATTTGCTACTTAAACGTCTTTTAAAAATCTGTTTCTATGGACCTAATTTTAAAAAATCCACAAGAGTGATGTTAAGTGGGAATTGATTCTTTTAGAAACAACTCTTCTTAATCTTCTGAATAAATCTTCCTTTATGACAACAATGTCTGTTCAATGCTTATCATGGTGCTCTCAAGGGAAATTTTGTCCCAGCTTTTTAATGGAAGGGGTAGGTTTGGATGTTAACTTAAAAGCAAAAATTTTCCCTGATGAAGTGGATGAGATGTAAATCCAAATGCAGCAATCTCTGCTTTATCCCTTCGACCTTGACCTGCTTGTCCCTTAAACACCACTTGAGCAGTAGTTTTTATCTGAGGTGAGTCCTGGGAAACAATGGAAATGAACCTGAATATTAGAGCATGATGATATGAGGCACCCAGTAGTAAAATTAGATCAAACATCATTCTAAGCTAGGAAGACCAGTTGATTAACTGGAATGCAAAAACATTGTCAATTTTAAAAACAGAGAAAGGCGCATTTGCCATAATTTTCACTTTTTTCCTCAAATAAATTTTCAGTATTTTGGATACATTTACTCATTCAAAAAATAAAACCATATCAGACTTAAGAAATACTACAAGATTATTCCTTTAGCATGTTAGGAAAAGGAGGATTGTCACCCTCACTTGTCAACAGCCCCTCCTGCCCAGCAGTGTGAATAAGGGAGAATATGTAACTTGAGTTTTATTTTCACAAGGCAATTACACTGAAAAAGGAAAGGGTTTTCACTTAAAATTGTGCTAAAATTTAGTTTAAAAACTAGGTTCTTAATTTAGGTACTATTTTTTTTTTCCCCCTCAAGAAAGACACAAAGGACTATTACCACTAGATGTGTACTCCTTAGCAGAATCAGAAGCTTTTAAAATGAAAATTAAAAAAACAACAATGGGAACATAGAGTTAAATTGGATGAAATTGGGGATGGTTACTTGCACAGTCATACTGAGTTAAATTAGTTTGGATTTAATAATCTGGCGTTGCACAGTCGTGCAGATTCAAAACCAGTCAAAATACATAGCTATGAATATTTCAGTTTAATTTTAGCTTGTCAGGTGGCAAATTGCCTGAAGAAGCCACAAGTACCTGCTCAAAAGACAGAGACTCACACAGACCCTACAAAGACAACTCCCCAGATGCTGCCCAGCTCTCATTATCAGTGCTCTCCGTTTTTCTCTCCCTTCAAAGCTAAGAATACCAATCAACTTTAATGGTTGGAAAGAATTATTCATCCTGTTTGATAAAACTGCCTTCAAGCAACATATAGGCTGTGACAAAGTTTTCTAATTAAACAGTTTCATTAAGCAGAGAGCACACCTTCCTAAATCCCAAAGCTGCAAACTCAGGGCTTGATCCTCCTCCCACTGAGCTCCATAGGAGCAGGATCCCCATATTTAGATTTCTCCCTCTTCAGGAGATTTTAGGAATCAATAAGCAAAAGTTATTCTAAGTCCCAAAAACCATGCATTCTCTTTGGGATTCTCTGGGCAAATTACTTATTGATTTTTCTCAGCACATACTGCTGATTTTCATAGGTCTCAGATTGTTGCGTTTTTTTCCTGGCATCTTGTCACGTAATCATAAAAATTTTCCTCTGATAATATGGATATAGCCCAAATTTATAATGAGTTTGATTCAATATAGACTTAGACTGTCTCAGAACACCAAGGTTATAAGATCAGTGCAGCTGGAGAGTAAATATCATTACGAGATGCACGTCATTCACTTCAGAGGAAGAGCCCGGGTGGAGACACAAACAACCCGAGATGGACATAGCCATAACGTAAAAGCAGGTACAGAAGGGAGGAAGATGAGGCTCCTGCTAGTTGCATGGTGAAGGCCAAAGGACAGGAGAAGCTTAAGCCCATTCCCTCTCATAAATACATCTCGTTGTGGTCCCCGTGCAGTGCCAGGGTTTCCACCTACCTTCCCGTCTCTAGTGTTTGCTCACCCCAGCAAGCCCTATCTCCAGCCCATCTGCCAAGCTGCCAGCACTGATGAAGGAGGAGTCGTTTAGCTCCCTCATTAAATTAAGTCTCTACTGCTCTCACCCCTCTTCACTTTCTCTGCGTATGGCCAGGACATGAAGCTCTGGAACACCATAGAGAAATATCCACCTATACCCTTTAGATCTCAACTGAAGCCGGAACCGTTAATTAAAACCCGTGTTTTCAGAAAGCTGACTACTCCTACCTTCTTGTAAAGGTGAAAAGCCAAAGTTCCTGTGGTGCAAGTCAGGAGAACTTCAGGACACGCAGCTGCAGCCTATGGGCAATTCCCCACTACCTAATAAATAAACCTTCTGGAACCGGTAATCGGATCATCACTCCCGGCTGCTACCTCCACCTGCCTCTCATACACTTGTTGACCTGTTTGCCACGGTTTCCATCCAAACTAAGGAACTGCAGCTCCGTATTCCAAATACGTGTCACCCATCCCATCCTTTGACAAGCCCAAGGGAAGCCCTTAGAAAGATCATCATGAGGCAACTGCATGTGAAATAATTTAGTGAAAATGAGGGTCACAATCTAGAAACCGTGAACGCTCTGATTAACCTTCCAGCAGAGGGTCTCCTCTCTCTGCTTTTTAAAAATAACTGGGTACAGCGCACAGGTCAACAGCAACGTCCTGATAGACAGGAGAGGCTCTGTGACTCAGGGAGAATTTTAAGGCTGCACGTGAGTGTCTGTAATAGTCTGAAAGAAGACATGTCTTTCTGCACCTGCTGGTGCTCAGCATGGCTAAGGAGAACAGGATCTAGTTTTTCAGTGTCACGTCTTTCCATTGCTTTCTTCCAAGTCATACAAAATGCCTATTTTAATTTTCCTTATTGCTTTCATAAGGAAAAATCTTCCCAGTTTGTGCCAGCAAGGACAGTTTGTGTAAGGAGATTTTCTTCACCTCCCTCACCTCAGAGAAAAGAAAAAGGTCATTTTTTTTTCCATAACATCATCTGTGGAATAGCCCTTGAGCAAGGGCGTGGCCACTGCAGATTGTTTTATCTAGAGAAAGCCTGTCACACAGGGAGAGCTAATGTATCAGACAGAAACAAGCTGCGCTGACCCACACACCCATATAAATAATACAGACTAGGAGACGTTTGTGTGAGCACAGAGATTTCTGGAGGGCACTTTAATATTTTGTTTACATCTAAAAGTAAATATGGTGCCTTAAACAGCTGCCTCATGATCCCCAGCTGTTCATAAATACAAAAAAGAAAGTGACATTTGCTTCCAAACAGCTAGTAAATTATACATCTAGAACAAAAATCTAGCCATTCTGCTTGGATTTGTACTGCAGTGAAAACTTCAGCCAGCACACAGATCTGCATCGTGCATCAGCGGAACACACATTTGCTTCTTCACTAATGACCAGTGCAGACATTGAAGTGGGGAGAGGTCAGAATTGTCTCCCTTCGCCTTTCCCAGCAGCTGAACCACCTGTGAAAGGGCAGCTCCCAAGCTGATGCTTTGCCCAGCGCTCCACAGAGCAGCGAACCATGGTCAGACCTCCCGCATCCTGTGGACTGCGGAGGGGAAGGATCATAGAATAACCAGGTTGGAAGAGACCCACTGGATCATTGAGTCCAACCATTCCTATCAAACACTAAACCATGCCCCTTAGCACCTCATCCACCCATCCCTTAAACACCTCCAGGGAAAGTGATTCAACCCCATCCCTGGGCAGCCTCTGCCAGTGACCAATGACCCTTTCTGTAAAAAATATTTTCCTAATGTTCAGCCTGAACCTCCTCTGGCGGAGCTAGAGGCCATTCCCTCTCGTCCTGTCCCCTGTCACTTGGGAGAAAAGGCCAGCACCCTCCTCTCCACAACCTCCTTTCAGGTAGTTGTAGAGAGCAAGGAGGTCTCCCCTCAGCCTCTTCTTCTCCAGGCTAAACAACCCCAGCTCCCTCAGCCGTTCCTCATAAGGCCTCTTCTCCAGCCCCTTCACCAGCTTCATTGCTCTTCTCTGGACTCGCTCCAGAGCCTCAACATCCTTCTTGTGGTGAGGGGCCCAGAACTGAACACAGTACTCGAGGAGTACTCGAGGATGCGGTTCCAGAATCAGGCTGGGAGGTACAGACTGACCCCACAATCCCTTGCCATCCCCATCTGATCTCCAAACGCCTCAGCAAGACTTCACTGAGCATCCCTCATTACCTGCTGCTATAAAGCCCTTCACAGGGTCTTGGGGACCCTTCTGGTGCCCTGAAACCCCCTTTGACCTCTCCCAGCCCTGCTCCGGCCTTTGTTGAAGATATATTTCATCATTATGGCAAAGCTTTAATTTTACCTGGGCTGCTGAGAAGCTTTGAATTACCACTTCAGGGGCTTGGGGATGTTGGAGGGGAAGGTTGGGGGTTTTTTAAATGGTCTTCACTGATCTGCGGGGAACACAGTTTATAGGTTTGCTTTTCATTCCTCTGTTCTATACGTATTATCTCAGGAAGGGCTTACACACCTGAACACTGTCTGGTTTTTTTTCTTTTCAGGTACAGCAATTGTTATAAAAAGAGATATAAACCTTGCCTGACCTTACTTTGATGATATTAAAACAAACTTATTTTGAGTGGGCTGACTTGTCAAGGTATCTAGATCATTCCCCAGCCTCCTCATTATTTACCACTTCATCAGCCCTCTGTCATCCTTACACTTTATCTGCAATGAGTTTGCACTGCTTCTAGAGAAAAATATTGAATAGTTTCTGCCTGCTCCTAAGCCATGCAGACCTCAGTTATAGCAGTAAAAAAAAGAAAGAAAACTCTGATGGTTATTCTACAGTAACTACACCTTCAGCTGCATCAGTCAGGTTTTAATCCAATTAATGTGAACTTCCCTGATACAGTATCGCTAATGCTTTTATGGAATGTAATGCAAACCAGGTTAAATCCCTTACAAAATTCTACTAAACTAAGTCTATCAAGCTTACCACTTCCACCTAAATTTTAATCATTGTGATTAAACAAGCCTTGCTTGGCAAAAGCTTATTTCTGTAAAACATGGTCCCTGGTGTTCATTCTATTCCAGTCCTCTCATTCTGTATTAACTGAGTACCGAATTACACCCACAACTGATGTCATGCTAACCAAGCTGGAAATATTCAGCTGACACGTGGACTTTGATGTGAAAGGTTGTTCTTTTTAAATATTTAATTGCGTTGCCATCTCTGAATCACTATTAGAGATCTTATCATCTTCATCTACTAGCGAGCCTGTAACACTGCAAATGCTTCTTCTTGCAAGAAGCTTTCTTGCTTTCTTGCTTTCTTGCAAAGCTACATCAGAAAATCTTTCTGCCAGGTGTGGTTCTTTCTCAGTATTTTTAGATTCCATATCGTATTGACAGCTAATTTCCTTTCTTGTCCATTTTTGTGTTGCTTTTTTTTCTTTTTATTTCTAACTTCTTCCTTCACTTCTCCTCTGATCTAGAATGGGCCTTAAGCTAGAAGTGTTTCTTCCTTCCCCCGCTCCCCTTGACTGCTGAACTGTGACAATTCATTTTGAAAGCCCTCCAAACTCCAACAAAACACAATCTCATGAGCACCTTGTTTACTTTCTTACAAACCCCATTGTGTGGCATCTAGGTAAGAGGAGCTCACACGCATCTCTCCTCCAGCTTCCTCTCTTCTGCATGCGATTCTGTAAGAATATCTGTGGCAGAGGGCAAGCCCACCTTCCCATAAGTTTGCTAAATTAGGCTGATATCTTGAAAATGGTTGTAAGCTTTTTCCCTTTTCTTACTTTATCTGTCGCTGCAGAGACAGCCTGTGAGAACAGATTTCATTTCTGAAGCTGGCCAGCAGTAAGTTTTGTCCTAAACCATATTTATTTTTGTGTTTCCAAAAGTTTCCAGTCAGAGTATCAAGTTTAGTTCTTATCAGATAATTACACAGCACTTGCCTCCTGAGGCAATTTTAAATCAATCTCAGGAAAGGCAGTAACTATACACTGTAGATAATTATAGTCCATTAAAGTACTTTAAGATTAGATTCAGAGATCACTAATCACACAAGGTCATAAATGTACTGCACCTTTCCGTGGTGGTGTCTGCATTTTGATATGTAGCCTTTTCGCGGGGAAAAAATATTTTCTAGGGTTTTTTTATTGAGCAAATATCAGAGGCAATTGGAAACTAGTTAAAAACATGCAAAAGTATTGCCCTAAAAGCAATTTCAGTTCTAACCAGTCAGTCACAGAGAGAAAAACAGAGCATAAAGCAAGACTGTCATTTTAAGGATACTCT
The DNA here is from genome assembly GCF_032191515.1 of Phaenicophaeus curvirostris. Classification (NCBI taxonomy): domain Eukaryota; kingdom Metazoa; phylum Chordata; class Aves; order Cuculiformes; family Cuculidae; genus Phaenicophaeus; species Phaenicophaeus curvirostris. The sequence goes on along the minus strand of NC_091399.1, from coordinate 8,140,651 downwards.
TGACAAAACATGTCATATTTTATATTTAAAATAATGTCTAACCAAACGCCTCCCTTACTTCAAGAAAATGGCTTCTTTAATTGCTCTGAGAGATGTGTGAAATGTGCTTGACAAGTATTTGATTAAATGAAGAAGCTTCCTTGCAAGTTGCACCGATTGGAAATTCTCTGACTAAGAGTTTTCCCTGTGGCAAAACATCATTTTGCTCAAAACATATAAAATCCATTATTAAACAATCGAAGCAAATCTACTCAAGGTCAGATTATCCCCAGGTGAAACACTCCCTCCATTCTTTAAGCTCGCACCTGGGATGTCCCGAAACCATCTAATGTCTTTTGTCAGGGTTGATGGTGATGACCAGTGACAGCCACGGGGGTTATTGCTCTTCTTGTGGTGGTGGTGTGTCAGTGTCAAGGTCCAAAGCACTGCGATGACAACAGGCTCTTAGCCAGGAGGTCTCAGCCAGCTGACTTGTCTAAACAACAACCTCAGATGGATTTAGAGACAACAATTTGGACAGATTTACTAAATGCAAGCAAAGTTGGATGTCTACCGACTTTAAAGGTGAGCCACCTGTGTTTGGGAAAAAAATGGTAAGACAGAAAACTCCAAAATGCTTCAACTAAGATCACCATTCTCATTACTAGGTCTTTATCTTATTTTGTATCAGGACAAGATGGCTTATGTAAGACATTTCTTCCTTATCTTTGTTTTAGGGGAGGTTTTCTCATTCCAGCCTTATCTAGATTGTCTTGCACCCGGTACAACCTCTCCTGCCTCCCAGCCTACTCGGTACCAACCATTATCCATCACTCCCAGGTTGGTACTTGCAACTTGAGCTTATGCAAGCTTCAGTTTACCTGTCATGTTTGCTAGGTAGGGACAACATTCATCAATGCTTTTTATGAGTAACATTGATGGCTCCATGTTAGTCCTCTAATAGTACATTACTACGTGGGAGCGATGTCTACATGTGATTCCTGCCGCCAGAGGGCAATTAAACATACCGCAGCGTGTGCGATTAGCTGCTTACTAGATTGCTGTAAAAGGATGTGGTTCCTCCGTAACTTGGTAATTAAGTAGTTTTAGCTCAGCCTTGCGGCAGAAATCTCCAGAAGCATTTCAGAGGTACCTGTCTCTAAACTGAACACCTTCTGCTGATAACCCACAACTGAAGGTAAACCTGTGTGACCTCCTAAGACACTCCTGAAGGCTACTAGGGATGGGAGCCTTCTGAGACACGCTTCCAGCTGCCCAGAATTCAAAGATTCAGTAAATAGAATCATAGAATCATCATGTTGGGAGAGACCCACCAGATCATTGAGTCCAACCATTCCTATCAAATACTAAACTATGCCCCTCAGCACCTCGTCCACCCATCCCTTAAACACCTCCAGGGAAAGTGACTCAACCCCATCCCTGGGCAGCCTCTGCCAGTAACCAATGACCCTTTCTGTGAAAAATATTTTCCTAATGTCCAGCCTAAACCTCCCCTGGCGGAGCTTGAGGCCATTCCCTCTCGTCCTGTCCCCTGTTACTTGGGAGAAGAGGCCAGCACCCTCCTCTCCACAACCTCCTTTCAGGTAGTTGTAAAGAGCAATGAGGTCTCTCAGCTCTTCCTCATAAGGCCTGTTCTCCAGTCCCTTCACCAGCTTCGTTGCTCTTGTCTGAACTCACTCCAGAGCCTCAACATCCTTCTTGTGGTGAGGGGCCCAGAACTGACAATGGGAAAGCAAAAACATACCATACAGTCAAAAGCAAATCTTGATCTGACAAAACTGTAACCCAGTGTTGCTAATCCTGCTGCTACATAAGTGGTTCTTTAAATCCTCACAGGACTCAAATCACAGTTCAGATTAGACATCAGACAACTGTAGACAGGCATGGATTATTATCAGACCAGGCCCAAACAAAATGTTTCAATGATTTCCAGCTGATCATGTGAAAGCCAATCCTTTCTACAAATACTTTGAACATTTTGTTCCAACACAAGATGAAAGCAAACATTAAAAAAGAAGAATTTTACTTAAGACAATCAATTTGGGTTTGCAATGGCCCCATTTACTAGCACCACAGAAAACAAGAGGTGCATTTATATGATGTGAGATACATCATTTAGTGTCGTACACCTAGACCAACCCTTTACTTGTGACTTCCCAGATCTGTATGGTAATAGTTTCTCAGGTTTTCAGTATCTATTACTACTATCTCTGGCTCCATGAAGTAGTCCTAAATCGAGTACTCGTTCTTGAGGAGCAATTGTGCACTTTTTCCAAGGCTCCCATTCTCTAGATGAGTCATATTCAGGGTTATCCCTTCTGTAATATCTTGTGTCAAAACAACAATGTAAGGTTTACAAGAGTTCTTCCAGTGTTTTAGAAAACCGCCCCAATCCAGGCCAGAAAAAGGGGTAACTGTAAGCATTTAAAAAAAAATCTAAATATATACCCCTGCCTCCCCTCATGTGCCCCATTCATTGTGACAAAGTCAGAATCTGAAATATTTTAAATTCCCTCCCTTTGAATCACAGTATCTGACTTCCTCGTAATACAAGAAAACTTTAGGTGAGTTTATGTTACTTTATCCACCCTGGGCATTCAGATCTGAGAGTCTCAGAGTTCCCTCATGGCCCATCACGAGGGTATTTATCTCACCCAAAGCCAGGCAATTCATCCAAGCTAGTTGCCCGCACTGCTTCTACAGACATTAGAGAGAAACAGGCACTCTCAGAGAGTAATCACCTAATTTCCTTAGACATCTCCTCCAGAATGAGATTAATTTCTGATACAGTAGCTCCCTAACCTCAGTCAGAATCAGCGAATTGTGCATACAGAAATATCTGAAAACTGCTGACTTCTTTCACATGCAGAGAACTGGCTCATTAATTTTCATTTGCACATAATTAAAAGACAGTAAGAAAGGCTGAAATTACATACCTTTCCATATTCTTACAGTGCAAGAGCTAGTGCAAAGAACATGGTTGTATTTCCATCAAAAACAGACATTTTTGATGGCTTGGACGAATTGCTTGTAGAACAAGTAATAACTCGTTCCCATAAGGGTCAGGTGGGGCTTTGAGCACCCTGATCCAGTGGGAGGTGTCCCTCCCCACGATCAGGGGTTGAAACTGGAGGCACTTTGAGGTCCCTTTCAACTCAAACCATTCTGTGATTCTATGATTCTATATGTGGCCAAGAAGATTCACATGCAAGATCACAAGACAGCATTTTAAAACACTGCAAAGAACCAGATTTCTTGTATTTTACTCCAGTTCAGTTACTCTCACATGCAAACATGAGCACCCGCTCATAAGCAGAGCTGCTCAACAGTATGCTCAGATTTGCAGACAAGTCATTATAGGATTGGGAGCTGAATTACCAGAAAATCAACAGAGGAACACAGAGAAATCAATTATTTTTGTTTTCCTTTTAATATCTAAATTCTCTCAGAAATTACTACCTGATATGCCTTTCAAAACTGGGCTTTAGGCTGCTCATCTGGAATATATTATTCATTATGAGTATTATAAATGTTATGTGGTAATGACTGAAGTCCCTTTGCATTGCATTGTGTTTGCTCTGTCCGTTTCAGCAGGAAAAAAATCTCATTCCCTAAAACATTTGCAGTCTTTGAGAGACAAGGTAGATGAAATGTAGAGGAGAAATAGACACCATTAAGTAATAAGTCTGCGAGTAAATACCAGGTCTGAGGTGAAATCAGGAGTAGAATCGAGGTCTCTCACATCCCAAATCAGTACCTTGTACACAAAATCATTATATTCTAATTAAAAAATCTTTATCAGTAGCAACTGAATGTAGTATAAACATGAGATGAGTTTGGTTTCCATAAGAACACTATCTAAAAATAATTTTCTGAAGAAAATTTTAAGCACAAGGAGGAAAGTCCCCCGAGAACAAAATTGACTGTGGAAAAAATTGTTATTTGCTAAGCACTAAAGAAATTACTGTTGTGGTATGAATGGCTCTTGGCTGAGGTGAGGAAACCTCACACTGAAAGCTACTGTGTTGAGCTCTCTGCATCCTTAGGCAGATGTGGCTTTTACATGACATTTCTTACATTGCTTGCATAGCTACGCTTGAGTCATGTTTAGAAGGTTTCCCCTGCAACGCTTCAAATATGTATTTGCACATGGCAGTCAAGACCTGAGGGATCAACAGAAAAGTCCATCACTTCATAAACTGTCACATTGGGGTAACATCTGTGTCAGTACCTCTCCATGAACACATTAATTTATGTGACAATGCAAATGAATTAGGGAAAAGACCCTCCTGCTATTACTAATTGCCCATTTGCAGTCCTAATGTTTTAAGTGATGTCTGATAGCACATAACATAGGATTGACCCATGCCACTACAGACAGCATGGAAAAACATAGCTAAGATCCCACACATGTTACGTTCTAAAAAATAAAAATAAAAATGGACCGTATGCAGAAATACAGGCAGAAAGATTAAGGGCCAGATCTCAGAGAGTGAAGTGTGTACTGCACCACACTGGGATCCAGAGTGAGACCAGGAGCATTCTAAGACCTTCAGAGGCTCTGGACCAAATCCAACAATCTTCAGTGATCCTTTAATCAGAACTAGCTAAGACATTGAGGATAGAAATAAAACCCCATCTTCCCCCCCATGTATTTACTCAGACTGTGGAAGTATTTCTGTCTGTGACCCTAGGAGATAAAGAAGTCTTGTCCTTGACAAGGAGTAACAGTTTTAAACTAAGAGAGGGTAAATTTAGACTGGATATAAGGAAGACATTCTCTACAACGAGGGTGGTGAGGTCCTGGACCAGGTTGCCCAGGGAAGCAGTGGAGGCCCCGTCCCTGGAGGTGTTCAAGGCCAGGCTGGATGGGGCTCTGAGAAACCTAATCTGGTTAAAGATGTCTCTGTTTCTGCAGGGGGGCTTGAACGGGGTGACCTGTAAAGGTCCCTTCCAACCTAAAGCATTCTGTGAGTCTACAAGTTTAAGAAAAAGAAGGTTAAAAAAAAAATAGAAAGAAAAAACAAAGCAGAAAACATATCACAGAAAATAACCATATGCTCTTTTCTTTACCCATAAGTGGGAATGTTTGGGTTCTCACTCCACCCGAGTGAAAAATCAATACCAAATCCAGCTCCTCAGGGACCAAGAAAGATGATCTTCACCTTGTTCAACATCAAACAGAAAAAGAACTTCAAGATTACTTGACATGGAGAGAGAGAGAGAGAGCAAGCAAGGAAGCCGGAGCCTGACTTTGCACAGTAGTGGCTGATGCATTGGGGTGAGTCCTGTCTGGTTCCAGTCCTTGCTCCAAAGGCTATTTGGGTATTTCAGCTAATTTCATATAACTTGAAAGGCTTTTACAGGGAAGAAGTACTTGTTCTTCCCCACTCCTGTCTTGCACACAGCCAGGGAAGAGTCTTGCAGACTTCTCATGTTAGTATAATCAAATCCATGTTTGCTGAGGCTGCACTAAAGGGGGGGTCACACCCTTGCCTCTTGCTTCCTGCACAAAAGCAAGCAGCAGTCTAACACTGTGGAAATAAAACAGTATTTAGCTTGGACACCTTTCATTTCAAACCACATTTATTTCATGCAGGGGGTTATACAATCTCCATTTTCATAATATTTCATTTAAATACATCTCCTGTAATGGAATCTTGGTATTTTAATATCACGCTGCTAGTAAATGAAACTCTCATCTCATTCAGTAAGAACAATGTTTGCTTTTGGCCTAGAGCAGAGAACAGCGATTGAAACACTTGGGAATTCATTTCAAAGCGTTGTGGAATGCATTACCATGGCCACGTCCTCTCCTTCAGAAAACACCCACAAACTGTGGGTGCAGTGTGTGAAAGGATGTGTTAGCAATTGTCAGAAACTAAATGAGAGCCTAAAGGAATGATTAATTAGGAGTACAGCCAACAAATTGGCACAAATGGTGAACATGAGAAACACTCAACAAGCATTTATAATTTCCTTTCCTATTGTCAGAGGCAAACTCCAGCAAAGATGAATACAGGACCCATTTTTGAAGTTTTACTCAATTTTGTTGGACTATTTGTACAGTTCTTGATTCACTTTAATCCCACCAAATGTAATATTTTCCCCTATAAAACAAAGCAGTGAATTTATTATTAAAACCTAAGATGGTCAAGAGAATAAGAAACAGAAAGTTGTTAGGGCAGAAGCTGGGGAAATGTTTATCACCTACAGCCACGCTGCATCAAATTGAAGGAACAGGAAAAGGTCATTAGTTAATGACCAGGATAGTCTTTTCCATGCTCGGCAATTCACAGAAGGTAGAGTCACTTCACCTTGTAGATAAGGAAGCGTACGCTATCCACAGTATTTCCCCAATCTGAACAAATCTCAAAGACTGAATTCTTCCCATTGATGTGCTACAGGAAAAGTAATTCAGTGGAAAAAACTCTTATCCTCATGTAGAAAAAGTCACTACATAAAGAACATCCAGACTTGTCCTACCTCCTCCACCAAACTTCCTTAGACATGGCCTTCTCGAGCTGTGGGCAGTTGTGACAGCCTTTCCTCTTTATCCAGACTGACATCAGGCATTACTTTCTCTGGAGTCCAAGTGAAGGGAAGTTGCTGGCATAATATTTCTCATACACAATTCAATACATCAAAGTAAACCTATTTTTGTAGTTTTGTACTTCTGACAAGTTACATATATTAATAAAGGAAAGCACTTGTCTTCTGCTTGAATACATTTCCCAAGTGCCCTGTTTTTATTGCTCAAGTACTCGTAGTTACATTCTAGTAGAGTATGAGTTTTGAGGAAGAAAAGCACAAAGAAGTTGGAAAGAAGCACGGAACAGTTTTAGCCTTGAAAACTTTAGTTCTATAGAGACTTTATGAATTCATCCGAGAGTTGTGATCAAACTTTAGAAGAGAGTCATTGACAGGTAAAGAAAATGGACAACTATATAAATTAAATACTAATATTAGTGTATAATATTATTAATTACATAAATACTAGTAGTCACTTAAATTATAATAATTAAATACAACTTCTTTACTCCAGAAGTAGAGGGTAGCCAATACCGATGACTGGTATCTTTACAGGAGTAAACACCAACAAGAGTATTACATTACAAAAAAAAGAAATTATATGGAGTAGATTTTCTCTATACCTTTGTCAAAATATTTAATGCTCTTCTTCAAATAATCTCATATTCTTTACCCATAGAAAATATATTGGAAGATTTCAGTCATTCCTTTCCAAGGCCAAGCTTGTATCAGGTCAGTGTCACTCAGATACACAGGGAAACAGCTATTTTCAATGTTTTAATTTTTTGCTAAAGAAAACTTAAGATTTAAAGAGTTTGGTCATTACGCTATTGAGTATTGCTTTTTAGTACCTATATAGTTACTTTTTTAGGACAAAATAAAACTTTGGCCAGTTTAACTCTGCAGTAAAAAAAAATGTTACTTGCTGTGAATAAATGTCCAAATGTTAGTATTTCCTTGGTGAAAATAAATACTTCCTTTTTTTAGTATGTTTAAAGCATCTTTAAAAAAATTCATAAGAATATACGATTATGTATTTACATGTAATACGGCAAAGATTTTCAGAGGTGAGAAAGGTTGTAAACACACAATCCCTTGCAGAAAACGGAGCAATGCAAAACATCCCCTGTTGTTTGTTAGAATCATAGAATTCTTGTTATTTGGGAGAAGAGACCAGTACCCACCTCCTTTCTGGGGGCTGCAGAGAGCCATGAGGTCTCCTCTCAGCTGCTGCTTCTCCAGACCAAACAGCAGCGAGCCACGATGAACATTTTTTGAGGGAATCTGATCGGTTTTTAAAAATAAAATGTTCCACAATAAAAGCTTATAAGGAAAACCCTGATAAAGTAAGGAGGAAATCTAATACTGCATAAGCTAGGTTTGCATTAAAGATATCCCATCTTGATTGCTTCCCAGAGAACCTTTTCATCATATCACCTAAGGAAATGTGATTAATACAGCCAAAAAGCAAAACAAAATATCAACAAAACACCTGAAAATGAGAACCAAAGCATTCCTTCAAAGTGTGTTTTCACAACTGAGAACACAAGTTTTCAGACTGTCTCAATTCACTTCAGAGGAAGAGAGTTGGGCTAAAGGAAGACAATAAAATATATGTATAACAGTGTTCTGCCTTTTGGGGAGGCTGAAGGGTAGAGATCTTTTAGTAGCCAGCTGTGAATTAAAGAGCAATAAGAAGTAATCAAACTATAACAATGGCCTTGGGTAGTGTTCTTTTATTTAATTTTTTCTTTTCTGTAAGATGTCTAAAAATGTCCAAATGACACATGCTTTAAAAGCTAATGGCATTAAATCTTAACGAAAAAAGCTCACTGGCACCAGAAGAGTTCTGCCATCTGGCTAACACTCAGAATTTTAACAGGGATCCTAATTAGGTTTCATTACTTGAAAGAAGGCACCAGGTGAGGTTTCTTTTATCTCAGAAATCACAGCTCCTGCAAAGCGTGTGAAGGAAGCAGAGTGAGAGCGAGCTGAGGAACTTTTTTGGCTGATGCATGAAATCCACACTGTTGTTAAGGCAATATTTTACAGCTTCTTAGGTGTTTAAAAACAGAAGTTACAAAAAGGAATAATCTTCTTACTGAAAGAAATCATAACATCATAAAATTGTGATATTATAAAACTGCAAAAAGACCCTAAATTCAAAAGACTTCTACAAGGAGCTAAAAGTCAGATTGCAGACTCTGTTATCACTAAACTTGCAACGAAAAAAAGGAGCCATTTGATTAAATGCATTGTCATTTTGGCAAAACTAACCTTGAACAGGCACCATGGGGCAAATTTAAGGTCAAAAATAATCTGATCAATGGGGTGAGGCAAACAAGGATGTCAGAACTGGGAAAAACAAGGACTAATGGTTTAACTTTAATATCTTATTAGGAAAATCCAGTGAAAGTTCATCAGTGAAGAACCATGGAATAACCGCTAGAGATCACGTAAAGATTACAGTCTGCACTAGCATTTGGATTTATAACATTGACATGGTAAGAAAGACATGAAAACATTGATTAGACTGCAAAAAGAGAAGAAGAAGCAAGACCTTAAAAAAAAAAACCCAAATACAACCATTTAAGACATGGGGCAGGCCTGGCTCATAGACTTTTAATGCTTGAGGAACACAATACTAAAATCTTTCATACAAAAGACAAAATAAGAATCTCCCTCTGGGTGTAAATGTCAGTGATTATTTTTAGGAAACATTAAAGAACAATGAATAATTTCCAAAGAAAGTATTTCTGTTTGAAAAAGCAAATAAAATGTCATGTTCATGAATGCAGGATTTAATAAATTCCTCCATTGAGTCTCTTGTAGACTCTGCCAAGGAACAAATAAAATTTCAATGTAATGGGTCATTTGGTGTGTCAATGAAGGGATTCTCTTTGCAATGAAAGTTATATTTAGCTGCCTTATCTTTTCTATACTGAATATTATAATATATAAAAGATATATTTTCCATCAAAACTAAATCCTTGGTATAAAATAGCCATTCTCACAACCTCTTTAGTGCTTTACTGAGTTCTTCAGGAGAAGAGTTTGACCAAGAGTTACAAAAGTAAGATGTGGCTGGGAATCTGATGCTTTTATAGACAGATTGTAAAACATCCATCCTTGGAAACATTCAGAAGGCAAATGGACAAGGCTCTGAGCAAGACAAAGTGACTCCAAAATTAGTTGTGCTCTAAGAGAGGGAAGAATCAGGTGACCTCAGGAGTCCCCTTGGCCTAAAGAGTTGGAATGAAAAACATGGAAATTAGAAAGAGAAATAGACTGCTTAACATATTAATAAATAAAATTATTCACTAACTAGATGGTAAACTTAAATATAAAATATAAACACTTGAACACGGTGAAATTCTATTATTCAGAAAAGCAGCTACAAAATTATGTGCTCTTTGAAGTAAAAAATTGAGCTTTACTACATGAAACAACTTCATTTTTCATATAGGCCACAACTCATACTCTTAGCCTGTAACATAGCTGATGACAAATTAGATTCCCATTCACTGTATAACTTGCTTTCCATTCTTCTGTAAAGCAATAGACATTAATTTTAAAATGTTTTATTTTAAGCACATACTTAAAGCCAATCTATATACAAGTTTGCAAATAATGTGTCCAAATGCAACATTTGTTGAAATCACAATACTGAGTTTGAAAATGCTAGGCTTGAGACAGGAGGGCACTCAAGGATGCAAAACCAGGGAATGATGTGAAGACCTCTGTGGCAGTGGAACGCAGCTGTGTAACGTCTCACCCTGGAGGACATGACCACTTCCACCCACAAGAGCCTTTAAACTCTATCATCATGCAAACTGTAAACCCTGAGGAGCTATAAGGAAGAAAACTGACTGCACAAATAATGTTTGCTACATTGAGTTTGCAGCCTCTTACTGCTCAGAGAGCCCCTCCCAAATCCCATCGCTAACATGATTAACATGCTCTCATAAAGCTATTGGATTTCATTCCTGTTTTCTGAGACACACAGTTGCATAAAACAACGTTCATGGAAAAATGCTGTGGGATATTTTTCAATCCTCTAAAGTAATGTTCCACCTAGAGTGAAGAAAATAACCTGAACCCTTCACGTTACTGTCTTTTCTCTGGTTTATTGAATATTTTATAAGAATTCCATAACAAGATTGAAAATGTTTGTGCATAAAGAATCATGATATTGATTTAGTTCCCATAGTTATAAAATATAAAACAACTAGCAAAGAACAACCATTCCCACCCTTTCAGCTGTTATATTTTGCATTCCATTTCATGTTCACAGGATGGTACAACACATTTATTTATGTTATTGGCAACAATATTCACTGTATCATGGGAGTTCATTATGGGAGTTTTCAGGGCACTGGCTATGAGAACATTTCTCCTGGATTCATAATTCAGTAACAAAATAGAAGTGAAGAGTCTAATGATTTGTATGGGCTTTGACTTTTCAATAAGTATTGTTATTTATCATTTATATATATCAGGAGCAGATTACCTCACAGGTTTATACTGGGTGGGGGGTGTATGCATTTTTGCTGAATTTTGAAAGAAGAAAATTGAAAAGTAATAAAAGAACATATAAATTCAATTAAAAAAAAAACCCCTCAGAGTTCACAGATGTTTTATATACTAAAACCTAACTGGCTAAATTCATTCCTAGGGAGGTCAGTAAAATTACTTAATGTAATGAACTCACTTCTTGTGCCAGCCAACCTATTTTGAGGACATACCTGTAATTCCCATGCTCAGTTCCTTTAGGTGATGAAATGTGGATTGGCAGCGCCAGCCCTTTTGTCTCCAAGCTGTCCTTGCAGACCAGTTGCTGCTGGGGAAAAGAACCAGACCTGTAAGCAAAGCTACGTCCCATCCCCCCTCACCCACACCACCAATTTATGGAGTGGAAAACTTTTTTCCAGAGTTTCCCACCAATCTTACCCTGTTTTCCTCACTTTCCCTCCACAAGTTCAGCCTGGAGGAGAGAAGGCTCTAAGGAGATGTTAGAGTGACCCTCCAGTTCCTGAAGGGGCTACAAGAAAGCTGGGGAGGGACTGTTCACAAAGGCTTGTGGTGACAGGGCGAGGGGCAACGGGTATAAACTGGAGAGGGGAAGATTTAGACTAAACAGAAGGAGGAATTTCTTCACAATGAGTGTGAGCCAGGTTGCATAGGGAAGCTGTGGCTGCCCCATCCCTGGAGGTGTTCAAGGCCTTGGGCAGCCTGATCCAGTGGGAGGTGCCCCTGCCCATGGTAGGGGGGTTGAACTGGATGATCCTTTAGGTCCCTTTTAACCCAACCTATTCTATGATTCTGTGATTCTAAGTCCCCCCCACATTTTTTTTTACCTCATTTATTCTAGGCCCCTTCTCAGCATCCTGGGAGCCACAAGGCAGTGAGCCCTGCAACTCAAGGGGATGTAGAACTAGAAAGCTGCAGGGGCAGAAAGCTGAGAAATGAAATCCCTTCCTTCCACTTCACTGTCTTATCTATCCCGACAATCCTTTTCTTTCACCTGAATCTTCACTGAATTCTTCTGGGTTTTCTTCCAACTGAAGTTTCCCCCTAAACCTCCTGCTTCATCCCCTCAGCATTCCTCTCCAAGGGCTTTTTTTGTTGCTCCAGCAAAGCTTGAGTTTTGCCTGTATAGCAAGTGCTGCTTGTCTTAGGCTCATTAGGACTAGTTGATCCACAAAAAGAAAGTTTATTTTGAAATCTCTTTGTGCAGGTAACTAAATGCTTGCTGGAAGGCTTCTACAGCTCAAGTCCTGCCTCCTAACCATGTGCATACAGCTTTACAGAATTTTCCATTTACAATAGACTTATTTGTCTTTTTACAATAGACAATTTGTTTATTTACATAGACAATGCATAAGCAAAGGTCCTACATGTTTAGACCAATTAGCAGGAGAAAGACGGTGTTATTTTTTTAAACACTGCCAAAATAATATATATTATATATATTTATTGTACATATTATATATATAGAAGTATAATCGCAACCCTGAATCCTTTTAACAAACAATGCCCACCAAGTAATTCCACTGTGAGTCATTTCACTAAAACTAGTGAAAATGCTGCAGTGGACAGAAAGAAAAAGGAAAATCTATGGTATGCCGAGGACAACTCAGATATGTCCCCAGTTCGGCTCACTGACCCCTCCCTCTGCCAAAGCCTCTAGTCCTTCTTGAGATTATCAGTAATGTCAACATGACTCTCGGAAACTTGGATCATTTACCCCTGGTGAGCTGACAATGCTACTTTACGGGGACAGAGAACAGAACAAAAGCAAAATTAAGGACAAAAAAATGGGGAAAATAGTTTATTCAAAATCTGAATATATCAAATTTTGTTCAGCCAAAGCAATGCTTAACTTCAGTTTTGTTCTACTACAAACAAAAAGAGCTTTAGCAAATAAAAAGTAACAGCTGGCATTAAGCTATCCGTTTCTGTAGTTATTTATGCTCAGTGGCAGGCACCAAACCTATGGAACAAGATGGATGTTCAAACGTATTTCAGGAATGCTGAAGCCAGTTGATAGAAATCAAGGATCTGAGCCTTCAGATTAAAAAAAAAATAAAAAAGGGAAAAGAAAAGTTAAAAAAAAAAAGAAGGTGACAGATTCTGGTTTCTTTTGTGGAAGGTAACATCTCAGCTTGGCTCCTCCATACCTCTGGAAACATGGATGGAAGGATAGAAAATCACATCAAGCCTTTTAAGCTTCTGTGCACAAAAACATTGCAAGCTAAAATTTCCATGCCCCCAATCAGAAAAAAATGTCAGAAACTGTCAGGCTTTTATGTCTGCTTAGAAAGAAAACAGTAATAATGCAGCTTCTGCAAGAGATCCAATTTCCATCTGATGTGCTGCTAAGGCAAGATCAGTAGAAATTAGACAGGCCTAGAAATGACAAGAGAACAGCAAGCTCCACCACTCACTGAGGTTTCCAACATCCTACATCCCTCCTCAGAGTTATTAAGCTGACGATTTAATCAATAGGACCAAAATGCATTCAAAACTCTCCTTTCAAAGCATTCCCACCCAGCCTGTTTCACTGATGCAGGTGTCCTTAAAAGGCCTGAAATAGTCCTTGTGATTTTTAAGTGCAATGTACGGTATTTTTGCCATTCTAATGCTTTCCATGTTAATGTTTTCATTTTTGTTTTAGATACATTGAAAATTTTTGAAATGTAATGCGTAAAAGACAAGCTTCTGCTTTAGCCTAATTTTACTTTGGCCAAAAAAAAAGTCATATACATAAACAAAAATCAAATCATATGGGTTCAGCTTCTGAGTTTAATACATCTGAGGGAGGCATGAGCCAGGATATTCCACAAATTCCAAGCCTGTCATTGGACTCAATATCTGTGTTCAGCAGCTCAACTGTCTTAGGAGACGATTAGGGCAATTCCTTTTGTAGTGAATGTGGTTCTAAACTGATAGGAAGCTCATGGACCTGAATCATCCACAACCTTTTCATTTTAGTCTTCTCTGGCATCATTAGAGTAATTCCCAAGGGAATTCTTTGTCATGTGACACCTTTTCCACCTCACTGTCTACTCTCATCAGGAATGAGCCTGCTAATGAGCCCACAGGATAAAATGAGCTCTCTCAAGGACCACTCCAACTGCAGCCTTGGACTTGCCACTTCCTTCAAGATCTATAGCAAAATTTAAGCAAATCTCAGTATTTTGGGTCTCCATCATCTCCTTCTGTAATTTTCTCTCTGGAGGTGGTATGTGCTTAAATGGAAGGTGACATGCGATTTTTAGCATAAGTCTTTTAAAATGGGTTTCAAACAGGTAAATATTTTAATGAAAAATCTTATTTAGTAATAAGAAAGAAATGAAAGATGGGTGGATTTTTTCTTTTTTTTTGCAAGTTCTCTACACAGACAGAGAAAAATTATAATAAATAAGTAGGTTGCAAATGGTTTTAAAGTCTATACCATGAGTGGGGCAGGAGAAAAGCTTTCCCTCGCTAGGAAATATCTTATCTGGATGAGACAGGATGCTTTACAACACGCAGCAAGCATTGCGCTGAGGAGCTGGGCAAGCTCCGGCTGAAGATGAAAGCAGCAAAGAAGCAGAGAGGTGTCCAGCCTGCAAGCAGCCAGGGATCCAGCTGTACACTGACTGTCCCCAAGGGAACACCTCGAGCAAAGCTGCCCCTGCACACATCTCTGATCATAGAACCATAGAATGGTTTGGGTCAGAAAGGACCTTAAATATTATCCAGTTTCAACCCCCCTGCCATAGGCAGGGACACCTCCCACTGGATCAGGCTGCCCAAGGCTCCATCCAAGCTGGCTCTGAACACCTCCAGGGACGGGGCAGCCATAACTTCTCTGGGGAACCTTTTCCAGTGCCTCACCACCCTCACAGTAAAAAATTTCTTCCTAATATCTAATCTAATCACCTCTTTCAACTTAAAGCCATCACCCCTCATCCTATCCCTTCACCCTCTGATAAAGAGCCCTTCCCCATCTTTCCTTTAAATACTAGAAGGCTGCTCTAAGGTCTCCTCGGAGCCTTTGGTGGCAGAAATCTTCCCCAAACACCGGCAGTTATACTTCCATGCTCCCTGAAAACCACATGCAAGCAGGTAGTCACCATCCTACCGCCTTAGCCCAGATTTATAGGGTTATACGGAGGGAGAGTGTGATGCCCTACAAACATTTACTTGGAAGGGTTGGAAATAGGCAATGGTGTCAGTCTCTGCTCTCACAACGGAGCAGATTGTATAAAATCAACAGTTTTTTTAAAAAGCAAAAATAAACCTGCCACCAAAGCCTTCCCTTCCCCATTCAGGTAAATTACAAGTCACAGAAGAGGGATGTTGCATGGTGTTTTCTAAAGCGTAGACTGATAATTGGTTAAATAAGAAGGAGGTAAAACTCTTTAGAACAGGTTTTCTCTTCTCCAGATTTTAATTTTAAAGGGTAAATTAAAAGTCAATATTCACATCTAGCAGCACAACAAACATTTTGATGTGTGCACAGCTTGGAAAGATTCTCAGTGGGCTATAGCGCACAGGATTTGCCTTTCAGATAAGGATTTTGTGCTTGTTGGAATATATCCTTTAATAGAGTTAGAAACATTGCTTAAATTATTTGTCAGTCATGATTAGCACTGACACAACCATGCAATCAACAAGCTAACAAGTTCAGCATCTTCAGTGCTGTATTATACTAAAACTATTTAAGCAATAGAACTAATACCTTGCCTGAATGCCTTCATTAAAGAAAAGGTGAAATAGTCAAACTTACATTTTTATGTATTATAGACTCCAGTTAACCATGCTCATTTACAAACTCAGTCGTGTTACTTCCAATATCAGAAATAAGTTCATCTTTAATAAAAGCCACTGACCTCTACAGTGAAGTAACTGATGGTGGAAAAAGGCATTTTTTTCTAATCTGTAGCCTTGCCTGTGGTTATAACTGTCCATTAAATCTATTTGGTCCCTCTTTGTCTAGAAAGATCTGAACCTAATGTCACACAGAAGCCTGCTCTGAAGGGCAGAAGAGCATCACTCCTTGTACGAATTCTTACCACTCGAGCTAAGTGCTTTGGTCTGTACAAGAAGTGGTAAAAATGAACTACTGAAGGGACCCAGTTTCTTAACTGTAGCTAAACAATACTTCCAGATACAAATGAAATAAGACAGTATTGTGAGCAGAAAGAAATCAGACTAAGTCTTCATATAAATATATTAAGCAAAGAAGCAAGGTCAGGTGGGCTTTTGCTGGCCGGAACAATAGCAGAAAGCTCTAAAAACCACACAATGAGAGAGCTCAAGGCTGGTGGCAATGCAAAGACATGTTAGGTGGTAATGAATTGTCAGGGTAACTGATTATATCATCTCATAGAGGTGTTTAAAGTGAGCGCTGAGATTTCAGGCCTCTTGAATTTAATGACAAGAGCTCAGCAAAGTTACAAAAGCAGTAGGTGCATATAGTGTACCCGCCAATGATCCAGCAAAAGCACCAGCACTGTGTTTCCTTGGACTACAGGAACTGCAAACACAAACATCGCTAACATGTGATGTGAAGATCATCACACTGAATTTAGAGCCTAGATCCCCAAGTCCAGATCTGGGGGTTCTGAAACACAAGTCACTCAGTCATTGTGCGGTGACTCTCCATCGTGCACATGCACTGAGCTCATAGGACATCCTCAGGTTCCTTGTAACTGCTGGCCCAAGCACCCACCAGTTCCCATGCCATGAACAGCACTCCAGGGCCATCTACAGCACCCAAGGCATCTCACAAGCCATCTGCGACACTGAGCGGTTAGTTTCATGCAAATTAAAATCAAGTGACTGCACTTGTCAAATTATTGTTGTGGTCAGTCTAGTCTTGGCTCTACGTCACGTGGATTCCCACCACACAACGATGCTCCCTCTCCCAAGAGATTTGTCACAGGGTACCCCTAGGAGCCAAGGTAAAAAATATAGCTTGAAATTCCTTGGGTTCATCTCTGTCACAATTTTCAAAAGTATTGCTAAGAGGGTTTATATACCAACTATTATAGTGCTATTTTGCTCTGCAAAGCAACTCTTAAAATGACACCCAGGGGTTCTACATTTAATGTTTCACATAGCAAATTTGCTCAGTTTACAAGTAAAAAGGTATTTTCTTACCACTCTTGTCACAGACCAGCAAACCCTGCAGGACTACTGCTTCACTCTGCCTCCTGTCGTTGTCTGCAAGCAGCGTTATGCAGCACCAAAACTCTGTCTTTCTGCATATTTTTCTATTTTTTGTCCTTTTCACCTTTCTGCTTCTCCTCGTAAATGTATAGACACAAAGACAGTACACGGTCCTGCACTTTTCTGACAATGTATTGCAAAAAAAAATTAGAAATAAATCTCTTCCTCTCTTCCTGAAAAAAAGCCTTCTCCAAAAAAAAACCAAACCCAGAGAAGACTTCTCAAGTCATTTTTATGTGGTTCTGTCTAGTTTGCTCTCTTGGTGATGAAAATACATCTAAGTGAATACCTTTCTCCATGTTCCTTTCACAAAGCCAGAAACCCTAAAGCAGAAAATTGCTCCTTGTGCTGATGCAATTTTTCCCATACACACATGGAAAGTCTCTGTTTCTCCTCATTCCCTTCAAGATCACCAAACCGATGTAACAATTTCATCGGAACTTGCAGTCTCTGGCCTTTAATCACATCTCAGCGGGTCTGTCCAGCTTGCGGTGGCCACCAGCCTTTTCAAGAGGGGGCTGGTAGATCTCTACCACCCTTTGAAAGTCACTGCTGAATTCAGTCCAGAATATGATGAGACACAGGGAAAATACTACAGCTCCCTCTCTCTGCCACTTGTGTATCCTCCTCTAGAGTTCAAATGAAGCAACGAGTTACAGAAACACCTTTTCCTTTTAATCCCTGAAGACGTTCCGGAGTGTAATTAGAAGCAAAAGAGGTCACTGTTTAATAGATATGCTTCAGCTTGAACCAAATTGCCTCCAAGACCCTAAATCAAAAGTTGTGGGGGACACAAATAACTTTAAGATAGCTCTTTGTTAGAAAAAAGCCAGTCTCCAGGGACCTGAGCTGTGTTTCAGCCGGGACCTGTGTTCTTCATCACTCTTGGGAGCCCTGGCTAAAGGGCAACCCAAGCCAAGTGCAGCATTTAGACCTCTGCAGGCAGGCAGAGAGGAGTATCTTCTCCATCAGTCTTGAAGGACTGAATAATTCTGGGTGCTGAGGAGTACTTTGGCTAGTGTGAAGGTTCAATGCCTCAAATGGGTTGAAACCTGCTTTCCTTCAAAGGGCTGCTCTTGACTGCAGAGAATAGTAGACAAGGTAGCCTTCGATGTATAATAGGTTTACTTGACCATAAATGTTACTGTAAAGTGGATGTGCTGAGAATTACTCTTTAACTCCCTTCCTAAATGCAGACATACACATATCTTGGAGCACTTGGGAAAATACATTTTTATTGGCTCATCGACAGGGAAAATAAAGTTGCTGGCAGCAAGAACTTTACGTGCCCTAAAAACAAGAAATGCATTAGCATCTTTATTACAAATGTAATTGGGTTTTTTTAATTTGTGATTGGGGAAAGGGTCACCAGTTAAAATACACCACTGTAAAATTTGCAATTTAAATTTCATTTCACCCTGGAATGTAGAAACAGTTTACATAAATAGTATCCATTAATCATTAAAAAGAAAAGTTAGATGCAAATTAGGCTGCTATTATTTTTTTCCTGTGATTATTTATGGGTTGGTGATGAAATTTGTTTTCCCAAGGAAGAAGAATTAAGACTTTTTGAAAGCAAAATCACATTCCTAGAGAAAGTATAAATTTCAAGCAAGGAAGGCAGAGTACTTCTTGATTTGACCCCCAAGGGCAGCCACAGAAATGTAGAGTTTACCGTTGTTTACCTTTAAGGCAGAAGCCTTTCACTTCAGCCAAGTCCAATATACCATCTTCTGCGTTGCCTCTGCCCAGGCTACCAGCTTTTGGCAACTCATTTTACTTATCTCATATTCAGTTTAGAGGAGAAAAAAAAGTATAGAAGAAAAGAAAATATCCTAAGAGTAGAGTGCTATTTCCTCAGCTAGCGCAGAGTGCCTTGATGCCTTCTGCAATCAGCAGAGATAATAATGAACAGCATTTTGGGACTGCGTTTTTCAAGGCATCCAGTTCCAGAAGCAGGGACAAACCTTACTTTTTCAATAAAAATTACTAAGAACAAACCTTTCAGAAGACTAGATCTGGTCAGCAAAGACCCAAGATGTCCTGTGTCCTCTGTAAAACCATTCACATAGATTGTCTTTGCACAAAACCTTTAGAGATAGTGCTTTCCCTTCAAAATATCCATGTGGAATAATGTGTAAGGTGCAAGATACAGCGGTCTAGGGTACTGTGCTGCGCTATAATGTGGTGTTGGCAGGAATAAATTCTGGTTGCAGCAGCAGAGATGATCATCAGCAGTGCATTCACATGCTCAGGGATGGTAAATGATTAAGATATTTTGCTAGATCTCAAGACAGGAGGAGAACCCTGTTACACAACAATTTATTCCACTGTTTTAGGAAACCTCAGGCCAGTTTGAACTAATTCATCTCATCACACTTTTTGCACAACTGATGGATCAATAAGAAGTGTTTTCCCCAGGCTGAAAGAGGAATCTTATCTGTTCCTCTGCTATGGAAAAAAATGTGATCTTTGGATTATCTGAAGTCTATGTTTTATAGTAATGTAATTTTTCTTTCTACACACTAGAGACCTCTAACAGATCTAACATATAACAGATGCTGTCAGCTGCATCTCCAGGCTTTATGGGAAAATCACTCTTCAAATTTACACTACATATTGGTATATTGGTTTGCACTATTTAAAGCATAACGTAGGAACCTGTAACATCAAAACCTATTAAAATTCTGTGCCCTGTTCATTAAGCTCACTCTATGCAAGATCTTTGTATAAGTATGAGTGAGTTGGGTCCAAGCTTCTAACATAGATCAGACATCCCAGAAGAAGAAACTGTGAGAACTTATCTATAAATCCTTCCTTTTCCTCAGAGAAAAATGAGATGAGACCAACATAGGAAGAGTATGTAATTCAAGAGCACTTGGATTCTGGACCTCCTTGCTGGGTGGACCTGCTGCACATTAGTAAGACTCAATAAAGCTGGTGAAAGATCTGGAGAACGTGGACCTGCTGCACATCAGTAAGACTCAACGAAGCTGGTGAAGGATCTAGAGAACAAGTCTTACAAGAAGCAGCTGAGGGCTGTTTAGCCTGGAGAAAAGGAGGCTGAGGGAAGACCTTATCACTGCCTACAAGTGCCTGAAAGGAGGTTGTAGCAAGGTGGGTGCTGTTCCCTTCTCCCAAGTAACAAATGATAGGGTAATAGGAAATGACCTCAAGCTGCATCAGGGGAGGTTTAGATTGTACACTGGGAAAAATTTCTTTACCAAAAGTGTTCTCAGGCTCTGGCAAAGGCTGCCCAGGGAGGTGGATGATTATGCATCCCAGCAGGTGTTTAAAAGATGGGTAGATGAGGGGCTCAGGGATAGTTTAGTAGTGGGCAGGTACAGTTGGACTCCACGATCTCAAAGGTCTTTTCCTGCCAAACAATTCTATGATTCTATAAAATATTGTCCCACAGCCAGCAGGTTCTCTCCAAATGCACCAGGAGGAAGGATGCAACAGTGTCTGGTTTCAGGGTTACAGCTTCCAGCTCTTATTACCGTCAGAAGTTTCATGTATCAGCACATTAGGATTTCACTGGTCCTGAATCCACACGCTTAATTCACCCCGAATGGTGACAATCCCATCCTAATTCCTCACAGGTGAGCTTTACACTTCCCTGAATTAATTCCCATCAAAGAAAGGACTTTCCCAAGCTCTCTAAAGAATTTTTAAAGAAATTGTAAATAATAAAAACTGATTGCCAAAGTGACACAGTATCATTGCCTTTTTATAATACTTCTTTACTCACTTATTAGTACACAGACTGTGCTTACACAAATTGGGGGTCAAGTCTTTAGTGGCACTCTTCTTTGTGTATTATTTGATTTCTCATGGAGCCTTGGCTTGCGGCAGCAGCATCTTTTAATTTATGATTTACTGGAGAGAGCCTATTAACACTTGAAAAACAACAGAAGAATAACAATCGCTGAAATAATACAATTCAACATTCAAACAAAGAGAAGAGAGGCTTTTTTACTCTGCAATCTAGTAGTTTCAAGGTTGATATTTCGTCAGTTCACAGAGTGCCCATGGTAACATGCTCTCAAGATACACTTCTCTCTCACATTTGTAAAGGCTTATAATAGCACATTTTTTCAAGCCTGGCACACAAGACTATTTGTGTTTTCATCTATGTTATTACATTACAGGCTGCCCAGGGAGGTGGTTGAGACACCATCCCTGGAGGTGCTTAGAAGATGGGTAGAAAAGGTGCTCAGGGACCGGGTTTAGTGACAGATAGGAATGGTTGGACTCAATGACCCAAGAGGTCTCTTCCAACCTGGTGATTCTATGATTAATTGTCACTGCTTTAACAGGTATTACTGCATAAAGGTGTTCAACTATAGAGGTTTACAAATGCATCTGCTGAGGTCCCTACAGATGCTACAGAGCACCCCAGGTGTCCTTAGAGTGAAGTAATTTAAACATCAGCCTTTGCTCGAGGTTGTATCCAAAACCACAGTCAAGGCCTCATCAGCAGAAACTTTTTGTTTCCACTGTGCATATTGGTAATTTCATCTGAATATCAAAACCAGCAAGAAGATTGAAAAGCTTAACAGCTTTTGTAATCTCACTGTAAATGCACACAGAAGTATCTAAGCTTTAACATATTATTGACCAGACCATTGGCCTGAACTTCTTTCCACTTATTTTTCTACCCACGCCCATTTGAAATGGAAAATGAAGTAAAACTTTGTGTTATGTTCCCAGCGGAATGGAAAAGCACTAATAACTTACCCTATTTACACAGAGAAACAGTGCATAATCTAATTTAAAATTTAAGAACAACTGTTAGACAAAAGAAGTTTCTGATGTTATTCCTGAAGGACAAGCACCAGCCCTTGAACTCTGTATGTGGTATTCATTATGGTGTCTTGGCGTAAGCCCAGACGCTGTCTCCTACAGACACCTCTTAAAAAATGTATGAGGGCCTAGAGAGCACAGCAGGGCAGCAGAAACCTCCTGAATTCTGCATATTAGCATATTCATTAAGCATAATCAATAATTAATATGTCACTTCAATGAAACATACGGATTAAATTAGGTCTTGGCTAGGACTAGTCTAAAAAGATTCATAAGTATGCAGTCCATTGTTTATTGTGCAAATTTAATCTCAAAGCAGATACCTTGGCATTAACAGAGCCAGACTGATCATTCTTTTTCCAGCTGACGATGCTGAGATCTTCCCAATGGAAGGAGACATCCCTCAAGAGCAAAGCCAAGTCTACTGGTGATAGATTTATTTCTGGGTATCTTTTGCAGCTCCCTCAGAGGTAGCTGAGGGGCAATCAGGGGTCTTCTAGGACAGCCTTCTTGTAGGAGGGCAGCGTAGAATAATTTGGGTTGGAAGGGACCTTAAAGGCCATCCAGTTCCAACCCCCCTGCGATGGGCAGGGACACCTCCCACTAGATCAGGCTGCCCAAGTCCTTTCCTCCCTCACTACATATCCATGAGCTACCCGCTGCTTGGAGTGGAACAGTTAGAAATAAACATGCTTTTAATGCTTTTTCCATTCTCCATTAAATCTTCATACCAAGTGGGAAGGGTAACAGAACAGCAGATTGCAAGTTATTTTGTAGAAGTGGTTGGCCACACTGTTCTCAAGCTGAATAGGGCAGGGAAAAGATGAGATAAAAATGTCATTGCAAAATGGAGAATTTCCTGCTCTGTCTCCGTCCTTTCCTTTGTGTTTGTCTTGATCAGATTCAAGTGACGTTCCCCTGAGTTTCCAAATTATATTATTATCGCTTCACAAACATTAAAGGACTGTGACACTCGCAACAACATTGTAAACTGTTTTTCAACAAATTCTGATTTAAAATGCGGTATGAAACGTTAATGTAAGAGACTGAGAACCCTACAGAAAGATTATGCAACACACTCAGGTTTTTCCTCTAAAAATCCATTTGCATTGAATTATTAGCTTTTCAGGATGAGATATTTCTGAAAGATGATTTAGTTTCTCTGAGAACTATTGGTCTTAGCCTGAAATGGGATATTGAGTTCTGTCCCTGATGATTAATTTGGGATATGATGAACAGTGTCAGATGTGGAAGTTGTACTTTGCATGTATTAATAATATTAGAATTCAGTCATTTTTTCCCATTTAAAAAAAAAATGTTGTGACATCTAGAAAATAAGAACAACACAAATGCATTATTTAAAAACATGATTCATGGCAAAAATAAACAAATTAAGAGTCTAGTCCTGAATCCGCTGGAGAAGGTTGAGCTGTACGATACCTCTATACTCAAAGCTTTACATAGATAAACATTTTGGCCAGGGCTGTTATTAGTCATTTGCATTTCAATTTTTATACTCATCATTTGTTATTAGCGAAGTATTTTAAAATGGCTAGAACTCCAGTCACCACTGCAAGTAAAATTGGGTACTACGGTATGATAAACCATTACGCAGGAAAAGAACCACAAACTTCATTCCCAATTGCTAACTAAAAGAACGAAAGTCTTCAAAAACTGAAAATTCTTGTTCAGCTAAAAATACCTTGATTTTCATTTAGCTGTAACTGACAGTTACTTTTTACCATAATACATTCATTATCTGACCACAAACAAATTTCTAGTTTTATATGAAACACAACAAACGTGTCTTAAACAAATAAGAAAAAATAAGAACAATTTACTGAAAGAGATTTCATTTCTATGCCTTCTCCAGAACAAGTTCCCTCATCTCACTTTCTTGCTGTTCCCACAGGAAACTGCTCTCATGGGTGAAATCTTGAATCTTATTCTTAGCCTGAAATTCAAGCTTCATACTTGGAGTAAACAAATAATTGCCTCAAGATAGATAATAATTTGGGCATTTCAGTTTATGTGCCATTACCTGAGGTTATACATTGCTGTGAGAAAAAACAAGAGTTTGTGGGTGAAGAGCATCTTCATCCTGGGTAACAGCGAGAGCCCTGGCAGAAGGTTGGCAGTTGTCTGTGAGATGTGGATATGTCTGAAGCAGAGCCAGAGATGCCTTGCACCTACACATTTGGAACTGGTCTTTGTCTTTACACTTCGCATCTAGTGAGGAGAGGCTTGACTCACCTTCTTCAGAAACATCTGGAAAGAAAAAGTGTGCCATTTATTCCAAATATTTAAACATATACTAGTTTCCAAAAGCCATAACTGCAGATCTTAAATGCCTTGTTTTCAAGTGAAACGAATTTTTAAACTTTTTCTTTTTCCAGACATCAAAACTGGTTTCTACACATGTGTTTCTGTCCAACGTGGTACCAGAGAGGATGTTTCACTCTTTCTAAGTTTTACTAAACCAAAAAAAAAAGAAAAAAGAGAAATCATATTGGTATTACTAAATGCAAACGATCATCTGCATTTCCAAGGAAAATACATGTTTGTGGGACACAAGTTTTAATATTAAACATTCGTTTTTCATGGACTTTCATGATTGGTTTCACCCTCTTCAGATACATTAACCTTAAATGCTTTGTCTGAATCCCACGGTATTTGCACAACTGAATCTTAGCAATACGAAAAAAAGTCTATTGGCTGTGCTGCTCTGTCCATGCAAGCAGATCTCCTTTACAACTTGTAGAAACGTTATTCTCATTTTCCCATGTAAAGCACCTGGGAATTTTGTCTAGTGATGCAGAGATTTCAAACCTTGATACCACAAACTAATTCTGCTCCTTGTGTATGTTTTAAAATAAATGATGCAGATATTTAAAAATATAAATTAGGGAAATGCTCTTGGAATTAAATTTTGAGGGGTAACTAGAAAAATTATTAAATTAGACCTCTGTAATTTACCTAATAATCCCGTTATATTCCTTTAACATAAACTTGATAGCTGTTTTCCAGTTATATTTTAGTCTCTCTTGTTGATTAAACATTATGCAGCAATATACAGGAGTGCAAAACTCTGGGTTGTAATGATAATTATAATTCATTAAATATTGATCAAATTAAATCTAAAATTACTTGGTTCTCATTCATTTGTTAAATATAAAATAAAATTCTATATCATGCAAATCACTTAGTAGCCGTATACATAAACTAATAAAATGAAAATGTGAATGCATAATATTCTCATTAAGAAAAAAATTGTACTTAAATTAAAAACTGTAATTTGAACATGAAAATGATCCCTGGTGTTGCCCTTGAAAGGCTGCCATTTGAGTGCTGTCACTAGCAGCTTAATTGAGAATGCAACGTTAAAAAATTGCTTTAAAAAACTTATCTAAGTTCCATCTGCACTTTGGAGTTCGTAAGTGCACATCAAACATCTGATTTTGGCAGACAAGAGGCTTGCACGCAGTTTCATAGAGAAAACTGCCACTTGCACTTACCGTCTCACTCGTTCGAGTAGTGGATGTGCCTTCCTGCCACAGAAGCATCTGATCCAAGACCTAGGGAGCGATGATAGCAAAGATGCCCCTCCTGGTTGCATTTTGATCAGGCTGCTGAGCTTCAAGTCGCACATTTCTTGTCGCCTTTGGCATCTACAGTTGCTAGTAGGAAAACCTAATCAGGAACAGAGGACTTTAGCATCTCTGTGGGCTGGGTCTCCATTTCTTGACTCTATTTATGTTTCTAAACTGCTGAGATTCTAAATTCTTGGAGGTGCTTACTAACTCAGTGGTGCTATGTACAGTTAAAGTGCCTCACATCTAACCTGTTATGGATGGTTTTCCTACTCCATTCCTCATCCAACTTGCTTCAATCACTCAGGCCACTAGGGCAGTACTCATATTCCCATCGGATTTAACAGCCAGTGAGAAGCCTTCTACCATGAGACGTAAGGAAGGTACAGCCATCCATATAGCAGCATCCAGGAGGCGGTTGAGTTTTCTCCTAGGAGCTGAGAAATGCTCCTGCAAGGGAGAAACAGTCATTTCATTAAATAGTTGTGTGGTTAGCATACTTTCAGTCAGCTTGCTTGCATACAAGTATTGGAAGACCATACTTATTCTTTTCCCCCATTTTTTATTACCTTGTTATCTGAGGATTATTTAGAATCATAAAATCATTGAATCACCAGGTTGGAAGAGACCCACCAGATCATTGAGTCCAACCATTCCTATCAATCACTAAACTATGTCCTCAGCTCCTCATCCACCCATCCCTTAAACACCTCCAGGGAAAGTGATTCAACCCCCTCCCTGGGCAGCCTCTGCCAGTGACCAATGACCCTTTCTGTGAAAAATTTTTTCCTAATGTCCAGCCTAAACCTCCCCTGGTGGAGCTTGAGGCCATTCCCTCTCGTCCTGTCCCCTGTCACTTGGGAGAAGAGGCCAGCACCCTCCTCTCCACAACCTCCTTTCAGGTAGTTGTAAAGAGCAACGAGGTCTCCCCTCAGCCTCCTCTTTTCCAGCCTAAACACCCCCAGCTCTCTCAGCTGTTCCTCATAAGGCCTGTTCTCCAGTCCCTTCACCAGCTTTGTTGCTCTTCTCTGGACTCGCTCCAGAGCCTCAAACATCCTTCATAATTCAAGAGCCCTAAGTAAAAACCCATCAGGGTCTTAAAAGTAGTGTTGTGAGACAATAATGGAAATAGTTGGTTAAGACACTCTATAATAAACATTTCTGCAGGTTTTCCAGATACATTTTTTACTAGTCTTAAAAAGTGCCAAATACCAGCATTAACATGTTGTCCACATCGCATTGCTGAGGAGTTCAGGATTTTCTTTTCTTCTTGTAGGACAGTTTGCTAACATAAACACGTTACTGCAAACCAGACACAACAACTTTGGAAATATGGAAATTTGAGTTGGCGTAATTCCCTACTGTGAAGGAATGATTTCAGTGTGGGGCTAAAACAAAACCGTACTGCAAATTTGAGTCTTTCTTTCTCAGCAAGTGACGAAAGTCTGGTGGATTACAGAAGTCTTCCAACATAATCGGCTACTAATTTGGACAAAAGTAGCCTAGGCAGCTCTTATGATTTATTCTTGGAAAGTTCATGAAATAAGATCTTAAATTCAGGTTTAATAGAAAATCAAGGAGAATACAAGAATCCAACTCTGCTACTGTACAGCTACAGACAGCACACAAACCTGGAATATCTATGGCTGGCTCATTTCATTTTCATCTTCAACGGCTGGTGCTGCATTCTATTTCCAATTTATTTCTCTATAAAAGCACAACAAGAAGCATGCTGATAACAGCTACTTTCTATTCAGTACTTTTATCCTTATTTGCAATTGTACCTATTCAGGGATGTGCCGCTTATTCAAGCTAATATATGGGATAGGGCATCTTTCGAGCTTTTAATTCTGACTTTGATGCTTACAACACTCTTGGTAAGCTCAGACACGGCACGAGGCCCTGTGTACTCTGAGCCCAGACACTTCACCTTCATGTTTCCTTCACAGGCATTCAAATTCATGCTCCCTCCAAGCGGTACCTGGGCTATCAGCAAGGACTGTGGCCATCTGGTCTGTCTGACATCAGATGGTTAAGACAGGACAAGTTACTCTTCACCCAGTCTCTGTGGTGATCCAGCAGGCAGCGAATCTGGTCTTCCACCCCCTACAGAAAGGATGAGATATCTAATAGCATGATTTGGCAAGAAAGATGACATATGAAACACTTAAATGTCCTACAACAATTCTACCAGCCATTTTCTTCATCCAGCCTCACTTATTCTGGACCAGGTTCAACAAATTTTTTAATTTCTTCATAACCTTGAGCAAGCACTTCACTATTTTGGGTTGGTTTGGATTTGGGTTTTGGTTAGTTTTTGTGTGATATTTTAATGAAAAAGTAGCTTGCAAAGGGCTTTGTAGGGAGCGAGGTGGGTCAGGATGCTTTGTCAGCACCAGGTACAGAGAGAGAGAGAGAGAGACAGGACTCTAAAACAGACCCCATAGGCAGGCTGCAGTGATCTCATTTACATTACATGTTATACATAACTAGGGCACATCGAGTAACGAAAGCTATTTCTGTAGAGCTGAGAGACTCATGACGAATAGTAGTGCTGCAGAAAGAAGGAGCAAACTAGGGAGCAGAGCGGCTGGCAGGGCTGAGCAGCCAAGTGCAGGCAGCAGGGGCAGCTGATGGACGACATGAACGGTAGAAAAGATGAGCCATACGAATGCTGGTGTGAACAGTGAACAGATTTTGTAAAAGACAGAAGCCTGATAGTGGGAACAAGGAGCACATACACTATTACGGAGAGCTGCAGAAAGCAAAATGCTTGACTGTTTGGCAAAGAGCAGCTCTGGTGAGATCTCCTTTCTAGCAGCCTACAGCTGTTGAATCTCAACAGGCATCTACATTTTCTGTTTCATCGTGAAATTTTTAAGGGATCATTTCAGTTAATTCTCCTGCCATTTTTGTCACCAGCTCTGTGGGTACAGTGAAGAATAAACTGGCTGCCAAGATGCGCAAAACTTCCACATCTGGAGACAAACCGGAGGACCTGCAATCTGTTTTAACACAGATTAAATAATGAATGCCACGTGACAGAATTATAGGACATCAAGAAATAAATGTTTACATGAGAGATTACTTTAACAACCTAAGTTAATTAGTTTTAACAGAAAATTTCACAGAGGTGTGACAATGTCAAACTTGTCTGACACGCTCTGAGCAAGCCAGAAGACAGGGGTGAGGGTTAACACCAACAGAGAAGTAGTAGACCGGATATTTGTCCAATGACTTGACCGTGTCAGCTACCTGATCCTTCACTGCGTTGGCTACAGGATCCTTCCCCATCCCTGGAGGTGTTCAAGGCCAGGCTGGATGGGGCTTGGAGCATCCTGATCCAGTGGGAGGTGTCCCTGCCTATGGCAGGGGGTGGAAATGGATGGGTTTTGAGGTCCCTTCCAACCGTTCTATGAGTCTATGATTGACAGCAGCTAAGAAAGATTGAGATATTAAGTAACAGAAAATCTGCGTTAGGCTAGTCAAAATCAAGATGGGTTTGTTTTTTTTTTCTAACTTATAGAAAGACTACAAATCAAGATGAAGTTTCTCTGATTTGTAATTTGTACCAGAAACGTTACCTGAAATCAGCACCTCTCTCAAATGAGAACTGAAGGCTCTGCAGTAGATTCAAGGTGATTTGGTTCTCAACCCAAGATGATGACTCCACACCAAACAGGTGCCCTCTTGCCAGCTGGTAGGTGTTGATACATGTCCCAGCCTCAGGAGAGCACTAAGGAAAGAAAAGAAAGTTTGGAGGCACATTCATCCTGGTGGCAGTTGATAGCACGGCAGACAGGCAGTTTTATGTAGTGCTAAATTTTCACAACTAAAATTTTCTTTCCTCTCTCCATGAAATAATGACACTCATAAAAACTTGGACTGAAATATTATCTAAAATTACTACAGAATAATTTAATTTAAGGGGGAAAAGTGGCGCACCAACAATGTGTAGCATACACTGTAATGATAACAAACAGATGTTTGCACTGGGACTGCCAGCTTCAACGTGTGCTGTTATTTCTTACAATTAATTTTTTTTCCACATTCTTATTAATTTTATATCTAATATCTTAGATGTAACTACTTACGTTTGCATTTGTGTCAAGGTGTCCTAAAAAATGCAGCTGGAGACACTGCAACAAAAATCAATGAACAATTAAATTTAATTTGATAATTTAAAGATAAGTAGCAGATTATTATTACAAAGAAATAGTGGATTACAAATAAATTCAAGATTGCAACTTGTATTTGTTGTTACCCATTATAGTTGTGGGACAGTTATTTTTAAGTTGATTTATACATAATCGGGAACAGGATGCCTAACAGAAATTGAACTTGATTAAATAAGACTGATTAAATGAGATATTGGTTAGATTGGATGATCTCAGAGATCTTTTCCAACTTTAAGGGTTCCATGATTCTAAGATTTTTGAGTAGACTGAGTTATATGGTCTGATTCTTATTTACACCATTGTCTTTTCCTTTTATAGAGACAATAGATGAAATAAGTAGTATAATAAATCCTGAAATACGGATATAAATTATAGTTACACAAACTACAATCCTGTTTACTATAGGGATAAACCAGCACTGAAAATTAAAATACATTGCAGAAGCTGAAAATCTCCTTTCAGTTCAAAAGCCATCAGATAGCAAAGGACCAGGCAGTGGGCTATAGTCAGTGAAATTATGGTATGGTATATTAAGGACATGGATATACGACAAAAATATCAGCTGGCAGGCTGTAATTAAGGAAAGGAACTATCTTTATCAGCGTTGTTTAAGCAAATGAAACAGCAAATCCTATGAAAGCAAGATTGTCATAATCAGTACAAAAGCAAATATTTCCCATCAAAAATAGAGGTCAATTTTTTGTTACCAAAACTCCCCGTTAAAACTCCTCAGCCTTCCTTCCTCTCACTGGTGGCCAACCCAATGCTGTCACGCATGACCAAGGCCACTCACTGTTCACCCCCTCCAAGAACCGCAGCTTCAGAATTCGAGAGGTTTTTGTTGTTTAAAGTAACACAAAATGCTCTGTACCAGGTGCTGACAAAGTATCCTGAAAAGGATGGGAAGTCCATCACAAGTTTCAGCCCACAAACCAGAAAGATTTAACAGCAGTTTACAGCAAGGTTGAATTCACTTTCCCCAAATGCCTTGAAACAGCCGGTGAGAAGCTGCTGCAAGAGGTTTGGGAGCTGAGCTAGGATGGTATTGGGAATGCATCAATGCACATAATTTAGATGATGTATCGGTGTGACACACAAACGGAGCAGTCCTAATTGCATACCAATAAGGAAAGAAAGCCCGCCTAGAAATTTTCATACTAGGAATAGCATTCTTTTTAATTTTCCATGTTAATTTGAAAAATATATTAAAAGTTCTCTATTAAACTCCATTTTACTTAATTAGGCACAGAGTATATTTCTGTGGAACTCTGTTCAAAGGCCATAATTTTCTTTCCATAGAGTTTGTTGGCTGTATCTCCATTAATTTTTTTAGGGCTTTTTCAAGTCATCTAATGCAAAAGATAAGACCTAGTTAGGTCACTGAGACCTGCCTACTCCTACCTGTACACTAAACTTCATATTTAAGCTTTAAGTATTTTCAAATGCATTCTTATCTATGTTTGTTCAATCTGCTCCCCTGTTCAATTTAGGATTTTAAGCGCTAGTAATCACATAATAAATGTTGCGCTATTTTCTCTTACTCACTTTATTGCTAGACAAGAGAAAAATGAAGATGCCTTAGTGAAGACCTGTTTTTAGAGGTTGCCTATATTAATAGCAGAGATAATCTCACCAGGTTATCAATGTTCAACACCACTGTTTTGATTAAACATTGTTCTAACATGACTATAAAACAAGCTTTTCCAAGCCCCTGCCTCTGGCTAATAAATAGAAATTCTTAACCACAGTTAATAGTTGGGCATAACCATCAGTTTTATCGGGATTTTCCAAAGCCACAGCATTGTGACATGTAGGATGATACATTGGTGCCATTGATGTCAAGTGAGCATTTATGCCCTGGGAAAGTACTGTTTGCTGTTCTTCATTCACTGAAGTCTAAGAGTCTAATGGCAGACAGGTAATCTAACATTCATTAAATGTGTAAATTGTGTAGTCATTTACAGACATGAAACAGTAGACAAATCTGTTAAGCACTTTGGTAAGATGATAATTTGAAAGCCATGACATTATCAAACCTTTCCACAGTTCACCACAGCTAATGCATTCAAATCCAACACAGTAAATTTGTTAATGCTGTCAAATCCAGTTTATTTCGACACCGCTTATCTGCCAAAGGCAGATAAATGTTTACATTACTGCTCCTCCTGAGAAATCTCTTTGGTTTCACTGGGAGAGGGGGAGATTGCCCCTGTAGCTTGGAACAGAGATAGCCAAAATTTTAGCACTTTTCAAAAGCAAGGAACAAAGAACAGATTATTCAGTTTTACCTTCCATTAGCGAGTTAGTTACAAATTCTGAAAAAGGAGGGCTCAGTGATTTAAATAACATTTCAATCACTAATCACTCAAAATTATGGTTAAGAGAGTTGATCACTGCATGAGAGAAACTCAGGCTGGAACTGAAGCTGGCACACAATTAAGTAAAATTCTCATGCATCAAGGGGAACATTTTGGGGGATTGCTGACCCTTCCATTTTTACAGATGTTTCTCCAAGCCATTGTTTGAAATTTAAAGACAAATTTAGCGAGGATTCTAATCCTTGTGTAAGATGGATAAATACAAAAATGTTTCACGTTTAAAATCCAACTTTTCAAACTAAGCAACGTTTTCAGCAACCTTGGAATAGAATCATAGAATAGTTTGGGATGGAAAGGACCTTAAAACCCATCCAGTTCCACCCCCTGCCACGGGCAGGGACACCTCCCACTGGATCAGGCTGACCAAGACCCATCCAACCTGGCCTTGAACACCTCCAGGGATGGGGCAGCCACAGCTTCCCTGGGCAACCTGTGCCAGTGCCTCACCACTCTCTTTGTGAAGAAATTCCTCCTTATCTCTAGTCTAAATCTGCCCTTCTCCAGTTTATACCCATGGCCCCTTGTCCTATCACTCCAAGCCTTTGTGAACAGTCCCTCCCCAGCTTCCTTGTAGCCCCTTGAGGTACTGGAAGGTCACTATAAGGTCTCCTCAGAGCCTTCTATTCTCCAAAATACCTAGAATGGTTATCAGTCCTTCCAGTATATTATTGCAACTTTGAATAAAAAAATACATATCTAGTTCATCTAGATCTTGAGAGACTGGAAAAGATAATTCTCTGCTGAAGGGTTATTCTCTCAGAACAGCTTGGACATCTCTAGCCTGTGCTAGATTCATCAGTGTAAAGACAGACAAGTCAGTTTAAGTGCCATCTATGACTGTTCTCCTTTCTTCTCACTCAATATACAAGGTATGTTCTAGTAGGTTATAATTTTCTCTGTTAACTAAAATATACGGCTTTGTCCATCTGCTCAGATTAGCAGCCAAGATCACATCCCTTATGGTGGCTAAAGCAAATTCCCACTGTCTGGTATTTCCTACACATATCTCATAAACATATTGGCATTGATTTTATAATCCTGTTGTCTGCAAGACTGTTACAGCATTTTATAATCATAGTAAATATTCATAACAAATGCCCCTTATCAAGGTCACAGTCTCCACTTGACTTTGGTCCACATGTAAAATTAATAGTCTAGGTACTGCTTCTGAATGAGGATGCTTATCCAAGTACTTCTTAGCTTATCAAAGTACCTCTAAGCAATTTCAGAAGCTTACGCTGCCACAGAGCAGCTATAATTTTTTCTTATTTATACGTGAGGTTTTCCGGGTTGGAAGTTCTGATGGTTTTTCACTTTTCACCGAAAGTGAACATGAGTAAGAAAACATAGATTCAGAACTGAATTTAGACCAAGGTACAAATTTCTCCATAGGTACTTGGATCAAAGGTTTTCTGTCCCTGAACAAAGCACTTTCTTTTGATCAAGATGTCACACTTTTGGGGCAGGATGGTGCTAACTGCATTTTAGCTGCTTGTTGCTGCTTAATGCATAAGAAGTTCACGTGTTTCTGAAAAAATAGCCAACATCACACTTTCTGGACCCTGAGCTGCTGAAAGTATTGCTGATGATGTAACCACCACTGCAACCTTGAGCTTAGCAGAGGATTTGTGATGCCACAGGCCTTCCGGTGCACGTGACTTTTTCTGCTGACTTCTAAGGGCTCCTGACAAGATCAGAGGTCTTCACTACATTTTAGATAAAATATAAATCAATGTTTTTCTTGACATATTAGAACATGTCATGAGATTTGTTCTCAGATTGCTTTCCAAAGGTCTCATTCGATTGCAAACCTGATGCTCTTCCTCATTTCTTGCCATTTGAAAGCTGATAGTATTAAAATAATTGAAGAGGACAGGCTAAACCTGTGGAGATCTTCCTTCTTTGTCATCTATTTAAAAAGATCCCCAACAGATCTTCTTCAAAAGAAAAAGCAGCTCTACATCATTAACCTGGAGAGAAAGCATTCTCTAGAAGAACAAAGCTATTACATTAGTGGGCAATTAAAACCCTCAGATACGTTTCCTACCATATTCCACGCACGTGCCAATATTTAAGCATCTGCCAGATAGCAGGTGGTTTGTAAATCATTATCTTTTCAAATTATGTTGCTAATGGCATGTGTGAAATGACTGAAAAATTACATGTTTCCCCCTCTCCATCATTAAAATAAAATAAATTGCAGCAATACATTATCTAAAGCTGGAGAGTCATAAAACACTTGCAGACCTGGGTTTCCTGCTCTCCACTCTAGAGTGAGCGCTCCACTCTCTCCCATTAAGGGTGAGCAATACAGCCAGTGACATTTGACCCTTCAGACTTTTCTCTGCTAGGAATAACTAAATACCACCAAAAGTCATCAGCATCACCTCCTTCTCAAATGGAACACAGCCTATTAATTAGAAACAATCAGCCAATTCTTTGGACAGCATTGACAGATAGCACAGTATGACTAGAAAAATAATGAAAGATTCCTGTAATAATATAGGGACCTAAATGGAAAAACATATTCCAAAACACTGGTGAACAAAGCATAATTAGAACTATCATTTTTGGTTTGCAGTGGAGTGATGAAAAGCGTGATTATTCAAATACCAAAGCATGGACAACTCACTTGTTTTTTCAAGTCACACTTTAGTTCAGGGCTCGCAGTGACTGCTTGCTCCTAGTTCTCAGAATAACTCCACAAAGTAGGAATTTAGCTTCTTTTCTGCAAGCTTACCATAGACAGCATGTGGTGTGCAAACACTGGTCCTTCCAGGCTGCACTGCCAACAGCTGAAGCTTCTGAGGATAAAACACTTCCACAACTCCTCAGTTTGGCTGCCCAGATACCGAGTATGGCAGCTTCTGTTCTACTTCTCCAACGCAGCAAACCTACTATAGCTTGCTGGGTGATACAGATACTTGAAAGCAGAAAGGATGCATCCAGGACTGTCTTGTTCCTCTTCATGGAGAGGAAGAACATTCCCATGGCCATGGGTGTCCTCGCTGAAACCAGCTGTCAGCTCAGAGGGAAAGTTCAGGTTCTGCCTTTCAGTGAGCAAGTTTTGCCTGTAGTGATAAGACAAGGGTGATGGTGTAATGAGTAACAGAAAGTAATTTGCTGATCAAGCCAACTAAAGGAGCAGCAATCTTTCTGTTTCAAAGCACAGGAACATCTTGTTTGGTAAAGAAAGACAAAGCCACAATGCTATCTTAACTAAATGCTAAAAGTTAAGTATCTACCGAATTTACAACCAAGCCTTCTGAAACCTCCTGAAGCAAGAGTTCAGAGACACAGATCACCTCGGGCCCCAGCAGACGTTGATTAGCCAGCTCAAAGAATGCGGCCTTATGCAACTAAGGAATAAATGGCCCAGAGATAAGGAGAAAGAAGAGTTAGGAATTGTTTGATGAGAAGCCGGACTACCACCTTGAAGACTGCTGATCTGGCCATATGGAGATTGCATGCACCCTAGAGGAAGGGGGCCGGGGGGACATCTTCAAAGATGTGACACGAACTCAGGGGGAGATAAAAGGGGTCGCTCAGCTTACCTAACTTTATGAGCCTTGGTGGAGCTGTGACTCCTCCCCGGCCGTCCAGCGCTGCTTTCGCTTTCCTATCTAAATAAATAGTAAATTGATCCACGTTTGAACTTTGTGTTGTTAATGCAACTATAACAATGGTTTTCAACTAAAAGAAAAGAAGCTTAGACTAGGATGGGGAAACACTGGCCCAGGTTGCTCAAAGAAATGGTGGCTGCCCCATCCCTGGGCGTGTTCAAGGCCAGGTTGGATAGGGATCTGAGTACCCTGATCTAGTGGAAGGCGTCCCTGCCCATGGCAGGGAGGATGGACTAGATGACCTTCATGGTTCATTCCAATCCAAGACATTCGATGATTCTTGGAAATCTGATTTATGATCTATATAAACTTAAATACAAATGGAGAAACCTACAGCCCTAAATAAGCGCTCCATTAGGAAATGATCTGAAAACAAGTAGTCTTTAAATACATGGCTTTCAGGGTCTCTTTCAGGAAATAGGCCCTATCATAAAATCAGGTAGCCAGCAGTTAAGGATTTGGACAGCAGGCTGTCTTGATTTTGTGTTGGAAAAGTTTTCTGAAATAAATTAAGCAAGACAGCATATTTTTATTTTCATTCTTGTTTTTTACCGCTTCTATTAAATGAATAGTTTCTCCAAAAATTCATACTGTTTCCGGATTCTGACTATTCTGGGTGATTTGAGGCATCCTGATATTTTCCATCAAGGTTACTTGCAGTTAAAATGGCAGATGAGCGATGCAAAAGTGATCCTAAGTATTGGAGGATGGCTGTTGTGGCTTTAGCTGTAGCCTTCTGGGGTAGCCAATAGAGACAAAACAATAGAGAAGGTTTACTACAGAAAGTAGCTGTAAACGAGGTGCTAGTCAGTGAAGAAGTGTGCCGCAGTGCAGGCACAAACTCAAGCACCATGCAATTCAGGGATATTTCTACTTCTCTGCCGAAAACAAACATATAAAAATCATAGCAAATTCAAACCAGATTTTTTCAATTTAGGGGACTGCATTAGCAAAGCCTTGCAGTTTCTAAGGTCTTCATAGAGTTAAAATACCATAGAATACCATTATATTTTGACTGTGTCCATCCTTTATTGCCATTTCCATATTACCTGGTAGCATCAATAGATCTGCTTCATTTACTTTAATCAAAAGTTCCCAGTAAATATCTCTAGTTAGTATTTAGTCTACGTGAAGCACCTCATCAAAGTCTCCAACGATTCCACTAAATGCAGCCCACCCAGCTGAAAGGCACATAGCAGCGAACCCACAAAATTAGTACAATAAATCACAGAGAATGGATTTTCCCCTAAATATTTCCAGCTTCATTAATTAAGGGAGCTTATCCAAGCTTGTTGAAGTCTTCAGTGAGTTTTAGAGTGTAGCCGTGTCAATGGTTCTCGGGTCAGCTGCACTGCTGTGCAGTTGAATTATCTACCTGGAGGGCACAAAGCAGTTCAGTATGGGAAATGACCTGTTTAAGAGCTTTCTCTGCAGCAGTTGCATTGAAATTTCCTATCTAAACCCTCCAGCACTGTTTTCATCACATTTCTGTAACAAAGGAGGTTTGATGGCCAATTCAATTTCTGCACCAAAACGAGAATCTGCAAAGTTTTGGTTTGCTTCTACATAGTGTTTTCCACAAAGGCTTAGGTGAACATGGTGATGGACAACATACGTGGTGATGAACAGTGTATGCATACTGGGGTCCAAGCAGGAAGATACTCCATTGTAAGAACACAGAATGACAGAAACGCAGAATCATTAGGTTGAAAAAGACCTATCATCGAGTCCAATCATTCCTATCAATCACTAAATCATGCCTCTCAGCACCTCATCCACCTGTCCCTTAAACACCTCCAGGGAAGGTGATTCAACCACCTCCTTGGGCAGCCTGTTCCAGTGCCCAATGACCCTTTCTATGAAGAAAAATGTTTTCCTAATGTCCAGCCTAAACCTCCCCTGGCAGAGCTTGAGGCCATTCCCTCTTGTCCTGTCCCCTGTCACTTGGGAGAAGAGGCCAGCACCCCCCTCTCCACAACCTCCTTTCAGGTAGTTATAGAGAGCAATGAGGTCTCCCCTCAGCCTCCTCTTCTCCAGGCTAAACAACCCCAGCTCTCTCAGCCGTTCCTCATAAGACTTCTTCTCCAGCCCCCTCACCAGCTTCATAACACGCATATCATCCAGCAATATCAAAAGAGGCTACAATTCTTTCAAATCCTATAAATTACAAAGGCTGGAATAGAAATTTGAATGGAAGATTCAGGGGGAAAATAAAACTAAAAATCATTAAGAAATCTTGTCACTGAGACAACAAACGCCGCAAGATAAATCAATCCTTTCTAACTCTTGCTCTAATGTGCTATTAGCAGATGCAGTAATAGTGGACATGCTTTGTTTAAGATGCAACCCCTTAACTGCTTTTCCTATCCCCACAGATGATGCTGACAGGAGCAGTGGTGTTTCCAGCCCAGCTGGCGTTGTGCAGGTCAGCAGTATGTCAGATTTCAGCATATTAGTTACAACCTATTCAGGCAGTCTCCTCCGCATTTCTGCTGTGCGCAAAATTAACTTTAATTTCCCATTTAGGACTGTAATTTAATATTGTTGATCACATTAAGGAGCTGTCCTTCACAGCTAATGACAGATACAAATACACAGCATAAGATATACATCTCAGATAAAATATTTTAAAACTTTCAAGTTGCTTTAAGTTCAGAGAAAATAGATTTTTGTTTCCAAAAAAACAGTCATTTTAGAGAACAAGTAGCTAAAGGCCAAGTGTTTTGTGGCATTTACCTACCTAAAGATGCAGGCAGATTTTAGGTTAGGAATTTGTTAAGGTTTGCCAGAGTATCAAATTTTGCATCTTTATTCGTTTAAGTGCTTGTAGGATTTTCTTCTCTGTCATGTTTGAAAACGTAATTTGAGCTTCTTGTTCACTCAGGCTTTCTGAAACAGGTACCTGCTGTGAAGAGCGCTTTTAAAGGAGTTTAAAAAGTAGTTGCATAAAATAAAATGCATAATGCTATAAGTTCCCTGAGCCTGTTATTTAAGCTGAAATCACTCTTGACATTAAATTTTTACAAATAGCTTCAAATTTCTGTATGTCTAAGATGGAGGGCTTCGCATTAAGAGTTTCATACTCATCACTATAGCAAATGAGAGTCCCTGATTGTTGTGTTAAGCGTTAAGCATAGTGATGAATACATTTTGGTTCAACTAAGGATCGCTTTGCACTTGCTGTTTCAATCTTCAGTGTTCCCCCATCTAGAAATTTTCATGTCAGAAGCAAAGAATGCAAACAGAGCACAGGAACAATCTCAATGATGACCGTATCTACTCCAAAGTCAAATCATAGAAACATACAATCACCAGGTTGGAAGAGACCCACTGGATCATCAAGTCCAACCATTCCTATCAAACACTAAACCATGTCCCTCAGCGCCTCATCCACCCGTCCCT
This sequence comes from Phaenicophaeus curvirostris, assembly GCF_032191515.1. NCBI lineage: Eukaryota > Metazoa > Chordata > Aves > Cuculiformes > Cuculidae > Phaenicophaeus > Phaenicophaeus curvirostris. The sequence goes on along the minus strand of NC_091399.1, from coordinate 8,101,421 downwards.
TAAACACCTCCAGGGAAGGTGACTCAACCCCATCCCTGGGCAGCCTCTGCCAGTGCCTAATGACCCTTTCTGTAAAAAATATTTTCCTAATGTCCAGCCTGAACCTCCCCTGGTGGAGCTTGAGGCCATTCCCTCTCGTCCTGTCCCCTGTCACTTGGAAGAAGAGGCCAGCACCCTCCTCTCCACAACCTCCTTTCAGGTAGTTGTAGAGAGCAATGAGCCTCAGCCTCCTCTTCTCCAGGCTAAACAACCCCAGCTCTCTCAGCCTCTTCTCCTCATAAGGAGAGCCTCTTCAGCCTCATAAGGCCTCTTCTCCAGCCCCTTCACCAGCTTTGTTGCTCTTCTCTGGACTCACTCCAGAGCCTTCTTGTGGTGAGGGACCCAGAACTGAACACAGGATTCAAGGGGTTTCCTTCAGTGGGTAGTGGAAAAGGCACAAGAGACAGGGACTTGTGACATTAAAACACCTTACGTGAAGAGCACTGCTGTCCGTTTTCATCACCCTTCTCACACTGTACTCACTTCCCTCATTAAAAGCTGTACTCTAGGTATAACTGCAGACAGAAGCAGATCACTGCAAGCAAAACTCTGCTTCACATTTCTCAGCTGGTGTCACGTTCATTATTCTAAGATTACAAAATTTGCAGGTGACTCCTTGCTTCGAACACCAAGCTCAGAGCCTTCTGCTCAGCTTGCCAGAGTTCCTCCTAAATGTTCTCCAAAATTCTCTCTAGGCAGAGTTCTCATTAAGATGTACATGAAGTAGATGAAACTAAAAAAATGAAAGCATATCTTTCTTCTGAAATGGGGCAGTTTGATCCTTGTACTGCAAAAAGTATTAAATTTCAGGATTAAAATATGCCTTAGAGAGACATGCATGACCAATTTGATACCCTTTTCTTTTAGCATAACTGCCTGGGTATATGAGGGGAGAGCAGTTGATGTTGTCTACAATGATTTCAGCAAGTCTTTAAACACTGTCCCCCATAACAGCCTCACAGGTCAGCTAAGGATGTGTTGGTTGAGAGGTTGATTGAGAACTGGCAGAGCTCAGAGGGTTGTGACTGGTGGCTTAGAGGCTTGTTGGAAGCCTGTAGCGAGGCTGCCCAGGGAGGGTGTGAATTCTCCTTCTCCAGAGGTATTCAAACCCACCTAGACCCATTCCTGTGCAGCCTGATCTAGGTGACCCTGCTTTTACAGGGAGGTTGAGCCAGATGAGCTCCAGAGGGCCCTTCCAACTGTGGGAAACCTTGGCTGCTCTGAGGGATCGGAATGTGAGCTTAACGTTTGCCTTGAACAGATACCCGTGTATCTTTGAAGAAGCTGGAAAGTGCCAAGAAGAGCCAAGTAAACAAGATTAAGAAGCTGCCAGGCTGCAGGTAGAATCATCCAATTATGAAGTTACAACAGTGAAAGAGTCATCCAATTATGAACTGTTGGTCTTTGGCTAAACCAATCATATATGAACACACAGTCCCAGAAAGAGTATAAAAAGTCTTGTAAAATCAATCAAGATGTCCTTTTGTGCACAACTTCTACGTGTCATTGGCTGCCCCAACCGTGACATCCAACCCCACCACTCTGGAATTCTGTAATTACAAAAAAGTAAGGAGAGGTCTTGTTTGTAAATTGAAGGGCACCTTAGTTTGCATTTGTTTTTTCAATTTTAATCTACAAGTACTTGTCCTCCTAAAAAAGAATATAGAACCATATTTGCATGTTAATAGTTTAATACCACCTTCATATCACTCATTTCTTTCCAAATTAGGTAAAATTTTACTTACACAATTAATTTATCAGTTGTAAGATGTTAGTCTCTGTTCTTTTCCTTCTATTAGAAGCAATCAATGAGTTTCACCTTTCACTCTGAGGAGGGCTGTCATCTTCCAATGCCTCCAGCCTCTCCTCCACCTCATTGAAGGCTTTTGAAATTGAAATCACACTAGCCAAGAACTGCATGACCAGCTTCATTCAGAGGAATTATGCAGGGAGTGGTGCTCCTTCCACCCTCCTACCAGCCTGGTCCAGGACAGTTACAAAGATCATCCCTGCTGTTACCTCATTGAGGTCAACGGGAATGAAGTCAATGGCAAGAAGACAGCTTTGTTCAGACATACATACATTTCAAAGCAAGCTAAGAACTGCAAAAAACATGTGCTATAGATAGGAGCCCAAAAAACCAGGACAACAATCTGCAGGTAATTTAAGCCTGTGGGGGGAAAAAAAGGAGATGCTAAGGAAAATTTTCACCTTGTTAGCAGTTCTTAAGGAGTAAGATAACAAATCAAAAGGTAACCTATTGAGTCCTGGAAAATAACTAGGTCTCTACGCCAAATATGCAACTAATCTTAGAGAAATTTAAAGCATGTAATAAAAAAAATATTAAAACTTGAATTTAAATAAAATATTAATCCTTATATTCACTAACAGAAATTGAAGGCAGATCTGGGACTTCGTATTGAAACTAGATCATTTTGCAAGTGGAAATGTTGAAGAATAATTTTTAAGTGCCTGACTTGATCATCTTTAATACTGTACATTAATTGCAGATAGGTTAATAGAGTCATTATTTTATAATTAAAATCACTGTTACGAGTGATAGTTGAAAGATTATAAGAATAAATTTGTCAAATGCAATGAAAAAATAACTGAAAAAATCCCAATTCAATAGTGACGCACTTCATAAACAGAATAACAGGTTCTTTTTGTAGGTTTGACTGCTTCATTTGAAATGACATCTCCTGAAGAGGGGACTATTGAGAGAAGGTTTAATTTAAAATTTCCACTTTTTTAAAAGAAAGCCAACGCATCTCAAAATCACCGCATTCAATGGCTGAAAGAAATGGTTGTATAAGTGAATGGGAGTCTAATTATGTACCGCAGGTAGTAAATGTCATGTTATATTTCAATGATTTTATGCATAAGGAGCTCATTTGTGTGCTATTCCCAAGATGAGTTTTATGACTAACTTTAATAAATAAAAGAAAATATGTTCTGATTTTTTAACAAAATGTAGTTTCTTATCACAGCAGTTTGTCTCAGTTAAAACAGTATCTTATCTCTAGGGACAACTCTAGGGCAAAGCTTAAAAAGCAAGGTAAATTATATTAATTCTGCTCACCATTGCATAAATACATACTGTATTATTTAATTGCTTACCACCACTATAATTCCTTCCCATAAAATTAATTGGCAATAAACTTTCTATGATGACAGTAAGATTGAAAAAAAAAAAGAAAAAGAAAAAAGCTCCCAATCATTTCCCAGTTCTTTTGCAGGAGTCACCTTTCCCTTGGAGTCAACAAAGTGCTATTACCATGCTACAGATCACAGTGTGACAGCTCCTTTTTTAATTTCCTTTTTCATACTATGAAGAAAGTTTTTGCCATTTCCTTTAACTCCAAGTTAGCCTCTTAGGTTGTATAAATCAATACAGCAACATTAGCTTTGGCAGAGCTAAGCCAGTTTGCAACAATTGATGGGATAACCCCTTGTCTGCACATTCAATTAGATATTAATTAAAAACAAGAAAACAAACAAAACAGCTTGCCAACAGAAGAGTTGAAAAAATCTATGCAGACTTACACCATTACCACTAACGATCAGGACATTACAGATGAGGCTCTGGAGCCTGCAGATAGTGAAGTGGGGAGGGACTGTTCACAAAGGCTTGGAGTGACAGGACGAGGGGCAATGGGTATAAACTGGAGAGGGGCAGATTTAGACCACACAGAAGGAGGAATTTCTTCACCATGAGAGTGGTGAGGCCCTGGAAAAGGTTGCCCAGGGAACGGTTATTGGAGTCTCACTTCTGTCTTGATTTGCACCAAGTCAAGGAGGACATGGATTTATCACATTTTGTAATGGTGATGGGCTCCCAAGCATGTAATCAATCTCTGGATAGATTCTCACATACCAATGTGAATTTCACATTGCATGTGGTTATCTCAACATCTAGAAATGTAAGGTGTGTTTCTGTAGGGTTAAAATGTGGAGGAGAAAGGTTCTGCAAACCACAGTGAAGCAGGCCAGACACTGACAGAGGGATAAGCTTACCCCATAATTTGGCTCAAGGGCAGGTCTCAACTCAGCCTTTTAAAAGCAGAATCTCCTAAAAAGGGGGAAAATGGAGGGAAGATGCTTTTGCAAAGGATTATAAAAATCCTCTTTCCTAACTGCTTGCTAACTCTACAGACCTGAGCTGATGTCAGCCCATAACCACTGTAGGAGCTAATGAGCTTAATGGCCCAGCTATATTAATCAAAATTATTTACAGTACACCACAAGAGCAGGCAATTTACGGCAGAAAGTCTTGAACGCCATCGTTATCGCCTGTTCAGTTATAAGCATCATAAATCCAGAGATGATGGATGACTCCTTCCTTTTGCTGATAAAGGCAACTGCCATCATTTTCTATATGCTCAAGGTTAAAATCAATGGTTTACCTGTTAAAATATCTGTTTGCAAGCTTCTCCGGGACAGATTCACAAGCCATTTATTTGCCTGGCTACAAAGATAGCAGAAGGTGAATAGCTTAAAGCTTGTGCACACCAATTTTCAATTTGAACCATCCAGATAAAAACATGTGAAAAATGATTTGTTAGAAGATGGGTAATTTCAGATTAAAAGTAGCAAAGAGACTTACATTTCTAGATTTTCTGTGTTTCAGATTCACTGTTGCAGAATCTGGATATTTGCATGCAGTTCATTATTGATTAGTACAACTTTTCATTAAGCATAGAGCTTCATAAGTATAAGGCTTGGGTCTAGATTCAATAAGCTCCTCAACATTCGCCCTCCTCTCCATTGTTTATTCTCAAATTCACATGGAAATGTGCAAATCCATTTTTTTCAGGTTTTATTCCTGTGATTCCTAGAAGAAGCTAGGCACAGCTGCCTTGAATACAAGATGGTAGAGGACACAATATTGCACTGCTGGAAAGTGGAATGTCTGTCTTTTTTCTCCTTCTTAAAAAATGATTTAATTTCTTTCACAAAGTGCCTAGGATTAACAAACCCTTTCCAATGCTGAACCCACAGATATTTGGCTTCTTTTCCTCTGGAATTAAGGGTTTGGTCATAGTGCTGAGAAACATTTCCCCTCTTTGAGATCCATCATCTGCCATGCAAAGAAAATTTCCCAACACTAATTCACAAGCGACAGCACAGTTTAAATCTCCTTCACAGGTACCTTAAGGATGAGGATGTGAATAAGATGGATATCCCAGTGCATATTAGAAAGCAATTAGACAAATGGGAGTTCATTTGAATATAGTCTGTATCTTCTCTAGTACAATGATACCCTGAAAATGTCAAAACATAAAAATGACATTCTGGGAGCCTAGAGCGATGGAAGGTAGAGAACAGATAAGAAACTTCAATCAGTTAAAATTGAGAAAGAATTTGCTTTTTGTAAAGAAAAGACACACAGAAGGGATCACCATTAAATATGTGTATTTTTAGTGAATAAGGATAGGAACATTTTAATTTTTTTTAAAGAAGAAGTGATTATATGGAAGATATTTGTCTGTCTCAGGAACTTAGGGCTACAACATTCCAGATTACGTGTAGACAGGAAACACAGTTCCCAGGGGAAAAGAAAAAAAACTACTAACCTTTAGTAAAACTCACGGTAGTTCTCTGAAGGTTGTTAGCATTATTCCAACTTCTAATGCCATGATGAATATTAAATCTTGTTTGTGATGATTGCTTGGTTTTGCACAGTCACAGTGAGAAGATTTGGTTTTAATACCGTTCCATGGAGTATCGAGGAAACCACAACCGCTGTGCAGGTGGTCCCTGAAGTGCTTCAGGATCTCCAACCATCTGCCTCTCATCAAGATCAAGACATTCCTTGATTTCAAACAGATTACCTGTAATCCAAGAGGTTTAACATCAACTTTTCTTTTTAAAGAATAGTTAGAACAAAGTAAGAGTTTCCTGTGAAACTTCTGTAATAAAGATGTTTACAAGAAGAAATGGGCAGCATGGAACTCCTGTGAAAAAAATCCAGGTTAAAGAGATCTGCTGACCTAAACTGTGCCTTTTTCTATAAACAGCCCATTACTGGTAACTATTTACTAAGTTAACCAACAATTGTGGTTCCCTGGGTCTTTCAGAAAATTGGCCTCAATCTGTTCATAGCAAAGAGAACAAAGCACATTTAATTTTACACGGAAAGCTTTTAAAATCCTTATTTGTACAAGTAAGCTTTTGCTTTCTTGGCTGTTGCTTTTAGAAATTTTAGAGGTTACAAAAAGAAAGAGAGGATGCACAGCCCTGATGGATCAGCGCAGACCTCAGCCCAATCACCCACATTGGTCTCAGGACTCCTCTTTCTTTCTTAATCCCAGCATTGCTGGAACTAACAAAGTGCGTTCAGGATATGCATCATGAGAATATGAGATTCTCATGTTATGAGATACAGGATAGGGAATTTCTCATGTGAGAGAAAAAAACAACACACCAAACAGTTTTCTACCAGGTTGCAGTATAAGATGCAAACCTGCACTTTTCAGTCTGGTGATAAGCAACGTTCATCCCTTCAGAGCACTTTATTATGGGAGTTTTTAAAACACCTCCTTAATCACAACACCTGCCTCAAGCCTGTCTTTTTAAAAGCTGGTGCCTCAGAGTTGTTTTCCACTGTCAATTATGTATTCTGTGCAAGTAGTACATAAAGCTCTAAGCTCATCATTGTCAGTAAAAGTCTCATGCATGTAAACAAGGACTGAACTTGCCTGTTATTTAAGAACAGAGTCAAGTCTCTTTTTTGATCCAAGCCCATGCTGTTCTTACAATTTCTGAAGGTTAACACGAGTCTGTTCTTTAAAAAAAGGTGACACAAAATCAAATTCTGATTGCACTCTGGTCTCCAAATCTGCAACTTAATTTAGCTGATTTTTCTAAATGTCCTACACATGCCACGATATACAATAATGTCCTTGCATTATAAATAGTAGGTCATTTAAAAAGGAAAATACTAAAGTGAAAAAGAAAATTACAAAAAAAGAACCTAAACAAAACCACATGCAAACTGACTACATTTATTCTGCTGCTATGACCTTCCTCCTATCATTTGAGCTGGAATGCACCTGAGATTCACACAGACCATTAAAACCTCAGAATTGCTTCCAAGAAAATGATGATTAATAAACAATGCAGAAAGAAAAAGTCCAGCTGTGCTTGACCCCCTCTGGCAGCTCATCCATGTTAGATGCAGGGTAAAAGCAGCTCTTCTGTTCCTTTCCATTTCCTTGTTCTGTCACTAGGTCCTTGGTGAAACTGTCATCCAGTTCTCAATAGCAATTTCCACTGCTGAAAAGCACTTGAGCACCTGTGCGAACCATGGATACAAGGAGCTGAGGGTCTGGAATTGACTACAGACACGTTAGAGCCCAGACAACCCACATCTCTGTGCCGTGCAGATGTGCCTCAGCCGCCTTCCAGTGGAGCACCTAAGGGTAGGCATGACATGTCCATACGACAAAAAGGTCTTACAAAAGTCAAAGGATACCTAGTCCTCCACAAGTAATGCTTCCCACCTTCTCTATACACATAAAATGAAGTTTCAAAACAGGCTTGTAGGCTAAGATAGCTTAAGGTGAATATATATTCCAGAGGTCTGAAAGTGGATTGTGTTCCTCCCCACTCTCCCACCAGCACTGCAGAATTAGAAGATGTGGGATGGACCAATCACAGAGGAAGCTAAACTGCAGCGTGATCTTATCACCACTACTGAGGTCACGTGCAGACTGGAGGTAACAATTATTACCCTAATATTAAAGAGTGGAAAGCAAAAAATATTTAGCACACCTGAAAGCATTTCACAGGCAAGGATGGAATAAATGACCCCCAAATCACCTACATGAAAACACACTGTGGTAAGATGCAAAAAGAGAACTGCAAATTTCTGACTCTTGAAATGGTTCTAACGTGTATTTCATTTAGCAGGGCTTTTTTCTTTTTCACTAGCACTTGGGGATTGGATCAAGCTCTCTGAATATTTAAATATGGAAAGATAGACATATTCTTTCTATTCTTTCCAAATTCAATAACTAAGAGATTTTTCTCCTGCCTGCAAACAGCATTCCACCAGCAGAAGTGAAAATATGCAAATGCATTTTTTAGGAATATAATAAGAAATGGTTGTTTAAATTCAAATATCAAATTATGTTGCCTATATAAGAAGGAAAGAAAGCTCCTTATTTATACCACAATTGTCTAAACTGACATTTTTCAAAACTACTTTCAGGTACAAGGATACTCTAGTGATACACTATTTAAATTCTAAATTGAATCCAAGAGAAAGCAGTATTATTCTATTAATAAATATTTTACAATTTCCACAGCAGTTCCCAGTATCTTAGCGTTGTCTCAAACTCGTAAGTACTTAAGCATTGCAGCACTGATCAAATGGTTTTCCAGCTAATCTATTCACAATGGTGAATAGGAGGCTGTAGGGTTTAAAAGAAGAAAAAAAAAGTCATCCATTTCTTTTTGGCATTAATCCACAGCCGAGCTTATGAGAAATTATTTGGTCATCAAGGTTAAAAGCAGCCACATTCAACTGAACCACAAGCAAATTTCCCAGTGTAGTATTAATGAGAGCAGGCAAGTGAACAGCCAATAAAAGCAAGGGGTTTTTTTATGTCTTTGTTCTAAATATCTTCATTCCATAATTAGGAACCTACTCTTCAACTGCAGGAGCAGAAATGTTGCTTTGCCCCAGTAAAGCCACTGGCAGTTGCTTTACCAGGTTCGTTCCTGCTGGCTAATAGGCCAGAAGGAAAAGTTTTTTGAAATTGAAATACCTGATAAGGGAATGGAAAGAAAAAGAAATATCTAGTTTTGTTTGCTGAGTAGTTACTCAGAGCCAAGAAGGTTGACAAACCTTATACAAAGTTTAAGTGCTTTATGGGTTGCCATCACCTGTGTGAACTGAAGCACAGCTCTACAGGCACAGCAGCAGCTCCTCTGAGAACAAAGGGTCAATTTAAGCATTTCTCTAAATATTACAGAATAATTTATGTTGGAAAAGACCTTTAAGATAACCAAGTCCAACCATAAACCCCACACTGACATTCCACCACTAAGCTGTGTCCCTAAACACCACACACACAGCTTTTAAATCCCTTCAGGGATGGGGACTCCACCACTGCCCTGGGCAGACTCTGCCAGTGCTCCCAGGGAGATGGTTGAGTCACCTTCTCTGGAGGTGTTTAAGGGAGGGTGGACGAGACGCTGAGGGACGTGGTTTAGTGTTTGAAAGGAATGGTTGGACTCGATGATCCGGTGGATCTCTTCCAACCTGGTGATTCTATGATTCTGTGAAGTGCTTTTTCCTAGCGTCCAATCTAAACCTCCCCAGGAGCAACCCAAGGCCATTTCCTCTCATCTTATCACTCGTTTCTTGTGAAAAGAGACCAATACAAACATACTTCAGTATATGCTTACATGTCAGATGTGACTGACTAGGCTGTGGCCTAAAGATGGGACTCCAAAAAATGTAAATGATCCAGTAAAAGCATCAAAATTGCAGTGAAACTGTTCATCATATGATACAGGAACTTGGTAATTCTTAAAAAGACCTGTTACAAATTATGGTGCCCTTCTTCCAGATTACGCAGTAAGTAGCTGTCAGAAACACTCATGCTGCTTCCCCAGCTTCAAGGGACCTGTATCATTGCACATGACAGCAGAATTTGCCCTATAGGCAATTGCAAACAATTTCAGGCAGATACCTGCCCTCAACCTCAATCCTCTCTCCATCACTGAAACTTTTCATACGAATATCTTGGGGCACGAGATGATCTTTTTGTTCTGTCTTTGTTCAGCGACAAGCACGATGCTCTGTGATTTGTGATTTCAGAGGGACCCAAATGCTCCATTTCCCTACAAAACAACAGAAATATTCTCAAGGAATCTAAGACTTCCTAGATCTCAGACCATTTAATTATTCCCTCATCCATAAGACATTAAAAATCTAGCATTTTAAATTGCAACCTAATTAAAATAATACATATTTCAAGACTGCGATATTTTGTGCAAAACAACTTATGTTGTAAAATATCACGTTAGAAAGTTTCTTTATGAGTCTCGATGGCTATTTTAATAAAGCATGTAATTTAATGAAGCATTTATACTCTTTTTCATGAAAGAGTAATTGAAATGTTAATTCAAATGGGACTGGACAGGTCGAAAACCTGACTAATTGAATGTAAACAAAAGACAACAAGGAGGAGTAGTTTGCCAAGTTGACATCTTCTGCAGTAACGAGGGAATCATGGCTATCATTCCTGTTCTTTGATATTTTCCTAAATGATCTGGAAGAGCAAGAAACAATCTTATTAAGAAAACTGGCATTTTTTTTCTGTATTGGGAGACATGGCTAGCACCAGAGAGGCAAACAAAGTGGAAAACTGGGCAGGGGGGAGGGAAAAAAAAGACCTAATTTGGACATATCTGATGCCATAACAACGTTTTAGCTAATATGGATGGTGAAAAATAATTCAAAGCATATATTGTTTGACCAAAGGAGGAACTAGGGAAGAAGTGATATAGAAATCAATCAGCTGACAGTGATGGTGACCCAATTACCCAATTAGAGGTAGCTGGAAAAACACAGTTGGATATACATATGCGTAATACAGCGTGTCTGTGCAGGAATAGCCCTGCTGCTCAGTGGAGGAATTACTCCAGCAGGACTACTTGTTCTCCAAAAAAGCCTTCTGGAGTCAGCACCCCAGAGCAGACTGGAGGAACTGCAGTCAACAAGAGAATATGAGCACATGGAAGATAGCCCATGTTTGCATGCCTAAGATAATTATGCACCTAAGATTTTGGCTAATAGTGTCCTCAATGACCAAAATACGTGCAACCAGGGTGAAAAGAGATAAGAATTAGTTTACACCAGCCTACATTTTGGTTTGGGTTTTTTTACATTAGTCAGTGGCTGAACTTCTCTTAGCCCTCTGTTGCAATGCAAGCTGGGGATGGTGACAAAATGCTATTAGAAAAATGGGCTGAGGTGATCACCACGAATACATGACCAAGATCCCTGAAAGGAAAATGAGTGATCCAACAGGGTGAGCTGAACCATAGTATTATAGGATAAACAGAAAAAAATGAGAAGAGATTAATGGACTCAACGCCTATAAAACTTGCATGAAAGTCTTCTCAAGGAGTGTTGGAAGCTTAAAGGAAGATTAAAGAGGTGCTAGGAAGTGAATAGACCTTTTGATCAGAGTTGGGCTAGCTTACATAATAAATATGCCTTCCGTCTATAAATTATGACACCATATTAAATAATTTCAAACAGGAAATTCAAACATCTTCCCTTATTTTTCTGTATGTAACTGCCATCTCAATAAACAAATGTAATTGTATATTTTAAAGAACATTATAAATCACTCTCCTCTCTAACTCTGTTTTTCAGCAGAAGTATCACTTTATGCTCCTGATTTTTGAAGCTGGCATGTTATTAGCATCATACATTGTCTAAAACAATTGGAGGAAATAGAGTTGATAAAACAGAAATAGAAAGTGTCCAGAAATGAAAAACTAAAACAATAACACACTCTGAAACATTCATCAAAGCATATTAGCAATAAATTTTAATCAACAGTGTGTCACTTCCCATTGAGTGAAAACAGAGATGCTATGCTATTCCCACTTACTGACATAATATAACCAGCATTACAGAAAAGTTGGTTATCTGTTGGACTTTCAACTTAAATCAGAAGAAAGTAGCAGGATAAAATAAAATTGAAATGGGGAAAACGAATGCAGAAGAGTGCGGAGGAGCATGTATGTCCAAGAAGAAAATTGTTCAAAGAAGGTATAGCTGCAAGAGGTGTATTAAAGGGTTGAAATCAAAGTCCATCCCTATCAAGTTAAAGGAGTTTTTCCAGCAGCGTAAGGCACATGGTCTGTCCGTGAGTGATTTGTAAGGAGCCAGACACAGAGTCAAGCATGCCGTCCCTATCTAATTTGCCTCTGCAAGGCTTAGTGCAGATGTGCACATGCACTGAACCAAGAGGAGTCAAGCATCCCAAAGACACCTCCAAGTCAGCATAAACATTCCCTCCTTGGGTACCTCCTCCTAAACTTAACCCATAGCTTAAAAACCCATCCCAGAAGAAGAGAGCTCTGTGATGCCACAGCTACAGGTTCATTCGTATCCAGACTCCTCTGCTGAAGGCCACCACTGACTTCTACCAGCTCAGGATCTGTCTCCTTACATCACTCATTACTATTCAAATGATGTAGGAAAACTGTTTAAATAATATTCAAAATACAATTAATAATCATCTTTCTCAACCATGAAGGAAGAATTCCACTTGCATCTTATCAATCAAGAGTCAGACCTGCCCACACAGCATGGTCTAGACAGTGATGCATCTAACAATTAATTGTAACATGAAGAAATTACCAGTGATATCAGTATTAAAGTCACTAGCAAGACCAGGTTACAAAACCAATCCTATAATAAGAATACAAATTCATCTGCAAAATGTTGTTGGTCTAGAACAGCATTTTGCATGTTGGTTACCACCACGGAGGCTTAAGGAGAAGACTACCTACATATTATTACTGCGAAGCAAAGGGTAGTTTGCCCCTTATCACCTGAAGGTAGCATTTGAGGGATGATAACCAAACAGAACGGATATTACCAGCGCAGTCTCCATATTCTCAAAGAAAGAATTTTTCACAGGTTTGATTTCTGCAATTTGAGTATCAAAGCATTACCTTCTGAAACTGGCCGGGTGTTGACTCCTTCAACGTGACTTTGAGAGTCAAAGTCTCTGGATGCAAGGGATTCAGACGTAGCAGAAATGCTCATTATCCTCCACGTTGTCATTCCTGTGAAATATTATGCAGTCTGTCAATAAAGTATGTTCTGCCATAATCTGACTTTGTGACTACAAGTAGAGAAGGTTTTGAATTATATCCGTACAGTCAAACCAAACATTATGTAAGATCTAATATTCACATTTTTAATTCATTCTCTTTTTGAAGGGCACATTTCTATACTCATACAAGAAAACATTCACATTTGCACTTAGAAACATATAGTGCAAACTAATTACTTAACTAAAACTACACACTCACAAGTCTAAAACAATTTATATGGTCCAGCGCTTTACATTCATTTAACAACTTTGCTTTGTTATCTGTCCTCTAAATGAAAATGCTTTACCAATTAAAAAAAATTACTGTCTGCTTTGGATCATGTTTGAGTATCAACATTATAACACAGAGCTCTGATGCATTTTTCTGACACTGAAAGAGTCAGAACATCCTTTTCTTTGTCAGACTTCATCACAGACTCTTTGCAATCTTCTGTTTGACCATATAGCTATAATCTTTAATTAATGAAAGAAGTTAAAAGAAAAGTTAATAATAGCATCCTGAAACTATTAATTAAAACTGAAGTATCCCCCCTTGGATTGAATGGCTCACTATATCTCTAAAGGCAAATAATGATACTGAGATCCAAAGTAATCCATCCTCAGTGACTGCCACTCCTTGTCATTTGATTGCCTCGATACAGCAGATAAATTCAAATGGCTTCAGTTCAGTTTGAAGCATATGAGTGTGAAGAGCACAGTAATAATAAAACCAATTGACTCAAACTGGCTCTGCATGTGGAAGTGACTGCAAGCGATATCTCTTCTTCTGCTATTAATACAGACAAGCAGATCACACTTTTGCATCAGGGTCCGTAATTATAAAAGAATTAAAAATAATCTACAGGTAGAAATAGAGCTTAATATAATGACTAGGCAAAAAAAAAAATGCAATATTATACATATGCTATAAGCTGATTAGCCGTGGACTTCTCCGAAACGCAATTTAAATTGATGGGGGAGCACACTCAGTGGCACCAAGGGGCCTTTCAATTTCCTCACCTTCATGTTCATTAAATAACTTCATCTTTCTAAACAGGATGGCACAATTTGCTCTTCCATTGCAAAATCTATCCAAAAAGCATAACTAAAATGTAAGCAAACCAAACCCAAAGACAAACAACAGAGAGGACAGGAAAATGCAGGTATTTGCCAGCAAGCATAACAAAAAGAACAGAGTATAAAATGATGCAAAAAAAAATCCAGGTAAATAACTTATTAAGAGAATCGCCCCAAAACAAAGGCTAATGAACACTGAAAATCTTTTATCTTCACCCTACATTGAAATTAACTTTAAAACACCACTTGCAAAAGAAAGGACTGCAGCTGCGACAACCCTACTCCACATTAAACTGTCTCTTTGAAATTCTCTGGTCCCCAAGGTAACTGATTCCCAGAGAGGCAATCTCAAATTATGGCAAACATAAAAGCCAATGGATTTGAAAAGGACATTCTATTTTCATCAGAGTAAACCAAATATACAGCCTCAAAGGAAAAAAAATCTGACCTGCTGCATATGAAAAGGCTTCATGCATATTTAAGTGTATGTTTCATCACAGTTCACACCACCCTGGTCCTTCCAGGTCTTCCCTACATGTTTTGTTTTTTACATGTGTTTGGAACAGCCCTGATTCTAACTGTGTTTCAGACTTTTCATAGACCCATGACTCAAACCTAAATGAAGAGTCATCAGAAATTACCTGTAGCTTCTAAGCTGAAGATTCTTTAATTCAATTAAGGCTTTTGGCATCAAAATCAGAGTTATTGTGGTTCCATGTACATTCACAGAGGTGTGGGTTCAGACCGCTTTGGAGGTATCAGCTGCTTCAGGTTCAAACCTGGAAAGAAAAGTCAGAAAAGAAGTTCCTCTAGATCCGCCATAGGGAAATCAAACGGAGACCTCAGGGCACACAAACTCAGTGTAACTCCACTTTAAAGCCTGAATACTTCTAAAAGCCATATTGTTGGGTTATCAGCTCTAAGCCTCCGGGATGCAATTTGGATTTCAAAACCCTAACGAGGTTTCATGGCATTAGCTTCAGTACCCTAGTGTAAATTTTATGTCAGATGTACTTGTTCTCCCTCTGCACATCCCTGCAGTTGTAGCTGAACACAGGATTCCCATTCACTATTCCTATCAAAGTCCCTTCACCACATTCCACTTTCAGATGGCTGCAAATTAATTTGGGATTACAGCTATTATAAAATCCTGTATTTCTGCATAAACTCACAACCTACTCAGCAGTGGATTTGTAAATTATTAATCATCATTTTCAGTCTCCTAGGGGCAGGGAACAAGGTCACTTAATGGGCAGAAAGTAAGAGTTCCTACTTATTCTCCTTCAATTTTTCCTCCTGTTAGCTAAGCTCTTCAACTGAAAACCTAAAACAAAGTTTTTACCTTTTCTGATGCTCCAGTATATTGATATCCTGAGGTGAAAACTTCTATCAAGACTGATAAATGATTTTTTTCTCCACGCTATTGCCTTTTTTCCCTACACAGCCTGAATGCTGAAAAGGGTTTGGACAGCACATCCAATTACTGCACAGCAGAGCACTCTTTACCAGGAGCAGAGGAGAAAGGTCAGATGCCACAATGAAATTCTGCAGACCTCTCCATCAGGTCAGCTTGAGCTGTATTCCTTAGCTCCACAAACCTCTTCTAAAATCCCTTCTTGCTTCTTTCCTCAGCCAAAATGCGTAGGGAGCAAACTCCTCCCCACGCACTGCAGGAATCGAGACTTGCCATGGTTGCCCAGTCTGGCAACGTCAAACTTCTTCACTGCAGGAGAATGGCATCAAGTGCCCAGCTGAGTTAACCCAGGGACGCACTAAGTTAGTTTGTCCAGTTTTTAGCCTTATAAATACATCTGAAGTGTTCAAGGCCAGGTTGGATGGGTCTTGAGCAGCCTGTGGAAGGTGTCCCTGCCCATGGCAAGGGGGTTGGAACTGGATGGGCTTTAAGGTCCCTTCCAACCCAAACTACTCTATAATTCTATGATTCAGCCCTGAATTTCCCTAACTTTCATGCTGGGATAACCAGTGTACGTGCCACAGTTCCCTTGGCTATTTTAGGAAAAGATTTTAAACTTTGACTTGTGTCTGTCTTCACTGACATCAATAAAACCCTATCCAACTAATTCAGTGACATTTCAGGTCACCAGGAGGGTTTAGGTACCTGAGAAATTTCATTTCGGTCACTCGTTAGTCCGTCTGTATTTTTATTTAAAAAAACCCAGACAGCCATATCAGACAGAGATAAGGAACAAATCTCTCATCAAACTTCAAAATAAACACTGAGGGAAAAATAATGGAGCTAAGATAACTTTTCAAACAAATGAGCACTACTTAATTAAGTTACCCCTAAACCTTTAAAGTGTATATTGTGGGAACTGTGACAAAAATCATGAGTCACATCACTTGAAGGAATCACACCAGATGCTAACTAGAAGGGCATCACACAGAGCAAATATTAATATTTTCTTTACTTAATTAGTATTGTGTACTTTACTTTCCCTTCCACCACTGCATCTCAGTCTTTTGTTGCCCAGTGCTGGCAAAGGGCTCCTCATTTCCCTCCCAAACACTCACTCTTACTTCTGCTACTTACCCAACAGCTCCACATATCAGTCTGATGAGTTTAATGCTATCTCTGTGCTTCTGGTGCAGCTCTTTTATCATTTTCTTATCCAACAGGGACAATCCAAAAGCACTGACCTACAAATTCAGAGTGAGTCTTAATCAATAGGCTCAAAAATGTCACAAAACAAAATGTGAAACTGTAGCCTGACCTATTCTGCTGCTTTCACGAGCCAAGATTTCACTTTCCGAGTCAGCTCAGGAAGCCACAGCACTTTGATGGTGTAGGAATTAACCTGTCCATCTTCAGAATTCCCACAGAAGCAACCTTACTGATCTCACACTAAGAGCAGTGTAACTCTAAGATCTTCCATTCAGGAGATGGGCAAAAATATCATTTTTAAAAAAAAAATTAGAGTGAGGATAATATTAATCTAATTTATTGCTGTCTTCTCCTCTGAAATAAAATACCTCCAGGGCAGAAAACGACAAGTAAAGCATTCTCTTTATGCCCATACACAGCATATGGGGATTTTTGCAAGGGTAAAAACGGAAATGAAGAGCTTGTAGTAGATTCACAGACCTGAAGGGGAAACAAGAGGGCATGTCATAATTTTACATATTTCATGGACATAAAAAATAAGTTGAATGTTGTCCCATGCTCAGATCTGAATTCTGTCTCCTCTAAAAGGCCTTTTAAACCCTTTGGCATAGTCTCAGATGTCTCTGTATGCAAGGAGGCTACAATTAATACTGCTTACATTTCCATGAATAAAGAAATCCTTACTGCAGGAAGGAACTAGATTATGGGCAACTGTTCCTCCTCTGGGCAAGAAAATCAGCATTTCAGCTACATTTTCAGTACATCTTCAAGCCTTCAAAATGGAAATCTTCAGTTTTTTGGAGTGGTGGAGGTGGGATGAGGGATCCTCCAGTGGCTCTGCCTCTCCCCATCTCGCCTGGGAGCACGATGGGACCTTCCTGTCCTGTTTATAAACTGTGAGCAAGAACCTCACAAAGATGAAAAAGGTACTTTGAAAGTGTTATAGTCCTTTGCATTATTTTCACAGCTGACAAGTATATATATTAAACCAGCTGTTAGGGACTTAATTTACTCAAAACGAGAATAATCTCTTCTTTTTGTTAGAAAACTCACCAATCTTGCTGGAAGTCTGGTTTCCACTCAATTACAAATTTCTCATCAACTTCCCTGGGATCTGGAGTTCTCTGCTTTTATGGAACCTGAAAACAATCATTACCAAGCAGAGCAAGATGGCATTTTGAATGAATTACAGCATGTGCCACATTTATCTTGATAGATGAAAACTAAGTATCACTTCAGGAGTGAAACACAGATCTATGAGTAGTTCTAATGTAAAAACCAATGGGTTTTGAGATAATTCGGTAGGAAACAAATCTGGTAGGAAAAATGAGCTAATCTTAATATTACCACAGGGCTAATCTTCAGGAACAGATCTGCATATGTGGCAGCAGGGCAGGCTGGGAAGCCTGAATAACTTAGGAAAGTGTTCTTTAGTACTCTGAAACTGGAGATGAGGCAGAGGCTAGAAGAAAGAATAATAAATAACAGGTTTTAGCTTTAAAGTAACTCTGGGATTTGTGGCAGCGATAAAGAATAAATACTTTTTTTTTTCTTCTTCCTTCCCATCTAGGTAAGACCACTTGAAACAACTAACACTGGTCAGGCTGTAGATTTCCACTTAGTTCCAATTCCAAACTCCAGATTCAAGGCAGGTCCCAGCTTAAGGCTCATTTTCGCTCACCACAAAGTTAAAGAGAATGTGCAAAAGAGATCATAATCAGCTGTGTGGAAAGCATATTGTTCCATACCTTTTGATCAAAATTTGTTGAGGCTCAGAGATCAGAACTTAGAGAGGTATCTAGAGAGATATTTAGCATAACTCTGCAGAACTAAATCAAAGGAAATCAACAACAATAAATATCCCTTATAGTAGTATTATAGGGAAAACTTCCCATAGTCTGGTTTTTTTTGTGGTTCATTAATTCAGAGCGGCCCACCAACTAAAAAAAAACAACAAAACAACAACTATAGAAAGGACAGGAATAGTCTTTAACATCCGTTCTTGCCCAAATCAGAAATTTGATCTCAGATAAAGTCAGGATAAATTGCACCGTATTTCTTTTTCTATTTGAAAAGGGGTTCTGCAGATCCCAGATGCTGCACTTGTTTGTAACTCTCCCTCTTTCCAAAGAAATCCCTTGCTCTTTATTTCCTTGGAATTGATTTTTCTTTTTCTCACACTTCAAAACACCTCTCCTTATACATTTGCTACAATAAATGGAGCTTAGCTTAAAATTCAAGTCATACATTTGAAGCCAAACCTTTCACATTAATTCCAGACTTCTTTAATAATATTTCTCAATATCTATCTATCAAGATGTATATAAAAATATATACACATAAATAGAGACGGAGGTGGGAGAGAACATCTCTAAATGTCTACTCCAAGCCCTAAAAGCCTCCCCCATGCCAAGAGAACAGCTCTTCAAACATTTGCCTGTCCTTTCCCTGCAAGTCTTTCATTTATTTTCCTTAGCATATCACACTGTGATTAAGATGCCACAGCAACTGATGCCCTTTAGGGGTCTGTGTCTTCCCTGCACTTGTGGGATGCGCTCTCCTTCATGTCAGTGCGTTGTGTCATATTACGAATTAATAAGAACATTGTCACCAGGAAGCCAGGCTCCCTGCTGTGAGTGATGTCTTTCCATGTTTGCTTTCATACGTAGCTGAAAAGTGTCTGCCAGGCTTGACCTCACCTCTGCTTTTGCATTTTATCCTCTCATCACAGCCTCCTGTCTCACAAAAAATATATCTTCCCCTACCTTTCCCCCTCCAGGGAAATGCCAGGTGCTATATTCCATTTCTTAAAAAGCTGATTAAAAGCATATTCTCGGGAAATTTTGCATGCTTGGCTAGCAAGGGGTTTCATTTCTCTCTGCATTCTTTGCTATTGATTATTTGCTTCTTTCTTTGTTTGTTTTTTTAATAAAATGCTGTTACTGGGTGGTTTGAGTGCTAGGGCTAACTCCTAGTCCACTTTGTTCAGCTGTTACACTGTTGATCCACACCACAGCTTCCACTTTAAACCCGCCTCCAGGTGTTTCTCACTACCCACCTCCTGCATATCTCATTGTTTTTTGAGTCCCTCATTGGAACCCACAATCCTCTTCCCATCTCAACCCACACACTGCAGCACCACATGAGGAAGAGTTTCTTATTCAAGAAAGTGCAGGAGCATGTTCAATTTTACTATGAGGGTTTTGTAGGGATTTTTTTTTACAATCTCTCTTGAAGCACAGCCTCTATTTAATCCACTTAGTTTTGTTATTGATGAGCTCCACTGTCCACAGGCTCAAGTCAGCAAACCATTTATGCATATGTCACCTCTATTGACTCCAGTGGACTGCTTAGAATGAAGCTCATGCTTAGACACTCCTCTGAATTGGAGCCATGACTTCTTTTTTCTTCCACAGGGACACAGCAGTAGAGTTACAATCCTAATTCCTTAGAGCCTAAAGAGGAATTAACTGTTTTCCAATTAAACTACTTTATCATGTAGGTCAAGTCTTAAATGATTCAATGACACCACTAATTTCACAAGTACAAACTCAACATCACTGCTTTGCCACAAAGCACAAACCAGGAACATTCTCTGGATAAGTCTTGTCCGTTATTTTTTGCATTTGATGTCATCTTTCTATACTTCGTTACAGGCATTAATGTTAAATGTCTTTCTAAAATGATGTTTTCCAACTTCATATAATTAAGAAGTTAGAATACTGATTGCTTATGAGGTACAACACAAAGTTTTACATTGATTTCCTTTTGGTGCTAGTCCAAAATTAAATCCCTGGAATTAGAGTGACAAACACGATTATCAAAGTTCTCTCACAGAATAATAAGCTGATACCACTAACCACCTTTTCTGCAAAGTAGGAAGATCTATTTTGTGTAGGAATTTCACATTTACACGCAACAGCTTTGAATTAAATGCTGATCACTTTATCCCCATAAGCAAAACCTGCACGCTGGGACTGCAGAAAACAAAGATCTTCAGGGAAACACTTAAGCACGCACATAATGCAAAGCACATGAAAAAGCAGCTAGGGCACTGTTATAGGAGTTCCCAATGAGGTGAAAAATTGTCCAGACCATTTTGCCCAGACTGAAAAAAACAGCTCAACACTTACTCAGCGCTAAGCATCTCAGTAACCTCAGTAAAACCCAGAGGAATTCTTATATTCTTCAAGATTTCTGCACAACAAAAAACTCCACATCTAAAATGGATTATTTTCAGCAAATGGATCATATTAGAACTGGTGACTTAGAAACTGGAAGGTTTATGGTGCTTTATGAACTCGTTCCCTCACTACACAATTGTTCTTCATTATCCTTCAGATCCTGCTGTACTGACTAACAACGTGCTTCCTATAAAATGAGCTGTATCTCCACACTATTAGAAGCACTCTGGAAATAACACTTCAGACTTTCTCAAATGTCTCCCATAAATGATCGGCTATGCTAAAGTCATTGCACAGATAGCTGGAGAAGGTTATTCTACCCTCAGTGCCTAATGTAATCGCCTCAATAGGAAATGCAGTGAAAGAAGTAGGGAATGAGAGCTTTTATTCAAAGAATCTGCACCTGAAGTAGGCAAACTGGATTTGAATGCAGTTTTACAAAGCAGTCAGCATTTTGAGCACCCGAGTATAAATGACGTGTCAGGTTTTAGTAGGGCAGCTCTGGTAGGTCTGTAGCAGGGATTATTTACTTGTCCTTTGCCCGTGATGAGAAAGTCAGGAACTGCCCTTTATTTCAGCCCATATTTCATTGTCTGCTCTTTCAGCCTGCCTGAAGAAAAGGAGTGAGAAGAGGAGCTGGCGTGCAGGGAGACTGCAGAAATGGTTCAACTTCAGAGAAAGGATGACAATGACAGAGCTTAGAGCCCTCGCATTATACAGGCTCAAGGCTGCTGCAAGGAGGGAATCAGTACCTCAAAGAAGAGATCAGCTTTTGCTGATCTGTGGCCTCTGATGTACCGAGTTTACACTTAGTCCTCATATATCATTTAACCGGGGGGGCTGCAGAAGGACAATTTGACTTAGCCAAACACTTTGACCCCTTATCTGGTTACCTTCATTCAGATGTATCAGAATTCCTCATCGTTCACACTGCTTTCTCCTTTCTGTCTCTGCTGTTCTCCATTTTCTTCTCCTACCTCATGATCTGAAAGAAGACACTGAAATACTTGGTTCCCAAATATCACCTTCCTACTCCACATAACTCATGAGAGAGAGATTGTGAAATTGTGGTCGTAGTCACCTCAACAAGTATCCACCAAGGCAAACATCATTTGCAGTTTTTCTGCTGCTTCTCTAGAAAGGATATAAATACAACACTGAGCAGGATAATATAATTAAGAGTCAGGAAAGGGCAATGGTGTATACATAGGAAAATAAGCTGGTGCTAAAGAGAATGTGCAAAACCCAATTTCTATGATTCTTTGTACTTCTAAAAAAGCAATATACTGAATTTACTTGAAGGAAAAAAGTATCAAACATGAAGGAGCATTACAGAGTTTTGGGGGCCTTAGGTCATCCTCACTGTAAGGTCCATGACCGTGATGCACCAGTGCTTCCTCACCGAAAATTACTGGGGGGAAGAGGCAAAATCTAATTAAAAAAACCTCTTCACTGTTTTAAAAAAGCAGAATTTTTTTTTTTCATTCTAAAGTTTCATAGAAACCTATGCCAAGTCCTGCCAGATCCATAGCAAAACCAATAGCTTGAGACTGGAGATTTTGTTGTTAACTCAAAGCTCAAGTCAGATTTCCACAGGAGTTTACAGTACATCTATGAAAAGTCTAACTATGCTACCAGAATTTCCTGTTTGAGACCCTCAAGAACCACTTTATACTCTTTTCCAAGCTCATGATAAAATAGCAGAGAGTAGGTCGTTACTTGAATGGTCACCAGACATCTAATCTGTCCCCATCCCACAGCAGAGTGAGTTCAATTCCATTTTGGAGGCTATACAAGAAATCAGAGCAAGTCATAAGAAGTGGAAATCCCACACAGGTTAACCCTTTGCCATCACCTTTCTGCACAGGGCATCTCCACACCTAAGGACCATGAAGCACTAACGTCTCAACAGCTCTGCTATTAAAAATGGCAAGAAGTCGACTGTTTTGATTATTCTTTCATTAAAGACACAGGAAAAGAAATCCAAACCAGAAAGCAGTGCAGCAGAGAGGTCAAACCATCTGCATTCCACTTGAATTTTCATGGAATATTAAATAATGAAAAATTTTGATAAATTATGCTCATGACAAAGGTTGTAACAAGAATGAGAAATGGAAGAAACTAATTCTTCATCTGGGAAACAGTAAAATTATAATTCACTGTGATCGCTGCCTTAGATTTTAATTTTCTGGTTCCCTTGGGCTCCACAGTAGGAGAAGCTGAAGGACCTTGCAGAAAGATTAAAAAAGAATTTATATCAGTGAAAGAAATTAACTCATAAATAGTTATAGATTATATCATAAGTTTTCAGCAGACCTGTTAAAATCAAAACAGAAAGCCTTATCTAGCTTGTCAGGTGGTTTTAATAATGGTCCTTTCGATTAAAAATTCTATAAATACATAATTGAAAACTTATGTTGTTTTTCAGTAAACAAAATTATGAAAAGACCAGATGGAAAACAATATGCCGACCAAAAGTCTTTTTCCCTCCTATCTGTTTAAATCTCTGATTTTCCAACTCTCTGGCTCTCAACCCACCATTAGCCTAGAAAGCACAGTCTGTTGTGTGGAATCTGGCTCCCTGCCTCCACCCTACAGGAACATCGCCCTGTAAATGTCCAGCAGGGACAGCCCAGAAAGTTTAGGCATTTTACCTTTTGTTTCAGAAATGTGGCTGACGGTACTGACAGTGGAGAAAGCAGAGCTGGAACCTGCTTGAACAAGGCACTTGGTGTTACAGTAGCATTTTCATGTTCACATGTGCACAGATCTCACTTGGTCTGCAGCCAAAGTATGTGGATGAAGGGTCGGGGGTGAAAAGAAATCAGTGAGAGGACACCCAGACTGAAACAACAGCTTTTACACTCCTAGAAGACAAAAAGCCTCGGCTTTTTCATCCACTTCCCTACACCAAACAAAACCACACACACCCCAAAACAACCCTGTTTGACAAAAGCCGTTAGGGTTGTTCTAGTCTCTTTCCCAAGCACAGTTTGCAATCTTCAAGTCAAATGAAGCATCGCTCACCTCCAGGAGCGCTCCTTTCACTCCTTTCACTTGCAGGGCTGTCTGTCAAAGAGCATCTTGGCAGTATCCCAGAGAAATTCAAAGTAGACACATCTCACGACAGGGCACATTTCACAAGTGCTCTGCCATGAAATGCTGCTTTGCACTCTTCTCAGGGGGCTCAATTTCATCAGCAAGTAAAAAAAAAAAGAAAGAAAAAAAAAGAAAGCAGTAAGTGACAAATGCAGTTCTGTCTTATTCTTATAAGGAACGGGGCTCATTAGCGTTTTCAGCAAGAACTCATTTTATTTCAATGCAAATTCATTCAGTTTTTCTATTCATTAGCAAAACAGGTAGATTAGATATATTTTCAGTCCTGGAATAAAACACAGAAGCTACTTGGCCAGAACGTTCTGGCATCCCTAAGTAAAGCGAAGTAATGGAGATGAAAGATGCTCATCTTTTCAGAGACAAGCACTCTCTAAAGTCTCCTATCCCTAAACCGCCTTGGACAATTCTCTCTCCTCCATTACCAAAAGCAGCATGTGAAGTGGAGGGTGAGCAACATTCACTGTGGGCACTGTCAGCCTTAGAGAAGGGATGATAGGAGAGAATGGTGTCTCTTAAACAGATGGAGAATTACACCTACTGAGACAAGAGGGAACAGCACCCAAGCACTTCTTATTCTGAGTCATACAATGAGTCAAATTTGCAATTAAGACATATTTCTATCGTGCAACCCAAATTTTGCTTAAGATAACATTAGCCTTTACCTCCATCCACTTCTGCACATTCATGAATAAAGGCAACACTTGGAGGTAGCAAGTGTTTCTGCTACAGGACGCTACAACACAGGTTCTCTGCCATTGGTTGGACTCTATGATCCGGTGGGTCTCTTCCAATCTGGTGATTCTAGGATTCTATGATTCTATGATTTCAAAGCCGCACATGCCTAGTCCCACTATGAACAACTCTCACTCCCATGCAAGAAGCATCTGAAAGACAAAGTGCATCCAGAAGTGCTAGGATGTAGGAAGCATTCCCCTTCTCCCTGCCCTTTTCGTTAAAGTCCATCTCAGTTTGTCTCTGACTACAGACACTTATTGCACCCATGGTACTGGCTGATGAAAACAAAGCCATTCAGAAGCACTGGAGCGCTTGAGAAAATATATTAAAGTGCTTTGTTTCCTATGCAAAGAGAATGAAGATTTTTGGTAAGAGGGCAGTTTTCTGGATAAAAATGTGTTTTTCTGCGTCATGCTTGAACTACATGGGAAAATGGGAAAAGAGAACCATTTAGCTCTACCTCTACCAATTTTTTTCTTATTTTTGCATGAGGTTCTTGATTGTGCCTTGCTCAGTCTCACTTTTTCACGTGTCTGTAATAAACTAGTAGAGTTTACATTGCAACTTGTGTGTGTGTTGAAGAAACCCATAGCTGTGGTGTTTCTAACTATGTCACGCAGCTGAACCCACAGTTCTGTACTTCATCATTTAGAATCTTAGAGCTGTGCATCACTAACTGTCCTGGTAATACAGAATCAGGTGGGTTTTCCATGCCTTAACCCAAGCCAGCTGCAAAGTGAATGCTACCAGGGAAGCTGTAGGCAATATTTATCTTATTTCTTTTTTTTTAATCTCACAGAGGATGGTTTGTATCAAGCTGAGGACTTCCAGATACTCCATCCCTGAGGCTAAATATTATTAGCAACAAAAAGAGTGAAACTGATGTGCAAGACAATACCCATTCTTGCTAGAATCAGCCTGATTGAGTTATTATTTACTACTACATGGAGATAGATTAGAATTCTTTTCTGTAATACTTTACACTAAAAAAAAAGTTCTTTTTCATGTTTCAATTTGCATTGAAATAAGGATACATCTTTAAAAAAATAACTTTAAAGTATTTTCCTTCTGCAAACAAATCCTTTTATCTAAGGGTGAGCCCAGGTTGTTACTTGAGATTGTTTGCGTAGAATCTCATTAGCCTATTGATTCTACTTCCAACACCTCAGGTAGTACTTCATTACCATGCAAATAAAGACAGGCTTTTTACATGTAGCTTAATGCAGGACTGATTATTCTCTTTTACATAGCATGACAACAAAGCACTATTAATGAAAGTCATCAATAATTGTTCAACAGGTGAAATAGATTAGAATCAAATAGAGCCTTTCTTATCAGTAGGAACCTCCTTTTCCCCTCCAAAATGCAACTTCATTGATTACTATCCTCAGGAAACTGCACGACACCGTGTTTCATCTCCTTCTCTCACAGATGGACACATTGCACTAGCAGACTAAAATATTCTTTCATTGAATCATTCATATAAAAGATCTTTTCTTGGTACCAATTGAACATGAGCCAACCATGCCCCGGTGTGCATCCAGCAGGGCATCGCCAGCTGGTCGGGGCGGGGATTGTCCTGCTCTGCTCCCACTGGTGCAGCCCCTCCATGAGCACCGGGGGCAGTTTGGGGCACTACACAATAAGAAGGATCTAGAGCCCCTGGAGAGGGTCCAGAGGAGGTCACGGAGTTGCAGAAAGGTTTAGAGAGTGAAGTCATGTAAGGAGTGGATGAAGTCACCTGTCTGTTCAAACTGGAGAAAAGGAGACTGAGGGGAGACCTCATTGTGGTCTGCAGCTTCCTCGCAAGAGGAGGAGGAGAAGCAGGTCCTGAGCTCTTCTCTCAAGAAGAGAGAAGGTGACCAAGGACCTGAGGGAACAGCAGAAAGATGCCGGGGTGGATTAGGTTGGATATTAGGAAAAGGTTCTTCCCCCAGAGGGTGGTGGAGCACTGGAACAGCTCCCGGGGAAGCAGTCACGGTGCCGAGCCTGACAATACTGCAGAAGCAGCCTTACCCAAAGTGACCAGCAGTTTTCAGAGAGCCCTCAGCCCAGGTCTGGCAGGTAGTGTAAAAGAAACCAGAGGAGAGGAAAAAAAACCTAAAAATCCTCCCAAGCAGGTTTAAAAGGCAGCAAAAGACAACCGGGTTCACTGGAGCAAAAATGCCTTGACAGAAAACCCAGCATGAAGCATGTGAGCTGCTAAGCCTGAATGAGGGGTGATATTGTTTTTTCTTTTGTGCGATCACATACACGCAAAGCGTCCTGCCACTGCAGACACCACAGGCATGATTAATAGGGGCAGGCATTATTAATGGGATGGAATTTGTGCGAAGCCTGGCTGAAACCAAAAATCTCATCATCTTCAATTCACAATGTGCATAAGGAACCAAGAGTAGCTGGCTATGAGATCCTGCTGGGCCAATAATGCAAAACCTGTGCATGAACAGGTTCAACCAGCAGCAGCAGAGTGCAGGGGAGAAAAACAGGGGTGTGATAAAAATGCTGGAAGTAGCTTCCAGCTCTTTTTCAATAAGGTCTATAAGTGCAAGCACAAAACAGCAGACAGAAAACAACTGTAGCAGCACTGGAAATGTGGCTTTGATAAAGAGCAAAGATCTCTTAGAGTAGAGTGCTAAATGATGGGGGAGAAAAACGGAGGAAAAAAAGAAAGACAAAAAAGAAAAATTTTAAATGAACAAAACACTTTCTATTTGTTTCTCATAAAGTTAAGGGCAATGGGGCTTCTCTTGTAAGCAGACAGGACTTGGCTACGTATTTAGAATCACAGAATCATAGACTCATACAATGGTTTGGGTTGGAAGGGACCTCAAAGCCCATCCAGTTCTACCCCCTGCCATGGGCAACGACACCTCCCACTGGACCAGGTTGCTCCAAGCTCCATCCAACCTGGCCCTGAACACCTCCAGGGATGGGGCAGCCACAGCTTCCCTGGGAAACCTGGGCCAGGGCCTCAAACATTTCTTCCTGATATCTCACCTAAATATCCCCTCTCCCAGCTGAAAACCATTCCCCCTCATCCTGTCTCTGCAGTCACTGATCAAGAGCCCCTCCCCAGCTTTCCTGTAGGCAAACTTCTGCAAAACATGAGCCTCCATGAAAGAAAGCCCCCAGCAAACTGCCAAACTGAAAAGAGAAAACCATTTTGGCCTCATGGAAAAACACATATCCACGCTGTTTTGGGATTTTTCTCTGACAAGCCCAAGGTACTGTCAGCTATGTCTGCTTCTTGTTGGCAGGAACGACGTAAGGAAGAGCAGGAAGATGCATGCACCTATTGTATTTATTGGTGTCCTCATCTAGTTCTTCTGCAATCTCCTGCAGCTCAGAAGAAATTCTGGTAATTAGTTGAGTTTCAGGTTGAGCTTGTCCCTTAATTAAGGATAAGGGATCCACAGTATTTTGAGAACATGTTTGTGAAAAAGAAGGAAGGAAATTTCAGTTACATGTGCACACAGTATAATGAATTGGGCCTAATTTCTGTAGCAATTGCTAGCTGAAAGGCAGAGCCTTGCTATGATTCAGTTTGATTGCTGTTGTTGATTTCCCTTTCATTACTTTTTCCAAAAGAGGTGGCTTCTATTCAGAAGCAGTAGGAAAAGCTAAGAACTAATTATCAAAAAGTACAGCAAAGGGGGAAGAAGGACTGAATACATGAAATAACAAGAAGTTAGGTGTTTTGAGCAGAATCCCCTGCTTAAAAGGAAAGGATTTTACTGCATAGGCAGATGATGCTTAATTGCCAAGAAATAACAAAGGAAAGGGTAAAAAAGAAATATGCAGGAAATTCTGTTCTGTGTAGTTAAAAGCAAACCAAATCAATTGTGTAAGTATACATAAAACACTAATGATAGTATCCAACTCAAGCAAAACCAGCTAATGAATCCCACTGACTAGATCTGCCTACCTCACTTGTTAGCATTCCAGTCACAACTGCTACCATTTCCACTTATACTGTCAGAAGACAGAAGGCACTAAAAAAACAAAGTGAAATCATAGAAATGTACATATAATATTTACTAATCACCATTAATTCAGAAAGATTTAAGAATTATATGCCTAGCACTGTCAAACATAACCTGAGTGTTTTAATACTCGGTAATACCCTTATCGTCTTTTCACTTGCAGCTTTTTATAGGCAGGATTACACTTCATAGAATCATAGAATAGTTTGGGTTGGAAGGGACCTTAAAGATCATCCAGATCCAACCCTCTGCCATGGGCAGGGACACCTCCCACTGGATCAGGCTGACCAAGGCCCATCCAACCTGGCCTTGAACACCTCCAGGGATGGGGCAGCCACAGCTTCCTTGGGCAACCTGGGCCAGGGCCTCCCCAACCTCATCATGAAGAAATTCCTCCTTATCTCTACTCTAAATCTGCCCCTCTCCAGTTTATACCCATTGCCCCTCATCCTATCACTCTAAGCCTTTGTAAAATGTCCCCCCCCCCAGCTTTCTTGTAGCCCCTTCAGGTACTGGAAGATCGCAATAAGGTCTCTTCAGAGCTTTTTCTTCTCCAGGCTGAACAACCCCTACTCTCTCAGCCTGTCCTTGTGCTCCAGCCTTCTGATCATCTTTGTAGCCCTATTCTGGACCCTCCTCTGGACTTTCTTTCTTTTTCTTTGCACAAAAACTCTGTGCTAGTAATCAGCATTACATGATTAACACAGATAAAAACCAAACAATTATGTTAGTACTGCGAAAGCAACATTCAAGTCATATGTAGGATAGGAAAGAAATGCTACATTCCTGACACTATTAAGTGAAGGATTCCAACTCACCAATGCACATCATACAAAACTCATCAGTCAGGAAAGGCGATATCTCTAAAAGAAACCAGTGCATTTATCACGAAGAGATGCTCTGCAGCTTATTCATCAGATGCTGGTATTGATCCGACAACTCTCTCCATGCTCTCTTCCTTGATGCACTTTAGGAAACAAGAAAAATTAAGCAAGCTGATGACAAATGCAATACCAGAGTTTACACAAAACAGTGCGTGGCTTTTGCTGGCTTTTTGTTTGCTTTCTGTTTTTTAAGAGCCAGAACCACCTATTGAACTTTGTATTTGATTAAGCCACCCCATATTTTGTGAACACAGACAGTAGAGGAGTTTTCTGATGGGAAGAAAGGAAGGAGCAGCGCACCAGTCCTGAAGGCTGACAGTATTGGACAGGGTCGGTGTCAATAAACACAAATTCTACCTAGTTCACACTTGCTACCTAGTTCATACTTGATATGTTAATATGCAACTAGGTATATGGCTAGGTTAGCTGTTTCTTTTCCAATTCACTTTGAAAGCTATTAGGTTAAATTGGAGCACTACAAATAGGAAGACAATTTGTATTCCTGTTTAAAAAAATCTATAGTCTGAGTAAATTACCCTCAAAGCCTTATCTCAGTTAAACTGAAATATAAGACTCAAAATATTAAAGAGCAAAACTTACCTGTTGACAATAGTAATGGACTACCTTTGCTTAAAAAGCACTGCTTAATTAAAAACAAATGGAGTTAACATGAATTAAAGCTACTAGCTCAACTGCAATCAAGAGTCAAGTCAATCCAAGAGTGGCATGACCTTTAAAGGAGAATGTTTTCACTCATTCAACACACTGCTGACTTTTTGGAAAGATGAAGTTAAAAAAAGAGAGGAGAGGATGTTAATAAGTTGTAAGAAAAGAATCTAAAGAAAAACAATCTTACATCTTGGTCTTCTGTGGCAAAAAAGGGAAAGACCTATACTTTTAATGAACATTTTCTGTATGCATTCATTTATCTCCTCTCTGTTGTTCTCCCTAACTGCCTAGAGTTAAATCAAAAGAGATACTCACCAGGGAAAAATAACCCAAACGAGTCTAACAACAAAACCAAGGTACTGTCATCCACAGGAATAATACGACTTCCAAGAAAAAAGAAAATCAGTGAGCCATTAATTAGAAAATTAGTTCCAACCAAGCTAACAAGGTTTATTTTTATGCGTAAAATGGGAATGTTGCTGCTTGAATCTCTCAGAGGCCTTTTGTGATACAAACTGTGAAGAAATTTAGAAACAGTGTGATGCCCTGCCAGCGACGGCCTCCTCGGCTTGTCAGGCTCCCCAAAGATGGATTTGATTTGAAATGGAATGGCATGCACTAAATCAGTTTAAAAGTGTGGGACTGTTCCTTTTTTATTCTATTTTATTTGTAAGTCATGACAAGTGGTTAGAAGAAAAGTGGTCTCCATGTAAAGCATCATGAGTTTCCACATCATTTTACCTAATCCTATTTTTAACTCACAATCCAGTTGATTAATTTTCCCTAGATTGACTCTGTTTGGCCTGTGACGGCAACTGTTAAGTGCCTTTTCTTTTTAGTTTATTTTGTCTTATTTTCTCCCCATCACTTGTTGAGGAGTTGAGAGTGCGAGAGCAGCTGCATGAGCATCTGGTAGCCAGCCAGTGTCACTCCAACCCACTGCTTATCCAGAGGTTCCTAAGTGCTTAGGAGAAGGCTATTTCCTTCCATTCCAAAAAATTACCAATAAAAGAGTCTTTGGAGGATGCCACACTGCTACAATAGGTCCAATTCTATCCATTTGGGAATTTCCATTAGGAGAGAAACACAGGCCTATGAGGTACTTCCCCACACAACGGATGGAATTATAAGTTTTATGACATAGCTGGCTGCAGAAAAGTTATTTTGTCTTTTATAACTTGCTTGATTGCTTTTTCTGTTATTATTGGAAAGTCATTCCAGAACCTCATTTCCTCTATCAGTGAGCAAACTTCTGAAGTCCAGCCTGAATTTATGAGCAGCCTATTTGAAACCATTCATTCTTATGCTAACATTTTCCTATAAGTTTCTCCATTGATTACTTTTCTCTCTCAAGTGTTTCTAAAGAGAATGTCTATCACCTGTCAACCCTAATTTCACAATGTATCATCAAATAAAACAGATCTCTCTTTCTTTGGTCAATCTAATCATTTCAGAAAAATACAAGACATTTTGCATGATAAATGTTAAAGAGTTAGGATTTAACATGAAGTAATAGGACTTCGAGCCAGTGAGAGTCTCAAGGCAGGAGGCCTTTCTGTTCTCCATCCCTCCTGCTCCCTTTCTTTAAAGTGACACCTCCAAAAGATGTTTTAATGACACTAACTATGCAATTAAACTTCACAAACATGTTATCTTCTACACATAAGTTAAACTAGGTGTTGTCCTCACTAATGCAAGGATTGATCATCCAATTCTTTCCTTTCTTACAAAACAAGGGTAAATGCACATTTTTTTTTTTTCTCCGCAGTTGAAAAACAGTTTGAGGGTCTTTTCCAAGGAATATAAAAGGCTACAAAAGACTAGCAGTCTTGCAATTAATTTTCTCAGGGAGGTTCCCAAAGTCTCAGACTGAAGATTAGATGAGCCATATCAGGTTGATCACGTGCTGTTCCCAGTTCCAGGAGAAAAAGCAGCAGCAGTGGTCTGTCTGCACGTTGTAGAGAGGAAATATAGATTTTGTCATTTACACATAACTGCAGAAAACAAGTAAGTAAAAAGAAAAGTTTCTCATTACACAAAAGAGTCTGGGAACAACTGTGGGCTCCAAAATACTAGGTAGTTTTCTATGTGTGGTTTCCACGGACCAGGTTTTATAAAAAGCATCGTTTTTCACACAGAATCACACAGAATAACCAGGTTGGAAGAGACCCACCGGATCATCGAGTCCAACCGTTCCTATCAAACACTAAACCATATCCCTCAGCACCTCGTCCACCCGTCCCTTAAACACCTCCAGGGAAGGTGACCCAACCACCTCCCTGGGCAGCCTCTGCCAGTGCCCAATGACCCTTTCTGTAAAGAATTTTTTCCTAATGTCTAGCCTAAACCTCCCCTGGCGGAGCTTGAGGCCATTCCCTCTTGTCCTGTCCCCTGTCACTTGGGAGAAGAGGCCAGCACCCTCCTCTCTACAACGTCCTTTCAGGTAGTTGTAGAGAGCAATGAGGTCACCCCTCAGCCTCCTCTTCTCCAGGCTAAACAACCCCAGCTCTCTCAGCCGCTCCTCATAAGGCCTCTTCTCCAGCCCTTTCACCAGCTTTGTTGCTCTTCTCTGGACTCTCTCCAGAGCCTCAACATCCTTCTTATGGTGAGGGGCCCAGAACTGAACACAGGATTCGAGGAGCGGTCTCACCAGTGCCGAGTACAGAGGGAGGATAACCTCCCTGGACCTGCTGGTCACGCCATTTCTGATACAAGCCAAGATGCCATTGGCCTTCTTGGCCACCTGGGCACACTGCTGGCTCATATTCAGTCAGCTGTCAACCAACACCCCCAGGTCCCTCTCCTCCAGGCAGCTTTCTAGACAGACTTCTCCTAGTCTGTAGCACTGCATAGGGTTGTTGTGCCCCAAGTGCAGGACCCGGCATTTGGCCTTGTTAAACCTCATGCCATTGGACTCTGCCCAGAGGTCCAGCCTGTTCAGATCCCTTTGCAGAGCCTCCCGACCCTCCAGCAGATCGACACTTCCACCCAGCTTAGTGTCGTCCGCAAACTTGCTAAGGGTGCACTCGATGCCTTCATCCAGATCATTGATGAAGACATTGAACAGGGCTGGACCCAGCACTGAGCCCTGGGGAACCCCACTTGTCACTGGCCTCCAGCTGGATTTCACACCATTTCCCACCACTCTCTGGGCCCGGCCAGCCAACCAGTTTTCCACCCAGGAGAGTGTGCGCCTGTCCAGGCCAGAGGCTGACAGTTTCTCAAGCAGAACGCTGTGAGAAACTGTGTCAAAGGCTTTACTGAAGTCCAGGAAGACCACATCCACAGCCTTTCCCTCATCCAGCAGCCGAGTCACTTTGTCATAGAAGGTGATCAGGTTAGTCTGGCAAGACCTGCCTTTTGTGAACCCATATGTTTCATATGTTTGCAGGATCTTGTCCTTGAGCCCTGGTACACACTCAGAAGACCACACCAGCAAGAGGAATACGCTGGCCCTGTGGAGTGGACTAAGGCTTAGGGATACAATGACATTCAGAGTTGAGTGGGAGCAGTAAGAAGGGCAATGCTGAACAATCTGAGCTGCTTTGGAAAACCACAAACACTTCAACTCCAGCTAAACTAGCAAAAAATGCATTTCACAAGTGGTTTAGAGCCGCTATAAAACAGGGAGGGGAAAAAGGCAGGATAATTAATGAAAGACAGGATAATTTAGCGTTTCATAAAAGGCCACATGAGGTTTGCGATGGACAAGAATGTAATCCATTTCTTCCACATCACAAACACAAGACTGTTCCCACCTTCACCAGATCAAGGACCTGTCCAGGTACTAATTTGCAGATAGAGATCATGCATTTCCATTCTTTTTTTTTTTTTGCAAATTAGATAAAAGTTAGAAAATGAGTATTGCACAATGTGTCCCCTCAGAGGTATGCTACGATATGCAATGTCATCTACAGTCTCCCTGATGTGAGGAGCTCAAATTCATTTACTGTAGATGAAGTATAAACAACAGCATTTGCTCCAGCCCTAGATGTGTTACTTGCCCTTCTCTCTTTTCTCTTTCAGACATGTTTTAATAAGTTCCAGAGAAATACAAATACAGAAGTCAGACACTAAGTGACATGAATAATTTAGTGAAGCTGAGATATTCACGTCCCTCTTGATTTTAACACAACAGCAGCCTTCGCTCTCTTTAAGAAGAAAACTGAGGAGCTCGGCACTCTGTAATAGCTGGGTCTCCTGGCACTTGCGGTTTCTCTGAAGTAGATGCGTGGGGAGAAAACAAGAGGCTGCACTGAGTCAGGAGCGCCACAATCTGCACAAGGAATTCATCAAGATCTGCCAAAAGGGATAAATGAGCACCTGGAGGTGTTTAAGGGATGGGTGGACGAGGTGCTGAAGGGCATGGTTTAGTGTTTGATAGGAATGGTTGGACTCGATGATCCAGTGGGTCTCTTCCAACCTGGTTATTCTATGATTCTATGAAATACTCCTGTCTAGAGTTAGAGGTGAAATAAGGAATTTAGAAGAAGCACTTGCTCCCAACAGGATCCAGAAAGCTGGCAGACTGGCTCTTCTGTACCTGGGGTTCAGGAGCCAAGAAGAAAGTCCAAGCTTTTAAAGCCACCCTGTCCATCTCTATCCCAAATTATTCCTCCCTCAAGTGTTTTGAGAGCATCTACTTCACTGAGGACGTCTGGCTCTGAACTGCTAGCCAACTCTTTCCCATTTGGAGTACTTTGGCAGTTTTTGAGAGTAATTCTGTGGTTACCACAGGAGCTCATTAACCTTCTACCTGTTGGGAGCAAGAGCAAGCCACCTTTGAGGGTGATCTTTAGTACAGTTGTCTTGTAGAACTGATGTCTGGCAAGGCAGGAGAGGAGATCCTACCTTCACATGGAAATGGTTGAACAAGATCATCCTTTGAATCCACTGCACGGATGTTTTGCAGGTCAGACGTATGCAGTTACCCCACAAAGGACTGACAGTGTCAGCGATATCAGCCTCTCCTGTAACACTCTCATAACAATTAAAATGTTAAATGATTTACTGGCATTATTGCCTTTGTCCTCAGCACTGATAACAAAAGTTGGTCTGGACAAAGTAGCAGCAAATGAAACATAAAAGAAATAACTTTATTTTTATTATTATCGCTGCTTTTATTTCAGAAGGAAGTCAGGAGAATAATTTCCCATGAAACACTTTTTTTTTTAAAGACCTATTAATGCCAGATTGACACTATACCCAGCCAACACCACTATGGGAGTAAAAAGAAAGTAAAGGGTTTGAGGAAAATGCAGCACTCAAGGACGCTTTGGTTTAATTACCAGACAGGAAGGAAATGCCTGGCTTTGTGTGGTAGCTGCTCTCTCAGTGTGATTGCAGTGCAGGAGAGACTCACCGCCTATCACCCTGCAAAGGATCTCTTTTTCCTTACCTTTTCTAGCTCTTGGCAAATCTTTAGGGAGTGTTCACTGCTAGTGGCAATAGTGCATGGCATCACAGAATGACCTGCACTGCAAGGGACCCACAAGGATCATTGAGTCCGACTCCTGTCCCTGCACAGGACACCTCCAACATTCACGCCATGGGGCTGAGGGCATTGGCCAGGTGCTTCTGGGATATTGTCAGGCTGGGCGCCGTGACTGCTTCCCCGGGAACTGTTCCAGTGCTCCACCACCCTCTGGGTGCACCCTCTCTGCACCATGACCTGCTGCTGCTGGCTAATGCCAGACAAGCTGCCATGGAAAACACTGAGACATCAAAACATTTCTTAGATGTCTAAGATATTACTGGAACCAAAAATACACTTTAGATCTAGCATCTTGTCTTTTCGTTCAGCCACTTTTAAAGTCCAGTAGCTCATTCTATTCCTGAAAGAATACGTACTTGGCACCTCAGCTCTGTCAACCTGCATTTTAGTATGGTAGCTTAATTTATCAATAATACCAGAGCATAACTCAAAACAGTCAGGTCACAAATGCTCATTCCCTCCTGCCACTCAATAACAGAGTGAATAAAATCCATTAAAGGACTAAAGTGGACAACTAAACACTAAAACCTTAATCTTTTCCACCAAGCGGTCTTGAAGCCCTCCCTAGTGCAAACCTCTTCTGAAAATATCCCACACCAGAGGAAAAAAACAATAGAATTTCAAATAAGAGGGGAAAAAAATGAGTTTAAAGCACACTAATGCATTGGTAACAGGGGTTTGTGATGGAGTAGCCATTGCAGCAGACTGTACTAGTGGCTTTAAAATAAAAACGACATCATGAAATCCCACACCAATCCAGATAAAGCCTGGCACTCTTTTACAAGACTGGGTTCTGGATTCATTCACTGAGTATATCCCCGCCTTGGAAATCCCAGACATTCACATATGTGTGTCTGCTCAAATACATATTTTACTTCCTTGCTCAAATACTCAAAAAATAGTTTGCTCTGATAGTTGTAAACATGCAAATATCAACTTAATGCATGTAAAGCAACTAAAATTCTACTCATCAGCCTGTACACAGAGTAAACACTATCTGCCTCATATATGAAGCAAGCGGTTGACAACCTGCTTCCCAAATCAGTACTAAGAAACTATAGCCAAATTAGAGGCCTCTGGTACTTAGAAATCTACCATTCAGAACGCAATTACTAATAGCCCAGATGTAATTAATATTAGTTTGCCTTGAGCCCAGAAACAAGCATACTTACCTAGTGCAACAGTCTGTAGTATACACATGGTTCTGTAATGCTGTGATGATGCAGCCAGGCACAACGCACAAGGATGAAAGGAATGTGTCCACCAAAAGGGTAAAGACTGATGCGTGTTGCGGCACAGAGGAGGCACTCAACAAAACTCGCCACAAAAAGGATGAGAGGACAAAAATGCCCGGGGACTACTTAGAGACTGGGGAGAAGGCTAGCAAAAACAGAAGAAAACAAGATAAGCAGTGTCAACAGCTCCTTCTTTTAGGAAGGAGGACAATAGCATAAAAACATTGGGTATCAGCAAGGAAAATAGGAGGAGAAAGTTTACCGCTCACTTTATTTTGGCCTTTTCTCATTGATGAGCTCTTCATCTAGTTCACTTGGACCTCAGCCTCTTGGACCACCAGGGACCACAGCCAGCAGCTCAAGATGGTACACCGGTACACCCTCCTGGTCCTGTGTACTCACAGAAAATTTAGAATGTTAGTGGTAAAGAGCAATGGGTTTGTATACATGGTGCTGGTGACTAGTATCGTGTAAGAACTGACCGCTTGCCAGGAGTGTGCCGTTAATGAAGTTAGTAACATCCTGCTTTTTCAGTCTTTGAAGCTATCATAGCAATCTCCACTTCCCTAATTTACCTGTTTATATACGTATACTCCGTCCCAACAAAAGCTGTCGATCTTTTCATTTAAGTTTTGTACCCAGGAAACTTGACTTTAGTCTCGCAGCTTTTTGCGCCAGATATTTGTCATGTCACTCAGTCCATCCCTGTCTCCTTCCACAGCACAGGAAACAAACAAGTTCCATTTCCCCACTTCTTGTCACCTCATCCATTTTGATTTAAACAGTTCTCTATCCTTTGTAAGCCAAAACTTGCAAATTAAGTAGGATATCCAACATGAATATGGATAGGTGTCTCTTGTCTCTCCACATGATACAGGGGAGCAGATACTCTCATCTCCAGACACATCGCTCCTGTGCACACACGGTACTCTCAAGCTGGATGTTCGAAAGTCCCAAACTGAAGTAGTAGGCCATTATAATTTCAGTGTAACATTGAAATTAGAGTTAACAGACAGTAGGAGCCTTCCTCAGGCATCTTTGAAACTCCATCTAAGGAAAGGCAATGGGACGTTGTGAATATTTTATCTCTTAGTAAAGATAAAAGCTGGAGTCATGCTGTGTTCATCATAAAAACTTTCTCTCTTTTGGCTTCTGGTGTTATTCTGCATTTTTCAAAAGGAAGTTTGTAACAGTCTGTTGTTTCTCAACGTATCCTTTCTTCAGTTTCCACTCCAAGTTTTATTTATCTAAATTTATCAGAGAGAGGCATGAATGACATTTCTACTTGACTAGCAATCTTCTGGATATGTGCTGCCAGATAAATGAATACATAAATGTGCTTTCTGAAGCTGCTGAAAATCAGAGCGAATTCCTGACAGATAATCTGCACATGTATCATACGGTGACACACTGGGACATGACAACAGCATTTAGGAATGAGAAAAGCCCATCTGCACAAACAGCAACATCTTCTCCAAAGACAGCAAAGCTTGTTTCTAAATGTCCACGTCAACAGCTTGTTGAGCAAAAGTTTGGTTAAAACAAATAGAATAAAAGAGACATAAGGAGGAATTTCTTCATGATGAGAGTGGTGAGGCCCTGGCCCAGGTTGCCCAGGGAAGCTGTGGCTGCCCCATCCCTGGAGGTGTTCAAGGCCAGGTTGGATAGGGCTTGGGCAGCCTGATCCAGTGGGAGGTGTCCCTGCCCATGGCAGGGGAGTTGGAACTGGGTGATCTTTAAGATCCCTTCCAAACCAAACTATTTTATGATTCTGTGATTCTTTATTTCAAGACTAAATAATGCACAGTACATAGTTTCCAAAATCAGCTCAGGGATGCAGGCCCATGTCTTCTATTTCTTTCAATGGAAAAGCTGTGTCTGAATTTGCCAGCACAATCAGCACAACTGGTGTGACTGCAGCCAACTATAGAAATATAGGTCTGGAAACACTCATAATCCAGAATACCATCTGTGAAGTGGATGGCAATTTGTATACAACATTATATGAATTTTAAAATCCTCCTACACAAAACATTTGAGATATTGTGTTTGAAAGCCACCACATCTTGCATCAAAACTCTTGAAATCCTACCTGCTTTGCACATGTATTTGTTTTGGCAGCAATGGCCCCACTTTCAAATTCTCCCTTCAGGGCCTGGTGGGAAACATCCTTCCTGTGCAAGCCAGAGAAAGCCCAAATCAAGTCCTGTATGTAAAGTTATGCTTATAATCACATTTTAGCTTAAGAGGCTGAAAGTGTGGGGAGCAGATTCTGGTCAAATACGAACCCACTTGACAAGGTGAGGTCATTTGTGAAGAGAAAATTGTTGCCTGTGTTAATGTAATTAAGTTGCAGCAAAGAGAAGCTGCCAAAATCACAGCACCCTCCACTGGGGTAAATCAGAGTCATTAAAGCAGTTTTAATGCCTATTTACACCAGCAAAGAACTTGGCTGTAACACTGGCTGTCAAAAAAAGAAAGACAAAGGCAGTGAAATGACATCATTTCATGAAAAGCTATTACTAAATAGTGAGATGCTGGTGCAGAAATACCTAGTTATCCACCAGGATATTAACCTCTTTGCCCACTGATGTCAAAGTATGAAAGAGAAGCGGTGCATTCGGCACAGCCACACGCTCCCTGAGCCCTTTACAACTTGTAATATCATGAGCCACCGCCAGCGGATGAGTTCACATTTCAATTTGCTGTGAAGGTTTAGCTCACATGTTCTGCTATGCAAAACCCCCCAAAAGGGCTGGCCAAAGCTTTCCGCAGCAAAAATGTATTGACAGAAAATCTTTGGAGCTAGGGAAAAGCAGAAAGAGCTTTAACGCTTCAAGTATAAGTCAGATAACCCAAACCACAAGTTACCCAGGCTGCTGAGTTGAGCAAGCCCTTCCTCAGCTCTCTCATCTCCAGACTATAATATCCTTGATCTTAAGCACCGTCGGTCTTCCTGTATTTCCTGGGAAAGAATTTGCAGTTAAGATCTAAATATTATCCACAGGAACCTAAGATAACCTTAATGGGTAAAGAGATAGGAACAATTTCTTAACTATTACCAGCATTTCTATAATTCCCATATGTTGTTGAGATCTGAGAGGCAGAGGTTGTTTTGCCTTTTATTTCTTAATTAAACAAAGCAGACAATTTATACTCACTCTATAATTTTCACCTCGCCTACAGAAGACCTTTGAACAGCAATCACTCCTTCCAGCTCTCTGCATTTTACCTACAGACTCAAAGCTGACTTTCCTCTACTGCTGACAAAGTGAACTTGAGCAGTGGGAAGCCAGTAAATCTCAAACAGTGGTGATGCTATATGTACCTTAAGTACTGTAAGATTAAAAACGTGGTTTTATCACAGTGTGATACCCACATTAATAACTAGACCGGAGCAAGAATTCAAAGCTTTCCATATTCTGTAATTGAAAGCAGCCCAATCACACATGGACTCATCTAGCAACAGAGGAGCTCAGATCATCTTAGTCAGTATTTCACTCAAAAAGGGAAGCTTGAGGAGGGCAGTGAAACATCACTCGGCCATATACTGGCAACAGTGGCACGTCAAAGGTGGGGTTCACGCTAGCAAATGAAGCTGCGTGCAGGTAACAACCTGACACCATCTGATTACAAAGAAGGCAAGGCCTGCAGACAAATCCATTCACGATGCTTGGTGAAAACAGAGAAAACATCAAAATGTTAGATTTTCTGCCCATCAACAATGATTTCACCTGCAGCTTCACTTTCTGTTGTCCTAGCTGCAAGCAATTCTTTCTCTTTCAGATTTTGCTATTGCTTCTGCTTTTCAACAGACTTTCAGAAGACAATTATTTCATAAATCTTAATTGTTGCCTCCTTTTCTATTTTGACTGAACTCAGCAGCTAATAACTACATCATGTAACAAACCAGCTGCCCCTCACAAGCACGGCACAGATACTGCACATCACACTGCAGAGCCAGCATCCAGCTGAAGCCACCACATATCCAAAGGATGCAGAACAACAGGAGCAAGAGGGACTCAAGGAATTACAGAGCAGAGTGAAGGGCAACCTGCCTCAAGTATGTACATGTACACAGATGGACACAGCCTGGGAAGCAAGACCAGAGAGGCCAGAGTGAGGAAACGAAGGAAACCTCCCTTAAATAACTTGAAAAAGTTTTTTGCCTCGTTCTGGTAGGGAATTCTAACTTCCCTGACACCTTCAACTAGATGGAGGTGAACGACCAGAAAAGATCAGGGAAAGCCAAACAACCCCCAGCAAGAACAATCTGAAAACTCCACAGCATTCATCTGGATGGTAACGTTATTTTCACATCTTCTTTTTAGCTGTTGCTACTATGAAACTTAACACAAAAGACAGAATCTGAAATTATTTCCAATAAAAGCAACACTTTCATATCTACTCCAGACTTCCACTGAACTGGGGCCGCTTTCAGTGATGGGGCCAAAATCTAATTTTTTTAATTTTCCTTAATTCTTTAGCCGATTGCAGCTGGAAGACCAGCTCTTTTCGGCACGTCTCATGTGTCGTCCTCCAGTGTGCTCCTCATGCATTGCTCTGAAACCACTAATCTCACTCTCACACACGGCTCTTTCGCAGACTTTTCTGGGATTCATACTGTTGCTGCATACTTTGCTGCTCCCTTATTCTCCAATTCTTGCGCTCTATCAGAAGTGCATCTCCTTTTACTTCTAAGGATTAACTAAAACATAAAACATTCAGAAATGTAAACGCTGCCCTTTCACAGCTACAGCCAGCTGGAAGTTGTTGATTCTGCTCATAAAGACAATGTGTCTGTGGTTGCCTGGGACAGATAGCAGTTGATATTCTCTGTTAAGAGGACATAGGAAAGCAGAACAGCAATGAACTGTGAATAATATGATACTATATACAATGCACCAATTCTCTGGAGAAATGGACTTAGTTGTGCCTAATAAAAATGTCAAAATGTCATTTTAATGGTTTTTGGTTACTATTTCATCCTCCTCTCTCCCAGTACATGCATCTGCACCTGACCTTAAAAGATCATAAAAATGTCAAGGGCACCAAAATGCTTTCTCTGGGTGTTCACAGGTATGGGTCTAAATCAACTCTATGGCTACAATTACTTCTGAACAACAAAAAAAGTCTCTTG
Source organism: Phaenicophaeus curvirostris (assembly GCF_032191515.1). Classification (NCBI taxonomy): domain Eukaryota; kingdom Metazoa; phylum Chordata; class Aves; order Cuculiformes; family Cuculidae; genus Phaenicophaeus; species Phaenicophaeus curvirostris. The sequence continues at coordinate 8,059,384 of NC_091399.1, read as the reverse complement.
ACACGAACTGTTCCCATTTTTATTTTCTAAATCAGCTTAAATATAATCTCATATTTAGGATTCAATACTAACCATAAGCCTGTGCAAATGGCTCTCTGTGCATATACATTGCTCATTCCCCACGTGGATTTTCCGTTTCATTTACACAAAGCAGACCAAGCAGGTATTTCTGTTCCAGCTCAGTCTGCAGAGGGACGGGATGTAGCAAGGAGAGCTTCAGCATGCAGGAGAAAGGAGGAAGTCACTCCTCCCTCAGAAATCATAACAGAACTAGGTAGGTATAACACAATATAAACACAGGCAAACTCCAGCTTCATCCTTCTATCTAGTCTAAATCTGCCCCTCTCCAGTTTATACCCATTGCCCCTCAACCTATCACGCCAAGCCTTTGTGAACAGTCCCTCCCCAGTTTTCTTGTAGCCCCTTCAGGTACTGGAAGGTTGATCTAATGTTTCCTTGGAGCCTTTTCTTCTCCAGGTTGAACAACCCGAACTCTCTCAGCCTGTCCTCGTATGGGAGGTGCTCCAGCCCTCTGATCATCTTTGTAGCCTCCTCTGGACCCGTTCCAACAGCTCCATCTCCTTCTTGTGTTGAGGATTAGACAATTCAGAAAGCAAGAATACATAAATGAAGTGGGTAGATGTCCTAAGGTGGAATTGCAGGAGTACTATTTAGCCATCATTTTGTTTGAAGAGTTTAATATCACCTCTTGATTTACATTCAATACATCATTCTGCTTTCCTTTTGTAGTCACTGCAAATGCTATCAAAACAAAATACTGCCCGCAGTTTCTAGCAGTACGTGTTTATGGTTTCTGGTTTCTTTATCCAAACTAATTGCAATATGTGCAGAGTCTCAATCTTTTTGATTTCCAAATTGTTTAAGGACTGATGTTCATTTTATGGTCCATGAAAAGTCAGGTTGAAAAGTTTCTACCCTTTAAGGTCAGGAAAAAAAAATGCTCAAATATTTTTTAGACTCTACAATAGACAAGTCTTAAAGCCTGAGATATCCCTACACATTTTCTCTTCTGATGCTCAATATCTTTTCTGTTGCCCGGTTGTGATAACAATTCCTCTGGGGGATAATGAGGAAAAGTAAACATATGTCCCATACAGACCCTTTCTTCCATTAATAACACTGACAGGGATGCAGATGTTGGAGGCAGTTTCTGTGCATTCAACAAAAATCCTGATGTGAAACTGTAGAAGCATTTTTAGTTCTATTTATCATCAGGTGTAACGTTTAAAGATTGGTATGTCTGCAAAGGGAACAGAAGCAACAATCACAGCCACACCTGCAGAAAGAAAGTAAAAAGCAAGGGGTAGAACTGTCACCTCCTGAACCTCATCACCTTGGCTAAATGCCCAGATCTGCAGGAAAAGATAGGCACATCATATATATTTGAATTTAGGTCAAATTTATCAATCAGATGGTTTGCTAAATGCATAGAACTCCTAGTATAGGCCAAGAACCTGGAAAAGTCATGAGCCACTACCACAAGACAGCTCAGTCCCTACTATTTGACCAGTTTGCACCCTTAAAAGTTACAGACAACTCAAAACTGTTTATCTGCCCTTTCATCTTCCATTTTAGAAATGCCACTTCTAATTAAAACCTCAAGTTGAATTAACAATCAAGGAGAAAACAGTCATGCTGCCAAAATTTCCAAAAACGGCGCATAATTTTTTATTATTCCATTTAGCTTGTGACCAACTATGGGGGTTATGCTGAGAGTAAGAGATCAGGAGATCCAGAAACTCGTGGTTTTCCTCTTTTCAAATAGAAGAAGTACAGCAGCCATGTCCCAGGAGCTGCTGCTAATATTTAACAACCAAAGCGATGTTATGAAAAAACACATGAAAAATCCAGCTGGAATTTTTTCCTGCACCTGTCAGCATATCAAGACACGCTACTGAAATTAAAGACGAACCTCATAAACAAAAGGTGCTTAAAACTTCATCTCAACTACAAGAAGCAGTCTCATGTCACCAGTCAGCATTGTGGAAAAAGACTGAAATAACATGAGTCCAACTCAGCACATCCTTAAAACAGGCTGCGTGGCTGGTGAGGTTACCAGCTTTCACTCTTCCCCCCCCTCAGCCCACCACTGGTGGTGAACAAACAACTCTTACCCACAGACTTCCCGCTAGAAAAGCATTGAAGCATAGAATCGTTAACATTGGAAAAGACCTCCAAGATCATTTAGTCCAACCACCAACACAACATCTACTAAATACAACACGCCTACCAAAACACGTCCCAAAGCACCACATTTACATGTATTTTGAACACCTCCAGGGATGGAGACTCCACCACTGCCCTGGGCAGCCTCTTCCAATGTGACACCTCTCTTTCAGTAAAGAAATTTATCCTAATATCCAATCTAAACCTCCCTTGGTTCAATTTGAGGCCATTTTCTCTCATCCTTTCTCTTGTTACTTGGGAGAAGAGACCAGCATCCACCTCACTATAACCTCCTTTCCAGGAGCTGCAGAGAACAACAAGGTCTCCCCTCAGCCTCCTCTTCTCCAAGCTAAACAGCCCCAGGTCCCTCAGCCGCTCCTTATAACACTTGTTCTCAAGATTACAATGTGTCACCTTGAGAACCGCATTGGAACAACATCGGAACGTCACCTCCTACAGTTTAAACCATTAACTTGAAAATCAACAGTAAAACATTCAAACACATGGCAGAATTTCTGGATAGTCTGCTGGTCTGGAGAGTACCACACAAGTAGTCAAGAAGAACTGCCCCAAAATGCAAGTGGATAAAGAATATGGAAGAATTGGTTTTTTCCAGAAAAGATTTCCCTGTTCTTTCTGTCAGCACTGAAACTCTGCACCAGTTCCTGGTCGTCATAAATAAATAAGGAACATCACCACAGCATGTGAGAGGGGAGGAGTATTTCTCCAAGATTATGTTTTAAACTGCTTTAAATTTAGCGCATTCTGGTAAAATTAAAAAGTAAAATGTAGACTTGGAGAAGTATTTTACAAGCCTGAAGGATCTGCTGCTTGACAGAAATAACTCAGTGATGCAGGGAGGGGAAATGAAGAAGTGGCAGAGTGAACAAGTTATACCAACACTTCTTTCTCTAGCTTTTGACAGCTTAGAGGACATGGGAAAACCTCAAATCTATAGTAATTTTGAGTCTGAAAGCCTCTGCCAACAAGTGACAGCTATATTCTCCAGTGCTATGGGGAAGCTTTTGTCTTTTGCAAATGTGTAACTTAGCAGGACATCAAAAACCATATTGCATCTAAATTCATAGATGAAGTCAGATACTCACAGGTTACAGCAGTCGCGCTGAAATTCCTCCTTTGCTGGAAAATAATATGATTTGTAGTTCTTCCTCCCCCTTTCCCTCAAGCGCCGTTCCCAATGCATGCATAGCCACCTCACCATTTTTGCATATTCAAAATTTATGGCATAAATATGCTGGGGAAGGAGACAAGGAAATAACTCCACCACTGAACTGCTTCACAAGTTTTTGACTGCATGCAGGCTGGAGGAATTCTTGTGCGTTTCTGTATTAACAAAAGTGGAAAGCCTGATTTCTATTACTTCTTTCTGTCTCTGTCACCACTGCCCAACTGTATTTTCAGCACTGTCACCAGCAAAATATGTCTCCCAACATTTAAAGGAGGCTCCAGGAAAGCTGGGGAGGAGCTTTTTATGAAGGTGTGCAGGGCCAGGGCAAGGGGAAACGGTTTTCAGCTGAAAGAGGGGAGATTGAGATGAGATCTTGGGAAGAAATGTTTTCCTGTGAGGGTGGTGAGGCCCTGGCCCAGATTGCCCAGAGCAGTGGTGGCTGCCCCATCCCTGGAGGTGTTCAAGGCCAGACTGGATGGGGCTTGGAGCCCCTGATCCAGTGGGAGGTGTCCCTGCCCATGGCAGGGGTGGGACTGGATGGGCTTTGAGGTCCCTTCCAACCCAAACCATTACAGGATTCTATGATTCCGGAAAATGTCAAGATTTTAGAGGCTAAATCTATCCTAATATAAATTGAAGTAAGCATGCAAATATGGTTAGGCAAAAAGAACTGTTTGTCTCTCTATCTTACTTGTATGCTTCTGGTATATTCTGTGCTTTTTCAATCATTTTTATTTTCTTAAATGGGAAGAGAGACCAGTCACAGGAAATGTAATATAATTGCAAAATTTAAAGGTTACTACCCAAGTATATTTTCATTTATCCTATTTAACTCTGAAATATGCCACTAAGCTGCTAATATCTAATCATCCATTTATAGAGACTGACTGTTATCTGTAAAAATTTAATTGTTTACATTCACAATGTCATTCAGTAAGTATAAATGCTCATTCTTTATTTAAAATGTATGTTTCCTCATAGCACATTTACATCATGGCAGATTTTATGTTACCCCCACTCAGCGGTAGCTAATCAACTCCTCAGATGTATTAGCACCATCTTTTGGTTGAACCATGTCCTGGCCTATATTTCTATCTTACAAAATCACAAATATGGTTGTTGTAAGACAACAGTGGCAGGGGTAGAAGATGCATTCAAAATTCATAGTGCTGCCATAAACATTCAGCACAAGTTGCAGAGAGCTTTGGAAGCAAAGGGTCGTGCAGTTGGTTACCCAACTCTCCCTGAATACAAGAAATAAATTGGGCCAAGAAATTGGAACGGAGGTGGACGGACAGCCATCCAATGTACCTACAAAACCCACCTCTGATATTTCCCTGGGGAATGACTTCTGAATGTGAAGAAGGGCCAAAATGGGTGTCGCTGCTCAGGTTCTGGCTGATAACCCAACTAAGAAAACACTATCAGTCCCAACACCAAGGTTATACAAGGTTATACAAGGTTATACACCAAGTATATACACCAAGGTGCCTTTACGTTGTTGCAGCCCTAAAACTAAGTTTTTATGATTACTTTATTGTCCTAGAATTCTATAAAAGTGATTTTGTGTACAAATGCAAATCAGCTCTACTAAGTATTAATCAGCTATGAATACTCATTTGCATCATATTCTTTTCATAAAACAATTAATCTGAGTCTGCTTAGGGATTTGCTGGTATTTTGCATTCACTTATAATTTATACTTCACATTTCCCTGTGTAAAAAGCTCTACATTAAGACTTTTTCCCTCTTTATGTTTTGTGCTGCATTTTTTAAAGCGTTTGTTGAGATTAGTTAAAAAGGAGGATGAAATTACTGTTGTTTATTTAGGCAGAAATCTCCACTTACTTCTATATTAAAATTATCCTTTTGTCAACTGACATCACATCATGAAAAAATATGTTGCATGTCTTACATTTAATGGACCTTCAACAGGATCATGTAAAAGCAAGGATGGCTGCTCATCCAGAGACCAGGATGGAGGGAATATCTGCCAAATAAGGCATAAATCCAAACCTGCAGGAGGCTGTATAAGCCTGACTGATGGAATTGGATGGAATTTTGGGAATATTCCAGAAGAGAGAGTAGAAACTAACTTGTTTTTTTTTTTGCCTTTCTGGATCTGGAGTGACTGGATAAGCATTTATTTTCCTATGTTCAAATATCAGGACTCATGGAGAACAAATGTCTCCAGAAAGGCAGAAACAACCTTCTTGCTGTCACAGATGCAGAGGGCCCTCCTGATCCAGCCTTAGTTTCATTCAAGTGAGGTGTCACATCCTGTTTCCCCTGAGGTCTCCAGAGTTTAGTTAATGACCTCAATGAAAACACATGTAAACCGGTGCAAATTGGCAAGGCATGCAAGGATGACCAAGTTCCTTAACTATAGAACCATAGAATCATTTAGGTTGGAAAAGACATAGAAGATTATCAAGTCCAACTGTAAACCAACGCTGCCAGCTCAACCACTAAACCATGTCCCTCAACATCACATTGACACCTTTAAGAGTTATGCTTGCTCTATGTAGATCAAAAGACACTCAGCATATCACCACACACACACAACTGGGGGCACCACTCTTGGTATAAAAGGAAGTATCATTTTAGGGCAAGACAAAAACTGTAAACTACAAACACTGATGATTTCTCATTGGACAACGACAGAATTTGCCATACCTTCCTGTTGAGTTCATGTCATCTGCAGAGCTATTAATCCCATCAGAACCCCCTCTACCTCACTTGTAAAAAAAGTGTTCTCCCAGGGCAAAACAACATAAAGCATTACGTCTTTTTAGTATGATGCTTTATATTCCAACTACCATGATATGTAATCAATTTGACATTCTGCTTTGCAAAGCAGTCATCATTCATTGCCACCCTGATCTATGACTGCAGATACATAATGATTTGCCCACGGCATTGAGTATTGCAGCTTCGTTAATCTAGAGCAGAAAGATAATTTACTGCATGGCAGGATCAAATACTAGTGCAAAACTTAATGTAAAAGAGAAGTAATAACACTTAGGAAGAAATACGTGCGGTGTGAATATTTAATGTAGACATATTAGAAAATACCTGTTTGCTGGTAACAGTTACTGAGGTGGGTCAGATTCTAGCAGCACCACTGCTTTGGATTAGTACCTTAGTACACAAAACTATTTTTTTTTAAGCTAGATTTCTTATGCCAAATTATTGCAGGAAAACCGCTCTTTGTATATGAGCAATTGCAAGTTCTGTTGTAGTCTGGTGGTCTTGCCATGGTTTGCAGTGGGACTATATTTATAGTAAAGTGCCCTCTTGCATGAAACAGGCTGAACCTGTCCAATCTAAAGGCACTTCTTCCAGTTTTTCCTCTGCAGTTATTAAGAGACAATAAATAAAACTGGTAATAACTAGGTAAATTATGACTCGTAAACAAAGCCCTGCAGTACATAAGTCTCCTTTAACCCTTTGGTAGGTTTATATATACTCTTGGAGAAAGAGGTGCAGGACTGCTGTGGCAACTGAGCATGGCAGGATAGGCAGGAAGTTTATCAGAAGGGTCTGTAGTCTGAAGAAAGTCAAATTAATTTAAATAAAGGCTTCTAGTAAGTGCTGTTAGCATTTTCATAACCAGAAGCCTGTTAAGATGTCAATATCAAGTACTTAGAAAGGTACTATATACATAATACTATATATATATATATAATTTTTATCTATATAACATGCCTGTATCAAAAGATATTCTTTAATCTTGACTGATGCAATTTGAACCTTCGGGGATGTGAAATCTAGAAATCCTGAAGTAAGAAAGCATACACGAACAAGAACATTTTAGGGCCATGTGGAGCCACATCTGGAAACAGGAGCAAGACAACCATGTCTAAAAATATTGACCTCTATCTAAAGACATTTATACAAAAATTGATAGTCAAAAGAAAAGTTATTTAAGAATAGAGACTCTGATGGATAGCAACTTGAATGGACACGCTATCAAACACGAACCTTCTGTTGCAAACCAATTAACCTTGTGTAGGGAATCACATAATTCATCCACACATCAGAGTCAACTGTACAAACTGCGAAGGTGAAGCTGCCTCCGGATTGAATCTAAAAATACAACCAGCTGCAGTTAGTTACTAGAGGGGCAGAATGGATCACACTGCGGTCCCACATGTGAACTATCACACCTGTAAGTACTGCCTTACCGTTAAAGGAAAGCGTACCTGGTATTTGATCCATGTGTGTATAACCTGTTTGATAGCTCTGCTCACCTACATCTTTGGGTGTGGTGATTAAATCTGGATGCAGCTAGGAAGTGTCCAGTCTTCCCAAGCCTTTCTCTGGCTTTGGTCTTCCGACATTCAAGAAGCTATGCGAATTCTTACCTTGGTGGATGTGGTACCAGAAGTAAACCAGAAAGCAGACAAAAAAGCAGGGAAGTACAATAGGTTGTCTCATTCTAGCTGGCGACAAATACATTAACCAAGAATTATACAATCCCATAACTAGAGATTTATATGATAGAAAAAAACATAGCTTGAAATTTCAAAAAGGTGGGGGAGATTTCCATTCCCATTATTCAGTAAATGAGGGGGAAAAGTGGCTGCAGAGCTACATTGTTTATATGCTTATACCGCTCATATTTTCCAGCAAGGTAAAATCTTCAAGGAACTAGTAGGTTTCTGTTTGCAATCTAAAGAGCCAGCGTATTGTAACTTTGCATCGTTGACTGAAAGTACGGCGTTCATACAATGGCTATCGAGGGACCCAGCCTGGCTCAATCTCATTGTCATTACTTCCAACCACATCTAGTGGAAAAGCTACCCTGACAACATACACAACTAATAAAATCCAATATGGCAAAATTTAATATAAGAAAAGAGAAGAGGAAAGAATAAAAAGGAAAGAAAACATTTATCACTATGTGGAGAACACAGAGGCAAGAATTGAAATCACCTAAAGCAAGTTAAAACTTTAAGGTCCCTTCCAACTCAAACTATTCTATGGTTCTGTGAAAACTGCTAGAAAGGAAAAATCAGAGAAATTACTTTTTCTTTGAATTCTGAACATCTGAAACTTCTGACATACCCATTGGCATGATAAAGCTTAAGTTCAAGGAGATATTTTGGACAAATAAAAAGAGATACTAAAACTTTTGTGTTCCTGTAAAGGTAGTACCCCAACTTGTGCAATTAGTTAAAATTGATTCAGAAAGAATTTAAACTACACCACAAAAGGTTTCTAAGTGAAAATACACCAAAATGAGGCAAGGGAGGGATTGTGAACTTGCAGGAGGGATTTTTCTCCCTGTTGCACTGACTTTACAGGTTATTTTTTAGAACTTCTATAAGACTTCTTAATCTCTAGTTCATCCTTGTGAATATTTTTAAGTGTGGTAGCTTTGAAATTTAAGCCAGAAGGATTCAAAACATACAATTTTTTTTCACCTTCCCAGTCAATATTTGATAATTGGCTATGAAAGCACTTATTTGAACAGAATCCAGACAATCTCAAGTACTTCGGGTACCTGCCATTAAAAGCAGTATTGTTATGCAACTTACAAATGGCAATTTTCCCACACCAACTACAAATTATCTTTAACAGTCATTTGGCACAGCGTGTCTGCTGTATCATTATCATTGTAAATGTTTTGTTTATTGAAAACCCACTCTCTGTGAACAATCGAGCCAACTAACAATACATTAGGTATTAAATAGCACTCTTCACATTCGTCCCTGAGCAAGTGCCATTGCGCTAATATATTCAACTACATTATTGCAAGCAGCAGAATATTAGCTACTGCCAAACACTTAAATTTTTTTTTTTTTAAACCAACTATGAACCATGCAAGGGAACTGTCCATTGCCTTCTTGTGCACAGTGAGGTATGGCATAGGGAGATGGGAAGCAAAGAGCACATCTTGGGGGGTCCTAGTTCCCAAAAAGTGCAGAGCTGGTTCAGTTGAAGGGAACCTGGACAGAGGATGCACTTTGCCATCCTTCTGATCTCCTCCATCCTATCAAGAAGCATCAGGAAGAGAGAAGGATGGGAGAGTGAGCTGTCAGGGACACGATCTCATGATCTTTCTGAAGAAGAGGGTGAGAATAACCATATTTTTCTTGTGCATTGAGGGGCAGCTAGGAGAAACTCGTTTTGCCTCTCTACTATATTGTCCTCCATTAAAAAAACCCATAGGAACCATATTGGAAGACCTTAAAAATTGGAGGGAGGGGGGTGGGAACCACACAGGAATTGTCATCTTGGATGATCCATCCCCTTCTGTAAACCTGAACACTGCTTCCTGTTTTGGCAGGAAAGGGTCACTTTAAACATCCCTAACAGACACGCTTCACTGCTCAGCACTCAGGTTTTCTTACCATATAAAACCATCTATCACAAGACGGTGAAGACCCGGGAAGACATGAAATACAAAGCAGGCTGAGCCCTTTCCTACTTCTAAAAATCAACCTAAACATGAAAAAAGATATCAAACTTCTCAGCAACACTACATTCCACAGACTAAACCATAAAGGTATTCAACCAAGTCGGTCTTTGAAACTTTTCATTTAGCTCTATGAAGATAAACAGTAGATCAGCATTTTCATTAAAAAGAAAAGTCATGGCTCATTCCTTTCTGTGATTGAAAAGGATGTAGCAACATCTTTCAAAACTCAGGAGAAACAAAAATGCTTACAATAAAAAATAAATAAAAATGTGATTGTTGTTCCATTAAATGTTTCAGCCTGTGATTATAATTACTTCCCAATCGGGAAGAATTCCCGTGTTAAAAACTGTAGCTGATAATAGCTAAAGCAGATCAAAACAGCAATGGTAAAGCTCCCTGGATCAGCCAGGGGTTGTTTCCCTAGACAAGGTGCAGGAACAGAAACTTAACTGCTCTTCATATGTTTTGGGTTTTTTTAGTACAGTTTTGCAGCTGAAAAAACTTTCATGCCCCAATAGTTCTCCGTTCTCTCCTTCCAATCCACATAATTTAGCAGAGACCTGGAACAAAACTACCTAAATAGCATAAGTGACAACAGATTTTGATCAGAAAGTCCTTACACAGGCAGTGGTAGAGGAGAAATATTATCTAACCTCTAGGACTGGCTGACACAGTGGACTCCAGCTGGCACAACAGCACAAAAATATGTCTTTCCCTTTGATTTCAGCAGCAACCAGATTGGGATGGCTAAAAGTCTGGATATGGATGATTCATTGTCCACACAGGAAACCACTGTCACAAAACAGGAGGCGGTGTCCTTGTGTCAGGCAGACACAGACCCTGCAGATGGCTCCATAGAGTAACAGCCTGTGGGTAAAGGTTACTGAGATATAGACCAAGGAGCAGCTCTAGAGCAAAGCAAATCAGGAGGACTTGGTAAATGTGTTCCTTCACTCCAGATCTTTGGACATCACAAGTTTTCACTGAAGAGTACATGTTTCAAGGAAGGATTTATCAAGAAATATTTCTTCAGGATTAAATGACTGGTTCAAATGAAGGATTGATGGAGAAGATGAGGGAGGAGTAAGGAGAGATCCTCTAGAGGCAGTAGCTGATATTCCCAACATTGCGAGCACTGTAGCTAGTCCTTTCCATAACCCAGAACCATAAGAATAATATAACTGGAAAAAGCAGGAGATACAGCAGTTCTTTCTTTCCAGCAACACACAGCAATTCCTCTAGGGTCCACAGAAAGATGACGTTAATGGGGATGCAACCAAGTCCCAGGCAAAATTAGCCACACTGGCCCCAGCCTCCCCTCCCACCCTCCTGCACTCCCTAGTAGCAAGAATTCCGTGCTTTTTCCATCATCCTCCTCCTAGGAAACCCCTCTGCTGGTAGTCTGACACAGTCCAGGATGAGAGCTGCACTTGAGCTGCTGGTTATCAAGGTGGAAGCTGTTGCTTCACCTGTTTAAGATTTTAACATGGAGTTAAACACCTAGGGCCACCAGAGAAGCCACGTAAGAGTTTCTGCTCTTCTGTGCAGTTTCTGTGAGGTGTTACACCAGGAGAGCTAGCCAGAGGAGCAAGAAAGGAAACAGAAAAAGTTTGCTTGCTTTAGATCCCTGGGAGAGGTGGAAGCAATAAAGACACGACAGACATTAGATCAATGGCTGGCAATAAACTACCCACATGTTCAATCCATCTTTCAGACAGCAGGACTCCTAGGAATTTGTAAAAATGTAAAAACATTCAAAACACATAGAAAATCTCTCAGCTGTGCATCAGTGTCTGGATGCTCCATATGGTAAACTGGAAGGCAAAGGCCTCCAAATTCCTCTTCTTGAGAAGCAGTAAAATAGGCTCTGATTACTGGACAGGAATTGCTGAGCAATTTCAAGTCAAAAGTAAGCTTCTAAAGTCCATGCCTCTCTCCCTTTTACTGAAGGCTTCTTGCTCAGTTGGCGTGTAAACTCCAGTCAAAAGCAGAAAACAGCAGTAGTCTTCTCAGAGGATTTTTCTCCGAGAATCCAAGTTCAAATTTGCAAACCAAAAGTGAAGACCTGAAAGAGTTTTGGATGTTTATACAGGATTGTCCTCCAGGTCTTTAGTACCATAACACAGTTTACTAGTGATTTAACATAAATATATAAGTGTACATAAAAAGTTTACACAAAGGCACTCAAAAAAAACCATCCAGAGAACCCACAGACAAGGAACTGGAGTCCTTTGATGCTGCTCATGACTACTTTCTTTGTGTTAACTTTAAAACAGAAATGATTTTCTTTTATCTTAAATACATGAGCAATGAAGTAAAACAATGTCAAGTCAGATGAGAGAATCCTAAGTCACTTCAAACAATCGAGATCTGATGCATACTGTAAGCACAGTTCTGCTTTCAACAGATTAAAGTCCTCTCAGATCTGGTTTTTGTTCTAGTCAAAGGCAGACACAGCGCATGAAGCATCAGGGGGCTTTCTTTGATCAGATGCATATCTTTACATTTCTTGTTAAAGAGCTATAAAACTAAAAAAGCCTTATAAGAGGTAAACTCAGAGGATATTTATACTCTCCAAATGACAGCTCAGGCAGGGTCTTGAAATTAGTTCCACTTCTGAGGTGTAAAAACAATTATTTGTACAGTAAGTTTTGGAGTTATACCTCTAGAGGAGCTAAAGGAATAATCCACAGCTCCGTGCAAAACAAGTCCCACTTAGAGAGGGTTGTTACCTTCACTGAAATAAACTTCTGCTTAATATCACTGGATTAGAATAGCGAGAGTTTCTCAGCATTAATAGGGCCTTTTTGTGCCACTCTGGAAGTCCACAGGAATGATAAAACTGTCTTAATTAAGTCTAAAGGTTTTCTCAGCATAAGAGATTATCCCTCTGAGAGACAGCCAGAGCACTTCTTTGTCTTCAACAATTAAATCAGATCTGAGGTACGAATGGCAAAGCCCAGAACAGGAGCTGCTAAAAATAAAGCATGGCAAGGACGGGGTGATGTTCAGCCTCAACCTATAGCCTCGTTTATCTCTTTTTATAAGGCATTTCCAAAAATAAAACTGAATTTGAGCTATCAAGTTTTTATATTGATTTTCCTCTGTGTCATGGAAAAAAAAGAGGGTTAATCAACTGCTACAAAATCGGAAGGAGATTAACCATATAAAAGAGCTTGTTATACAAAGCAAAATGGGAACATTAAGACCCTCATACTCAGGGTGAGATAAAAGCCAAGCTGGAGTGAAGAAGGTTGATTTCTCCAGCCTTTTTTTTTATCTTGCAGCTCTGCAGACTTCAGCACCCAGCAAAACAGATCAAACCATGCACTGAACGGCTGCTTTTCCATGGACGACATTTGTTTGTCAGATCACCAAGCCGCACTGAGCAGTACGGATGCATGGAAACAGTTTCCCCTTTCTCTGTTACCTAGGCAACTTCATTTTAACAGTCAGAGTAAAGGAGAAGGAATTCTTCTTAAAACATCAAGAAATCAAATAACGTTCTAGCAGATTAAAGGAGTTTTATCCTCGTTTATCTAAACCACTCGTCAACATACTTAAACTCAAAGAGATGTAGGTCAGTCCTTTCTTGAGTTCTATCTGTAACCATGACAGGGCAACCACTTTGAATAGCGTCTTCCCAGTGTCTGCTTGCCAAGCCCACCCCTCCTCTCAGAAATTACAACTTTCATCATCTGAACCATCTAAGGATTTTTATAACACAATGCAGGGCTCTTCTGAAGAGTGCAACTTCTTCTCATGACAGCACTACGATGAGTACCAGGTATCATTTCTAAAGGCTTGGTCTTTCAAGAAAGAACCCATATTGCTTATGCAAATAAAGGCCAGCTCAACAATTTATGTTTTCAGTGAATCAGCACAGAGCAATGGGTTTATACAAACATTTTTTTTACACTGTAAAAAGCAATTTAACCCTGATTTGCAAGACCCCAGGTAAGAGCTATGCAGCTCCATTTCATTAATGATCCACTGTGCCTGCTTCTATTTCACAATGTGTCTAAAGGCACCTATGCAGTGGATTCCAACTCTACAAGTGTTAAAACTACATACATGTACCTATGCTTTATATCTGTTGTTGTATTATCTATTCTCCTTCCAAAAATTAGAATAGATTGTGATTTTTTTTTTAAACTGGCTCTGTAGTACCTATATAGCACACTTAAAACAAGGCTGGTGCCTTTGTGTTTTGTCAAACCAGACACAACTTCTGTACCGAAAGTCAGCTTTCCATTAAACTGATGCAAGAAGTGAGGAAATATTCTGAATTAGTTGTACTAGACCATTATTCTCCATTTCTCTGTAGGGCTGGAATTTGTATGAGTTACAGAAATTTACAGAAATAACATAGAAAGATATTTTTCTCTGTAGGTGAGGTTTTGATGTTCTCAGACAAGAGCATTGGCAAGATGGCCAATTCATGTTATCCCTTCTGGGACATTTTTCGTGTCTATGAGGTGAGGATCTGCCCACCAGGGAATCCACTGAGACTTTTGATAAATCTTTCAACTGCATATCAAGCATTTAAGGATAAATATCCTCCTGGTAAACAAATGCCTTGGGTAGCACAGCTTGGGAATAACTGATCCTTCGGGACAACTTCCAGTGTCAGACATTCTCTCCTGTCTACATTTGTGCAAAGTAATTTTCAAATGCCAGGTACAATGGGAGAGGGTTGAAGGATGAGAAAAACTCTTTTTTGCATTCATAGGTGTAAGCATATTCTTGAGTGGTCCAACACGGCTATGTGTTAAAATGCTAATGCCCACCATTTGCATAGTCTCCTTTGAATAATGAATAGCGGAGCCTCACTGAATGAGAATCACAGAGTGAATTCGTTGTCTACACAGACTCACCACTGACCTTACCAGCCAGTCTCCTTTACCAGTTTCAGGACATTTTCTTATATCACTTTCTTGGAAAGCCTCAAGCAATATTTTACTTTCATTTTAATGCTTATATTCCCTACAATTTATCCTTCATTACACTGATCCCCACTGTGCGTGCTTCTTCATCCCGTGGAAAACTTCTCCCTACCCTTTTCACATTCGTTTTGACAGTTCTTCCCCGTAAGAGCAATAAAATCCCAGATTCCAAATAGTAATAGCTATACAAATAGCTCCATAGCAGCAAGTGATCACTGGAAAGCATTGGGAAGAACTATCCTCTGTCTCACAGGAATGTGTCCATACATAGGTGATAAATGGGCAAATCAGCCCATAATGGGAAAAAATAGCCATTTAACCAATGGTTAACCAAAGTCATCTGGCTTTCAGGGCCTTTTTCTGTGAAAGTGTGGCTACTATACTATGTAGATAATGTTTTTAAAGCTTTATTTCACTTAGGCAAACTCAAATCTAAACAGAAAACTAAGTTTCCTTCTGGCTCTAATTTTGATATCTGAGAATATTTCTAAGCTGAAAGTGCAATATGAGGCCACGGTGGAGATAGCAAACTTAATTTCATTTTTGGGGTTTCAAGGGTATAAGAATCATAGAATGATTTCAGTTGGAAGGAACCTTAAAGATCATCCAGTTCCAACCCCCTGCCATGGGCAGGGACATCTCCCCCTGGATCAGGCTGCTCAAAGCCCCATCCAACCTGGCCTTGAACACCTCCAGGGATCTCTACAACGACTAAAAATCTATAGCTCCCAATTTCTTTCAAATTAACAAGGCAATACAACACAAGCACATAAGCAAAACAGTTTGCAAAGTGTTTGATTTTACCTGAATTTTTTGCTGGGACCCAGACTCCAGACCCGCACCACATAAGTATATTTAGCCTTGCACGGATGAGCAGCCTGGCTACTGCATTGGTTTGGTGGAGGTGGCTCCTCACAGGACATGACTGGAAGACACATTGTTTCCCAAGATGGAGCTTCTATAGCAGAGAACCAGATTTCATGTTCATATACTTCATGTCAGAGTATTCTGCCTCAAAGAGATGCAGATTTGTGTCTGAACAGGAAGAACCTCACAGATGCAAACACACAGCGTAACCCAGAACCAATTTAACTGTACTGATTTCAGCTAATGAAGCACTGCAGATGAAAAGCTCCTAGACAACTGTTACACATATATACACACTCCCTCCACTAAATCTCTGTGAAAAGATCAAAACTTTGTTTTAAAGTCAACATCACGTTTTCATAGACGTGAAAAAGCCAAGACCTTGTGCTGAATCTCTGACTCTTTGCATCAAAAAAATCATTGCAAACTGAAATCTGTGTTGTGCTTCAATAACATAGGAAGCGTTTCTGCTCCGTAGCTTTTATGGGGAGAAGGGTTGTTTATTTTATAAACTCATCTCGTGCTTAAGAGCTTGAACAGAAAAAGTAGGGAATTAAAGAACAGTTACACTAAACTTCAGAGGCATTCAGAAAATCACAGAAAGGGTGAGGTTGGTGAGGACTGCTAGAGGTCATCTGGTCCGACCTCCATGCTTTGAGCAGAGCCACTCAGAGCCAGTTGCCCAGGACCATGTCCAGGCAGCTTTTGAAGGCTCTAAGGATGGAGCCCCAAAGAGCGGGGCAGAGGAAAACACAGATGAGGAATGGTCACTGGTAAAGGAAGACTGACATTAATCTTTAAGAGACCAGATAAAGCAAGCAACATTCCTTTAAAGACATAAAATTGAACATCTAGTTGTAAAGAGAAGTCAAAAGAAGATTTCATCACAATCTATAATCGCCAATATCAGGAAATTATCTGTGGCATTGAAATCTTCAATTTTAGCCAAAAAAAAATCTATGAGAAGGCCCAAAAATACAAGAAGCACCAAATAAATTCAGGCAGAAGATTAGATTCACACATTTGAACAGTTACGATGGTGGCACTTTCAAAAGATACAAGAAATTTTAACACTTCAAATTTTTTGAAAAGGCCTTTATAAAAAACCCACATATATTCTATACACTCTTTTTATTAAAAGTTAAACTAAGTTGTCAAAATATTTGTCTTTTCATTTATTAAATTAAACATGTTATTTCATACCAGAGTTAGAGAGAATCATTAGAGGGGGCCTTGTAATCAAAACACAGGCTTCAGAAATTACACCTTTTACCTATGGTACCACACAAGAAAACCCTAAGACCGATCATAGCTCCTTTATCTATAAAATGTTTAAAAGGACTATGTAATTACTTGAACTGATTTAGTCATAAGTCAATACCGTGACGATTTCCTGGAAGGTTTGGGTAGCTTTCCTTTACCCTGACAATATGCAGATATGCTTCCTGTGCAGATTCAAGGGAATTTAATTATTCTCAGACTTCCCCATTAATTCATGAGGAGGGAACAGCAACCCAGCCAAGACCATCAAGATACTTCATGGCTTCTAAATAACCAATTCAAGAGTTGCTGAAGTTTGCAGTCATGGGTTTAAAATAAAAGTGAGCTTACAAAGAGGTGCCAGTAAAGCCCAACACGTTCATCTCAGGTGGAAAGAGAGGGGTTGTAAAAGGATGGACAAGGAACAGTTAACAAAGCTGTGACTGGTGTTCAGATAGAACCCTAGTTAAATAATATGAAGAGATATTACCTTTTAGAGAAAAGAGAAGATATTGCTGACACTGACAACACAGATCCAAAGCTGCTCAAGTCCCAGAACCGACAGGACGCTTGATATCGCCTGAATGAGGGAACAGAAATCACAAATGGTCAACACCTGCTGCATTACTGATTTGGATTCTCTTCTTTTAAGCTTGTGGGCATAATTCAAATTTTCAGTTCCATTTGTACAAGAGCAAAGTTTTCTGTCAAAGCACCATCTGTAACAATGAAATTCCCATCCAATTCCTATTACTGACACAAACCAAACCAAATGAAAATTATACCAGCAAAACAAGTACGCAAAAGTATACAACTTCAGAATATCAAACTCTGTTTATCATGTCATATTTAAGTATAAATTCATATATATAACACCCTCTGGGATGACTTGGAACAGTCACATCCTGCAAAAGCTTCAGTAAAGGCAAAAGAACAACAATCTGAAAAAGGCTCATGGATCTGCATCCCCAGATGGCCACAAAATCACTCAGTTTGTTCTTCTGGGGGCAATTGGGACTGCATGGGTCAGTTCAGCAAGTGTAGGCGTGTCAGCCCTAGAGCACACAGATGACCACACGCACTGTGCAGTCAGACACAGGCAAGAAAAGCAGTTAGGACGAGGAAAGAGAAGTGTTTCTGATGCAAAAGAGCATCTCTGAGTTGCTCTGTTTTATTTTCCTTCTTATATTTCATGATCTTCTGACAGAAGAAAATGACTGGTGGTGGGAAGGTATCCAGCAGTTTTGCATATATTTTTTTCCAGAAGCATTCAGAACATCGGATTCTCAGCCAGTTAACAAAAATAGGAATGAAAATCTTAAAAGGGAAGAAATTGAAGGGGTTTCAACACTTCTCATGTTTTAAACTGGGACAAGCACAACACAAATCGGTGCCTAAACACAACATGTAAGCAGAGAACCTGTCCACATTCTTGCTGTGCACTTGTTGAATTGTGGTAGAGAGGAAGGGGAGGTGTTGTGAGACACTTCCCAGCCCACGACAAAGCCATCGTGCAACTCATTATTACAAGGTAGAGCCAGGAAGAGATCTAACCAATAGGGTCACGCTCAGCACTTCTCTCATCCCAGTAAATACAAATTATTTTGGGCTGGTAACCAAACAGAACTGTGCATTCTTGCCTGTTCTTTGGAGAAAAAATTGAGAAATTGCATGCCTTTGGTACCACAGTGGTGGTGACCATCAACTAATATTCATATTAAGGTTAACCCCAAGGGAAATTAAGCTTCAAGCCAGCAGAAGACAGAAGCAACCTGCCAGTGAAGGCACCTTTCAAGGTATGAGTTTAAACCCTTTCAGATAAAGGAGAACTCTGTGCCCAGGTCTCCCGCACCATGGATGACCATGAGCCCTACCCCTTTTCCGCTGGATGGCTTCCATGGAAAAGAGATTCCACAGGCATCTAATTTCAAAAGATAGTTCAACATGATGATCCTGCTCTGTCAGCCACAGAAAGTCACAGGCAGAGCCAGCACAGCCTGGGCTGGGGTGGGACAAGTACTGCCAACCTGCTCTGCTTTGTCCACCTCCATCGCAGCCTCCACAGCCAAGGATCAATCAGCCAATTCACATCTGCCCATGACTTCTCTCCTAAAGCTACCAGACATTAAACAGTTTCTGAAAGAGAGACGGTAGACGTGATCAAGAGGACTCATTGAGCTGTTACTACAGACAGTGAACGTTTATGAACAACTTTGGATTAGACTGTGTATAAATGTTCTAAAACAGTGCATGCAGAAATAACTAGAAATAGGAACTAAAGCTGCCAGGATTTACTTTGAGAAATTCACAGACTTTCTCTGAAAGCGTGTATGTGTGACCACAGGCTTTGTAGTCATGGCTAACAAGCAAAATTTCGTGGCTTTTTGTCCAGAGTTGCTTAACAGCTTTGAAACCACCAACATCCTCTAAGGAGCTGAATGAAGGGTTTAGTGTACGTGCCTTTTCTTGTCTTTGAAAAGAACATTCAAAACCGAGCAGAACCAGCTCTTCCACAGCATAAGTTGTCTATTATTAATTAACTTTTGTGCCACACTCAGCTGCATCTACAAGCCCTTTTCACTGGTCATTGCACACACTGATAACGAAGGGCAGACTGGTGCAGTGATTAAAAAGTAAGAGTGGAGGGGCAAGGATACAGGAATGCAATCTGGCTTTTAAACGGCTTAACCCTGCTAAGGCCAATATCTTTCTGCACACTGAGCCCCTGAACAACCAGAGAAGTTGCTGCTGTTCCCTAATGATTTAGTTAGCCATTGATTTGTGATTTAAGGATGACCAACGCAACATCACCTTCCTGAGCCTGCAGACAGCCTGAAACTATTTTGGGGACATTGAGCAGGATATAGGGATGATTTGCCCTACCTAGACTTCTCAGCGTGATAGCAGATTGAAAGCCTACTCATGACTTTCTGCACTAGTGTGCTTTACTGAAGGTCTCCTAATCAGATGGAAGGAAACAGGGTAGAAGTCAAGTCTGTGAGTTCACAAATGCAGGAGATTTAGAGTGAATTAGGGCTGAGCCTATCTAGAAGATCATCAATGCCAAAAGTAATGGGCTCGTTTCTTTCTACCTCACTCCAGGAGCTGCTTCCCACTACCCCCAGCCAACCACTGGAGCTCCTTACATGCAAGCGGAGAACAAAAACCCCAAAGAGATGGAGGGCTGGACGCTGTCCACACCTCATGTTGGCTGCCTACAGCAAAGCTCACTTATCAGCAGAAAGATTTGCAGCTTTCATCTAGATTTAAAGGAGCTGGGGTTTGGTCCAAGTTGGTTTTCTACCAGAATAATGACAGCATGAGTAAAGTGTTGAACTGGTGCAGTGGAAGCCCCGACCATGTGAGATGGGCCAGAAGTAAGCAGATAGGCTTGTGCTAGCCCTCCTCATTTGGCTGTATGCTTAAATGAGGGGACAGAGGGAGGATCATAGAATTATAGAATCACCAGGTTGGAAGAGACCCACCAGATCATCGAGTCCAACCATTCCTATCAAACACTAAACCATGTCCCTCAGCACCTTGTCCACCCGTGCCTTAAACACCTCCAGGGAAGGTGACTCAACCCCATCCCTGGGCAGCCTCTGCCAGTGCCCAATGACCCTTTCTGTGAAAATTTTTTTCCTAATGTTCAGCCTAAACCTCCCCTGGCAGAGCTTGAGGCCATTCCCTCTCATTCTGTCCCCTGACACTTAGGAGAAGAGGCCAGCTCCCTCCTCTCCACAACCTCCTTTCAGGTAGTTGTAGAGAGCAATGAGGTCTCCCCTCAGCCTCCTCTTCTCCAGGCTAAACAATCCCAGCTCTCTCAGCCGCTCCTCTTGTTCTCCAGCCCCCTCACCAGGTTTGTTGCTCTTCTCTGGACTCGCTTCAGAGCCTCAACATCCTTCTTGTGGTGAGGGGCCCAACACAGCACAAGAGATGCAAATACATAACAATTCCCTTTAAAATATTTTTTCCTAAGTGCTATGTAACAACAAAAAGATTAAAATATGAGAACCCAAAGTTAAAATTAATGACAGACTTCTCTTTAATCCCTGTAACAGAGAATGTAAAGCTCATTAGAGATTCTTTGCAAGACTGAAGTCATAAACTCATGGAAGAGTTAAAAAGGATAGCCTTACTTTTCCTGCTTTGCTTTTTGAGTGTTGCCATGTACTCGATGCATCTAACGTGCTTAGAAAAAGGGTAAGAGAGGTCTCTGCAACTACAAGATTTAGAAGGAAATTGTCACTTTCTACTCTTAAGTGACAATTTTGTAAATTCTAGATGTGACAGTAACAATTGAAAAAGTAAATTACGGGGAGGGGGGAGCGTTGCTGGTGTTGGGGAAGGGTTTGACACAGAGAGTTCTCCTCACTCTCAGTTGCAGAGGTTTGGTGAGGAATTCAGTGTAGCTGCTGTAAAGGTACAGCTACAGACCAACAGTAGCATCTAGTGGACATGAGGGAAACTTCCACCGTGTGACATTGCAGCTCTGCATTCACCAGTAGCAACAGAAACAGATCTAAGGAGAAAACACGGCTTTGCCTTTACCCACCCAAGTCATTTTTTTTAAAATATATGCATACACCGACTTAAACAGCCCTAGTCAAAGCTCTCCGGTACTTCGTCACATTTAAATGCGATGCTTTGCCATTTCTGCTGGCAAGAGAGGAAAATTAACTCTCACACACCAAAAAGATCCTGCAGGTGGGGAGAGGAGGATGAGCTGCAGGGAAGGAAAGCTTGGAGGAAGTGCTAAAATCTGTCCACACACACACAGCTCCTGCACTGAAGTAACAAAATGAGCAGTTTCCTTAATTCACAGAGTCCATAAGCAATATGCTAGCACAGACAAATCCATCTGGAATACTCTCTAAGCAAGGGAAACTGTATTTTGCATAGAGATGGTCTCGTTCTTTGTCAAAACGCTTCACACAGGGAGCAGCAACTGAACTGCAGAATCACCATCTTCCTAAGAAGCAGCCAACTTTAGTTATTGCTGTCTTATAGCATAGTCTGAAACCTTGGAAACTCAGGGAAGGGAAACAAAGTGAACTTCAGTTCTCCATTCTCTCAGAGTCAACAGTTCACAATGGGAGAGCATTGTTCACGCCTCCCAGCTACATGGTGAAGGATCACCTCTGATGAGACAAGTTGGAAAAACATCAACTCTTGTAGAGGAAATATCTGGAAATCACCACTTTAAACAGGAAGGTAAGTTAAGAAATGGATATTGGAAAATTCAGCATTTTAGAAAGCCAAATGTGAAACACTTCAATTTGGATATTTTGGTTAATGTTTCTTTAAAAATATTATTATCTGAAAGTGGTTTTGTTTTCTTGAAAGGACAGGTTTTTTTACTTTGGAGGTAGCTTTTGTATCAGAGTCAGTTTTCATTAAAACTCAGCAATGATCCTGGCTGTACAACACAACCTCTGCCTTTCTGAATGAGAAGAACAGCTTCCTATTGCCTGCAAACAAACAGATTTTGCTGGATCTGCAACCTTGTTTGACTGTCACTGTGATAGAAGACATGCAATACAAGCTTTGGGAGGTCACCTTCTCCTCCTTCATGACTTTCTGCTTTTCCTACACATTTACTAAAACTAGGAGCTAACTTTTTGCCTTGGGGCTCCCTTTTGAGAACGAGCATCCAGATATTTCAGATTCATAAAGGCTTCAGTAGCAAAAATCCTCCCAGGACGCTTCTCTCAGACAGAATTCAACCAACCTTTATCTCTTTCCTAAGTGAAAACCTACCTAAACAGTTATCACAACTTCGGCCCAGATAGGACCACATCTCCATTGAAATCCAGTTGTGCCCAGCCCTTTTGCTTCATCTTGGCTTTATTTTTAATGGGAATTCCTACAGCTAGACTTCCAGTTTCTTTGCTGGAAGTGGTGCAATAGCAATCAGCTGGAAAGAAATACAGTCCAGCTAGAAGAACTTCATCCAGTCCAGCTAAAATATTTCCCACTATCTATACTCCATTCTTCCCCAGCTGCTGAACGATACATATTCATTATCATGAATATTCATGTGTAGCTCTATTTTAAAGCCCTCACTATGAAATCGCTTTAGCAGATAGGATCAACGAAGATGTGAAGGCACTGGGATCTGTTCCCTCTGGGTCTATCATCATTCTCAGTACATACTGAAGACAACCACCCACTACAGCTGTCTGACTACTCAAATTCTCATAAAGCTTGTTGTTTTTTACCTTTTGCCTTCCAATTTTGTTCTTTACAGTCAAGTAGCTCCCTGTTAGCTAGCCTCGATGACAGTCTTCACTAGCTTTTTCTAGGTGTTTCATTCTGGCTAGATTTATAATTGCCTGGTTTTAGACAAATGGGTCACAAATAGCACCACTTTCACATGAAACTTATACCACTTCTTCTGCTCATTTTGGAAGATCACAAAAAGGCCCTGCATCCATCCTGTGTATTGTTGCATCCAGATTTTACAACTGCCTTCAAGGGCAGACAACCCTACCAGCAACCCAACCTATGTGAGTCAAAGGAATGCATCTGATATGCAGGGCCAAGAATTTATTGATAGTCTAATTAAAGTCTTGACAGTTTAATCCAAGACTTATTATCAGTCCAATTTCAATTATACGAACATCTATAGTCCAAAGCATCTGATTATAACAGCTCTTTTGCAATGATGATACCATTAAAATCCATACATGACAAACTCACAGCTACCCCTCTCTCTGGTGTTATGCTCATCCTGCACTGAGTGTCGTTACAGCAGCAGCATCCCCTACTCCTCACCAGGAGGATTATAATGCTGATAATAGGATTTCTTCCTCTTCACTCAAGGCTGTGCAGGTTATGACTTCCCTAATGGTTTGCTTACTTGCTCTCTCCTCATTGGTGCATAAATGCCATGTTATATCAAGCTTTCCTGTATATCACAGGGTTCCAAGTATCCAAGGATACTTGGTTTTTGTTCTCTTTGTTATACCAAC